>NC_091846.1:80275469-80575545 GCF_037783145.1 Equus przewalskii
TCTCTCTGAGACATGTTGTGAGGATTAAATCGTGATCACAGTTGCGCACAGGCAGACGTGTGCATGTTCAGTCCTGTAGCAGCGCCGGGCACTCGGCAGCCGGACTGAGTGTCCGCCGTCTTTCCTGTGCTGAGACGACGGCTGTGGGGTCGTGCGGCCATATCCACGGCAGAGCTGCTTCCTGGGAGGCTCCGGCCTGCCCTGTGCCAGACAGTGGGTGCGCCTGTGCGCTGCAGGGCACTGGTCAGCAGATGCCGCTGTCGCTGACACGTGTCTGTTGTCCTCTTGCAGGTGTGGAAGATTTCCTTACAAGGACCGTGTTACATGACGCTGCTGATGATTGCATTTGGCTTGCTGTGGGGACATCTGCTCCAGATCAGACCCACTCAGAGCGTCTTTATTTCTACCTGCCTGTCCTTGTCGAGCACACCCTTAGTGTCCAGATTCCTCTCGGGCAGTGCCCGGGGCGAAAAAGAAGGTAGGTGATGACGTGTTGTAAGTACATGCTCAGATATTATGTGTGTGATCCACTCGAATGCACCCAAAGGCCTGTTCCCCTCCTCAGGGCCCCTAAACCAGGTGCCGTGCCTGCCTTCCCGTGGGAGCTGATGCCCCGCTCACCTCAGCTTCTCCAGACCTCCCCTGGGGTAAGAAAAATGCCTTTTATGTGCTCGTCAGTTTAGGATAGTTTGAGGACCACGTTTCAGAGAAACGACTCTACATGGAAAAGTGTCCTGTGGAATTGGTGGGTTTAAGAGATTAATTGCTGCACCAGACCGGGAGCTGCCACCTCCAGAATTCTGGCGACGTAGGATAATGAAATGTGGTTTTGCCTGCACTGCTGTCGACCAGTTCTGTTACACGCAGCCTGAGACGGAAACGGTGGCCGTGCCGTCTCACGGTTTAGTTCTGGCAGTGCTGGGCCTCACATCCTTCTGACGCTGTTTCTCCATAAAATATATGGAGTGCTGTGGTAATTCAGGGCATTTTCACCTCTCACACTTGGGCGTTGGATCCATCTACGTGTGTGAAACGTCACACTGCTAAGTCGTTGTTTTGTGCGGTGCGGACAGCCTTGACCAAAATTCTGCGCTGTACGCAGGGGCTCCGTCTTCGTACACAGCTAAACCTCGACAGCGTTGCCGTTTTTTGCATCATGTTTGTTCATTGTGGTAACTTTCACTGTTTTGCTTTTACTTTGTGAAAGTCAGCAAAAAGCAGGGTTAAAATGTCAGAGTAACTTCACACTTATACACACTTTGTGCCAACGCACGGTGATGAAGAGAACGTGGAAGGAACACCAGAGCGGTCGGGCCGCCTCTCTAGGAAGACCGACTTGCCCTGAGCAGAGCCGGCCGGGGCTGCAGGCTCCTGGGCCCATGGACGCCCACACACAGAGCACGCTCCTCTCAACGCCGGGGGCTTCCAGCTGCCTAGAGGAGGTTGAGAAACTGAAAGGTCTGGTGCCTTGTGCTGACCTGCGGGCCAGGGGCTGTGGCACAGCCTCCCACCGGCATCTGGACTGGCTGGCACTGCCTAGTCCGTGGAGGTCCCAGCTTCCCTGCGGCCTGGTGCTTAAGGCCACCCCTCACAAGGCCCAAGGATGGAAGGAGGTGAGGGGTGCCAGTGCCGAAGTAGGAAAATGTAAACAACCTCTAACAAACTGGCCCCCGGGATCCGGTGTGCGAGAGGAAATGGCAGCTAGAACAGACAGCTGGTGGACCCCAGTGTTGGCAGAGGGATTCTCCCTGTTTATGCAAAGTCTGATGAAGACTTGGCAACAGGCATGTCTGGAAGCTCACGCATGGACAAGGAACTGTGTCTGTTTGGTTAGGTGAGACAGAGACAGAGCACCGTACAGACAGAAGAGCGAGAAGAGCGTTTGAGGCATGGAGAGCACGGCAGATGCTCAGTGAGCATACGACACGAGTCCTGGGAGAGGAGAGCGGAGAACACGCCTGGTCGTTTTTCAGAATTAGAGGAAGACGTGAGCCCTTAGATTGAACGTACATCTCCAAACCTGAGCAGGAAAAGGGAAAATAAAGTCACTCTAGATGTGTCCCGGGACACCAGCAGAGCCTCAAGGACGAAGGAAAGTCTTGACACCTGTCAGAGAGGACAGGTGACCCAGAAAGGAACGGCACACGTCTCCTCAGCAGCACTGGGCGCCACACGGCAGTGCAGGCGTGTACATGCCGGGGTCGAGAAGGCACGTGTCCAGCAAACCGTTACTGAAGAGTGGGACGTGGCATGGCACCCTCAGACATACGCAGCCTTCAGAGCGTTGCCCACCCGTCCAGTCCTGCACCAGAGCGCCAGCACAGGACGGGCGAGCGGGGAGAAACCAGAGAACGAGGGAGTGCGGAAAGGGATCTCCTGAAGTTGTAAACTTAATTAACTATGGACTGTTAGGAAAGGAGCTTTTTGCATTTTCTTAAAAGGCCAAGCTAAAACAGACTGTAAGAAGACGGAGTCGTCTAACGAGCTGCACGTTTGGGAGGGAGTAGACACACTGAAGGACTGGGACTTTGACAGGAAAGTTTATAGTTAAACGTACACGTCAGAAATGGAATATACCAGCAGCACAGTTAGAAAATGGAATTTGGGGAAAAAACCTTCAATTTGTAATAGCCACAAGAGATTCTAGGTACTTAGGAATAAATCTCTGAACAGATGTGACACCTTTGAGGATAAAATTACAAAATGTTATTGAAGAGAGAGCCCATGTTCATGGATGAAAAGACAACACAAAAAGATGTTTCTCCAAATTTGTAAGCTCACAGCTATCCCAATTAAAAGTCTGGAAGAGTTTTTCATGAAACTTGCCAAACTAATCCTAAAGTTTATTTAAAAACAGAGGCCAAAAATGGCCAATATTAATTTGAAGTGAGGCGCTTCCCCTCCAGACAGCGGGACATGTTGTAATGCTGCCGTCCTCGGGGCGGCATGGTCCTGCGCCCGCAGAGATGGGGCAGTGGGGCAGGGTGGACAGCCGGATGCTACAGAGGAGTGGGAGAAAGTGGGCTGGCGGGGAACGAGAATTAGTTATCCACGTGGAAGAAAATAAAATTAGAGCCCTGCCTTGAACTGGGCGCAAACTCGTTGCTACGTGGATGAAACACCAAAATGTGAAGAGCAGAACTTCGGAGCTGGTGGAGGAAAGATGGGAAAGCCCTCGTGACCGTGGGGTAGAGAGAACTTCTTAAAATGCACAACGCAGCATCCAAAAGGGAAAATGTCGATAAGTTCGAGCACATTAAACCTTGTAACTTGTGTTAAAAAGGTACTTTTTGTAAGCCACAGACTGGAACATTTGCTAGGTAAGTAAAACTTGCAAGGGAGTAACATTTAGAACGCATCAGTAACTTCAATAAATCCAGACAAAAGGAAACCCAACTGGAAAACGTCCTAACGGGTAGTGAGGAGAGGAAACCCGAGTAACTGTGGACACCAGGGCCCAGACCCTCGCCGGCTTTGGGGAAACACAGGGAAGATCACTGGGTGCCCTTTGCCTTGTGAGCTGGCATAAGGCTTGAAACCACGGAGCTGTGTCCTCGCAGACCTGTGCGCGGAGCACGGGCAGACGGGCCAAGGATGCTGCTCCTCACTTTTCACTGTAGGTTTTGTTGTTGGTTGTTGCCAAGATTCTCCTGCTTCACAAGTTGTCCAGCCAGTACATAAATATTGGGGCCCAAACCCTCAAAGGGGTCCAATAAATGACTCCACCTTCCATGCCTGTGCTCAGAGCCCGTGGACCGGTGAACAAGGGTGAGGTGGCTGGAGGTTGCAGTAGCGGCTTGTTGTGATGAGAGGTGGCGTGGAAGAGGCAGCAGTGGATGTTGGATACCCAAGCCCACGATGAGACTGGCCACCAGCCCACGCAGGGCGAACATGCAGGGGCTTCCCCTGGGGGCCTGCAAGAGGCCTCGCCTGTGACCTCACGTGGGCCACTGCTTTCCAGGAAGGAGGAGCACCCCCAGGCTGATGCAGCGCCCTCATCCCCCTGGGAGAGTGAGCAGGGTTGGACACGAGGCCAGCAGTGGAGGCCAGGAGAGGCCGGGGAGATCTCTTCTCATGAAGACACAGCAGCGGGGGATGTCTCAGGAGACGTATCGAACGTTCCACGCAGCGTGTCTATAGCAGAGGAGGAACTGAAGACCCAAGTGACCATCCCCTGGGGAATGGGCAAATTGTGGTGTATTCTGCAGCAGCTTTAAAAGCGAATCATGATAATAACATAAAAATCTTTGTGCTTCCACATGGGTGATTTTTTAGACATAATGGTGAGCAAAAAAAAGCAAGTTGCAGAAATATTGATTATATACTGTTTAAATTTACAAAACAGTGAACTCAGTGTTGTGCTCAAACACAGAGATGTCACCATATTAAAGTGGAAAACACCCAAGGGCATGTTAACGTTAAAGACAAGGTGGAGAGGAGGAATGTGGCCTGAGAGTGGGGTCTGCCCGGTGCTGAGAGTCCAAAGCAGCACCTGCTTCTCTTCAAAACTCTGAAGCAAATCTGTCAAAATTTTAAGATTTAGCAAAATCCAGCAGTGGGTGTTTGTTATCTTCTTTGTTTCCTATACATTTACCGTGTTTAATAAAGGGATGGAAAACAGGAGAAAATTAAATTACTTGTAGTAGGGGCCGGCCCTGTGGCCGAGTGGTTAAGTCTGCGCGCTCCGCTTTAGCGGCCCAGGGTCTCGCCAGTTCAGATCCTGGGCGCGGACATGGCACCACTCGTCAGGCCACATTGAGGCGGCGTCCCACATGGCACAACCAGAGACACTCACAACTAGAATATACAACTACGTACTGGGGGGCTTGGGGGAGAGGAAGGAAAAAAAAGGAAGATTGGCAACAGATGTTAGCTCAGGTGCCAATCTTTAAGAAAAACTTGTGGTCGTGATAAGCAAAACGCAGACAGACAAAGATGCCAGAAGTGGTGAAGTGGTGTCTGAAGTCTCGCACTTCACTGCGGACGGTCGTTGCCACCTGTCCTGCTGGCGCTGCTCCCATTCTGTGCTTGTCATGCTGGAGCGTCGGTCCTCCTCCAGCCTCGTGGACTCGCCCCACGCAGACGAGGGCCCGCATTGGGGACCCCTGGCTCTGCTCTGGGGTGCCTGTGGGCAGAGGTGGATAATTGTTTGTCCCCTGAATTAGGACAGTTGACTGTCCTCAGGTGCAAAGGGAGAGAACAGAATTGTCACAACGTGTGCAGAGTGCCTTCAATGCTGTTTCTCACGAGTGCGGCGTGAGGCGACATTCCCCGTCTGCTGTACGTCAAGACGGGACGAGGCGCAGTCCTGGGTGCTGCCGTGAGCACAGTGGTCTCGTGGGAGGAGGGGCCCGCCGAGAACCCGCGAGCTGGGGGCCTCGACGTTTCCCAAGGTTGACAGTCCCGGTCATCGTGAACCCACCAAGGGGTATGCTGAAAATCAGAGACGTCTGAAGCGTCCCCACAGCCAGCGGTGGTTGTGAGGGCGTTGTTCTCCACTCTGTTGAGTCACAGAGCCCTCCAGGAGACGGCGCTCCAGCCCCCACCCCTCGCATGGTTGTCCATTTGGAGGGTTTTAAAATTCTTGGCCAAGACAGTTTATTTACCAGAAATGCAACTTTGTATGGTAAGTGAAACAAGCCTCCTGAAAGGGTTACCTGACTTGTAATCAAGTGAGACTTTTGTTGGTAACGAGGGTTTTGATTTGGTTTGGTTTGGTTTGATTTTCTGCTGCTTTTATATAAGATTACTCTGTCACATGGGTCTTTAAATATCTGTTACTACCAATAGCTTTTTTTAAAGGAAAAGAAAGCTTACTTTAGGGGAGAACATGACTATTTAGCATTTAGAAGCACCTTTAATAGGGCCCAAGCCAGAACTGTTGGTTGAAAATGGAAGCATAGCAGGCCTGTGTGAAGTGTTGCATTCTTGAAGAATTGATCGACTTCCTGTCTTCTGTCCTGAGGACTCGTGTGGTGCCTTCAGCCGGTGCTGTTCCTGCCCCCCTGCTCTGTCCGTCTAACGTTCCTCTCCCCCATCTGCGTTTGTCTCAAAGGGAAGGGACCTGCGGCGTGGGGGCGATGGGGGCGGAGGGAAAGTGACCCTGCAGCCACGCCCGGCCAGCGGTGTGGCAGAAGGGGTGGGGCCGGCTCTCTCTGGAATGGCTTGGGGGAGACCGAGGCGGGAGGAGGCCACTTCCTGCGCCTAGGGACACAGTGAAACTGGGATGACTATCCAGGCCTTTCGCGTTCTTGTTTGCAATGCCATCTTTTCCTAGTGACATTTCCCTGTAATCACATGAGTAACACGTACCTAATGGAAATAAAATATTCTGGAGATTCTCTCTACAAAAGGTTTTGTAATCTTTAAAATGTTTCAGTGTCTCCTCTCAAAGAGAGTTTAAAGTCTGTCTTCTTATTTAAGGTGTCGAAATTATTGGAAATGTTTTAGAAATATGCATGATGACTGTATCTTGACTCTGGACCCTTTGAAAGGCCGTAACCGTGCCTTGAGTAGCCGTTTTCTCCAGCAGGCGACCTTGACTACAGTGCCGTGCTGCTTGGGATGCTGGTGACGCAGGATGTGCAGCTGGGGCTGTTCGTAGCCGTCATGCCCACGCTGATCCAGGCGGGAGCCAGCACGTCCTCCAGGTGAGCGCTTGTGGCAGCTTGTCACACGGTTTGTTTTCCTCCTTTCAAGTGGCTTATTTATGAAAATACTGTTTAATACCTTTTCCCAAAGAGACGTTCAGAGCTTGTACAGCACGGGCGTGGGAGCACAGACGGAGTAACAGTGCTCAGCTCAAACTCTGGTCCTCTGGTCTCGGGCGAGGTGCTTCACCTCACTCTTCAGGTAGTATCAGTACTCACCTAATCGAGTAGTTAAGATTAAATGAGTTAAGGTGTGAACGTGCTTAGAACACTGCCTGGAACACAGTGATGGGGGGTGTGTGTGAGCGATCGTTGTGGTTATTGTCCGTGTCATCCTCGTTACCATTTCCCCTGATCCTTCTTTCCTTTTTCCCAATAAACTAATCCCAAAGCCTAAGCTACGCGTGTTTCCACTTGTATGGAGAGAGAAGCCAAATGGGAAAAGTAGATTCACCCAGAAAGCTGGAGGTGGTGCTGCCTGTACAATATGTTACAAGAACACCAGCCAGAAAGTGAACACACTTGGAAAATACAGGGAGCCCTGTAAAAGTTAAAGGCAAATGCATGTGGATTAGGACCGTAAGCTTCAGTTTATTTTGAGCAAATGTACTAAATGCATAAAAATATTGTGGTGAAATATTTCCAGAGGCTACATGTGTTTCATCTCTTATAGTAATGATATGATGGGCCAAAAATTAGTAGACTTTTTCAAGAATTTTTCTGGAACCACTTTGAAACACTGAGATGTGTCTCGTTTACGTTATTTCTTCCTTTCTAGCCTGTATGCCTTTTATTTCTTTTTTTCGCCTCTCGCACCGGCTAGAATTTCCAGCACTTTTCGAAGGAGATGGGGTGAGTGGACACCCTTGCCTTCTTCCTGATCTGGAGAGAGAGCGTTTGTTCCGCGGCACGTGGGGTTTGTACCTGTTCTGCATGCAGTTGGGGAACTTCCCCTCTATTCCTAGTTTGCTGAGAGTTTTTATCATGAATGGATGTTGGATTTTGTCGAATGCTTTTTCTGCACCTGTTGATGTGCTCGTATGGTTTTTCTTCTTTGGCTGATTTACGTGGTAGATTACATTGATTTTTGAAAGTCCAACCAAGCTTGCGTACCTAGAATAAATCCCACTTGGCCATGCTGTGTAATTCTTCTTCTACATTGCTGTGTCCAATTCACTGATATTTTGTTGAAGATTTTTGTGTTTCAGTTCTTGAGAGAGATTGATGTGTAGTTTTCTTTTTTTGTACTCTCTTTGTCTGGTTTTGGCCTTAGGGTAGTACTAGGTTCATAAAATGATTTGAGAAGTCTTCCTCCCTCTTCTGTTTTCTGGAAAACGTTGTATAAAATTGCTATTAATTCTTCCTTAAATGCTTGGTAGGATTCTCCAGTGAAACCATCTGGGTCTTGAGATTTCTTTTTTGGGACTTTTCTTAAATTATGAATTCAATTTGCTAGTAGTTATAGGGCTATTCAAATTATCTACTACATATTGTTGAGTTGTGGTAGTTTGGTTTTTTGAGGAATCGGTCCATTCTATTCCACTAGTGATTTTGTGTGTGCAGGCTTGTTTGTAGGATTCCTTTATTATCCTTTTGACGTCTGTAGGATCTGTGGTGATATCCCCCGTTTTGTTCCTGGTGTTGCTAACTTGCATCTTTTCTCTTTTTCTTTGTCAATCTTTCCAGAGGTTTGATGATTTTATTGACCTTTTCAAAGAACCAGCTCTTTGTTTCATTGAGTTGTCTCTTTGTTTTTCTGTTTTCAATTTCATTGGTTTCTGCCCTTTTCTTTATTATTTCTTTCCTTCTGTTTGCTTTGGGTTTATTTTCCTCTTTTTTTTTCTAGGTTCTTGTGGCGTGAACCTAGATTATTGATTTGAAGCCTTTCTTCTTTTCTGCTGTAAGTATTCAGTGCTATAAATTTTCCTCACAGCTTAGCTGCATCTCATTTATTTTGATATGTTGTATTTTTATTTTCATTCAGTTCAATGAGTATAAAACGTTTCTTTTGATACCCCCTCTGTGACCTGTGGATTGTGGAGACATGTGTTTGCGGGTTTTCCTGCTGTCTGTCTGGGTTTCTAGTGTGATTGCACTGTGGTCGAAGAGCAAACACTTTGTGTGATTTCGTTCTTTCACGTTTGTTGAGGTTGCCTCATGGCCCCAGATATGGTCTGGTAAATGCTCCAAAGCAACTTGAAAACAAAGTGCGCGTCCTGCATTGTTGAGTGGGGCATTTTATGAGCGTCTGTTAGACTCGGTCCCCTCATCGTGTTGCTGGGTCTTCCTTATTCTTGCCGTAGGTCTGTCGATTGTCAGGGAGGTGGGATTGCCCTCCCCACTGGTAACTGCCTGTGTCTGCTTCTCCTCTGAGCTCCATTAGCTTTCCTTCATGTGTTCTGGGCTCTTTGGTTTGGCGGACACACATTTAGGATCGTTTTGTCTTCCCGGTGGATTTGGTTACCCTTATGTGATACGCCTTTTGTTTCTAGTAATTTTCCTTGCTCTGAAATTAACTTTACCTGATATTTAGTATATAGTCACTCTTGCCTTTTTTTTTTAATTAATTCCGCAATGGTGTATCTTTTCCGTCCTTTTACTTTCAACCCACTTATGCTGTTGTGTTTGAAGTGAGTTTCTTGTAGACAACATATTGTTGGATGATGTTTTAATCCACTCAGCCAATCTCTGTCTTTTTATTTTCTAATCTTTAGGGGGATCCTTTATTTCCTTCACTTTCTACTTATAAAGTGGAATTTCAACGTGTAAAAGTTGTTTCTTCTAGTTCAGCCAATGGCTTGGAACATCACTTTGTCCTAATTCCATGATGTAAGTGGTCCCCAGGGCAGGTCCAAGGCTTGTGGGTTCACAAGGACTGGATGCACCGGATAACCTCTGTCTTTTAACTGGGGTAGTGAGACCGTTTACGTTCAAGGTAAATATTGATATGTTAGGACTAAGTCTCTCATTGTACTTGTTTTCTGTCTGTTTTTTCTCTTTCTTCTTCCTCTTTTCATTTTTCTTACTTCCCTGTTAGTAACCTGCGTATTTTTAAGGATTCCGTCTTGATTTATTTATAACATTTTTGAATCTATTGCTTTGTGTGGGTTTCTTAGTGGCTAATCTAGGTGTTACTATACACGTTCGCTTCTTCTAAATGAAGAACATGATTTCCATTTAGGTCCCTTCCCTCTCCCCACTTTTTAAATATAATTGTTGTATTTTCTCTACTTAGGTTGAGCACAACTTCAGATGGTTTTATAAATTTTGCCTCAATAATCAAGTAAGATTTTTAAAATTCATGAGAAAGATTGTCTGTTATACTTACTACTTTGACCCTTTCTGATGTTCTTATTTTCTTTCTCAAGTTCGGCATTTCTTCCATGAAAATTCCCTTTCTATTTGAGGACTTTCTTTGGTCATTCTTTTATGGTTAGTCTGCCACTGGCGACAAATTCTCTTAGTTTTCCCTCATCTGAGAACGTTTCCTCCCCCTTCTGTGCCCGAAGGACACTTTGACTGGACGTAGATGTGGCCGTTGCCCATTCTTTCCTTCTGACACTTGAGAAACGTTGTGCGGCTTCTCTCTGGCCTCCAGTGGCTTCAGGAGAGATTGGCCCTGTTCTCCACCAGTGATGCGTGGTTTCTCTCTGGCTGCTTTCAAAATTTTCTCTTTGTTTTTACTTTTTGGAAACTTAATTATGTGTCTTGGTGTCTTAGTCAGTTCCGGTGGCCATGACAGAATACCGCAGACTGGGTCTTGTTTAAACAGACAATTAGCTCTCAAGTTCGGGGGCTGGAAGTCAAGGTCAAGGTGCTGGCCATGTGGTTCCTGGTGAGAGTCCACTTTCAGACAGCGTGTCCTCACGGGGCGGAGGGAGAGAGCACACAGAGCTCTCTGGTCTCTTCTTACATGGGCACTAATCCCGTCCTGGGGCTCCACCCTCATGACCTCACCTAATCCTCATCACCCCCAAAGGCCTCACGTCCTGGTACCGTCATCTTGGGGCCTCCACGTATGAATCTGGGGGGATGCAAACATACGGGCCCTAACACGCTTTGGGTTTATCCTATTTGGCCCTCACTCAGCTTTTTGAATCTGTAGGTTTGTGTCTCTGGCCTAAGTTAGGAATTTCGCCATTATTTCCTCAAACGTGTTTTCAGCCCATTTGCTCTCTCTCTGGAACCAGGGGTACAGATGGCAGCTCTCTTGTCCCACGCGTCTCCGAGACTCTTCCTTTTCAGTCTGTTTTCTCTGTCGTTCAGCCTGGGTGATTCCATCTGTCCGTCCTCAGGTTCACGGGTTCTGTCCGCTGTCATCTCCACTCTGCTATTTAGCCCACCCAGCGAGGTTTTCATATTGGTTATTGTATTGTTATATAGTTTCCATTTGGTTCTTCTTGCTATAACTTGTTTCTTTGCTGAAATGTTCTATTTTTTCATTTGTTTCAAGAGAATTTTTAATTGCTGTTGAATCATTTTCATGATGCCTGCCTTAAAGTCTTCATCAGAGAATTCTGACAATTCATCCTGCTGTTGGGGTCTGTTGACTCTCTTTCTCACTAAAGCTGTGGTTTTCCCCAATTCTTGGTGTGATGAGTGATTTTCGATTGTACCCTGGACATTTCACATATTATGAGTCTCTGGATCCTATTAATCCTTCTTTTTAAGCAAGCAGCGCCCTGCGTAGCTGGGTCTGAGGGCTGGTGTGTGTGTGTCCATCCTTCCTGCCCAGGTGGAGTCACAGACCTGCCTTGTGGAGACGGGTGGGGCGGACGTATTTTGTATTTTTCAGTATTTACCTTTTGCCAGATGTTATATTAAGTTTCAGCAATCCAAAGTGATTAAGGTCTCATCTCTGCTCTCGGAGAGCTCAGCCTGACAGGGCAAGTAGGAGCCAATAGCTCCTTCTCTTTCCACGGAGATTTCCGGAGGTTCAGGCTCAGGCCCCGGGGCGAGGCCTCCTTGGAGCTCTGTCGTTTACCAGCCTTCAAGCCCTGGCAGCTGACTGAACATCTCTGGGCTTCCGTGTGCTCAGCTGTAAGATGGGCCCATGTGGAAATCGTACCTGCCTGGAGGAGTGTGTGAGAGTCGTGCGAGAGAGTCCCGTGGAGCACGCAGCCCGCTTCCTTGTGTGTGTAACTCTTACAGTTAGTTTAGAGAGAGGGTCCTTTTGATTGTCATTTTCCTTTGATGCAAATTTTTTTAACTATCAGAAAAGCAACACTTTTGGTCACACGCAACTCAAAATCAGAGCCAGTTCGTACTCCTTCTGGCCACGGATTTTCAAGATAAATAACTGAACGAAAATTTGGGCAGCAAGAGGTGGATTTATAACTTTAGCTGAAAATCATTCGAGTCTACTTCAGAAGCATACAACAATTTATTGCTCGTAGAGGCCAGAGTCTCCTCGGTGAGCAGGAAGCGGGCCCTGGTAAAGCACATGTCACATTCATCTCACCGGATTCCCTGTCAGGTACAGACGTCTCCATCAGAAAACTTTAAAGCTTTTCTCTATTTTCCAATTAGAAAAATTAATGCAGCACAGGTATTGATCTCAATGATATGTTCCACCTTAGTCAGGAAGCAGCATGTTAGCAAGAGTTTAGTGACATGGAACAAATGTTCTCTGTTACGTTAAACTGTAGAAGCAGAGTCAAATTCATATGCAATATTCCTCAAAAGTTTAAGCATAGAGTTACCGCATGACTCAGCTATTCCACACCAAGGCCTTCACCCAGGAGAAGTGAAATGTCTGTCCACGTAGGAAGCTGTGGGTGGGTGTGATGCTGGCACAGCCTGTGTTGTGCTTAATGCCCTGAACTATACAGGCATACCTCGGGGAGGGCGTGGGCTCGGCTCCAGGCCACCGCCCTAGAGCAGATAGCGCGATCAAGCGAGTCA
This sequence comes from Equus przewalskii, assembly GCF_037783145.1. Classification (NCBI taxonomy): domain Eukaryota; kingdom Metazoa; phylum Chordata; class Mammalia; order Perissodactyla; family Equidae; genus Equus; species Equus przewalskii. Next base: position 80,288,024 of record NC_091846.1, read on the forward strand.
CACGAAGTTTCCGGGTTCCCACTGCATATAAACGTTTGCACGATACTGAGTCTGTTAAGTGTGCAGTAGCAAATTGAAAAATGCTGACCGTCACCTGAGCCTTCAGCGGGTTGTAACTTTTTTGCTGGTGGAGGGTCTTACAAAAAGAGAAAATGCATACCTGTGAAGTCCAGTGAGGTGAAGCACAATAAAATGAGTCGTGCTTGCACACTTTGAAATGGTTAAAGTAGTAAATTTTATCACACTAAGAAAAGCATGTGCATGAATGTTCATGGCAATGTTGTTCATCATAGCTAAAAAATGGAAACAACTAAAATGTCCATTAGCTAATGAATGGATACGTCAGATGTGCTGTGACCACACAATGGAATATCATCCAGCCAGAAAAACGGATGAAGTCCGGGCATTGGCTACAACATGGACGAACCGTGAAGACATGGCACTAAGTGCAAGGAGCCAGACACAAAAGGCCACGTAGTGTATGATTCCATTTATGTGAAATGTCCAGAACAGGCAAACCCACAGAGACGGAAAGCAGGTTGTGGTTGCAGGGCTGGGGGAGAGGAATAGGGAGTGAGTGCTCATGGGTAAGGGTTTCTTTTGGGGGAGGTATATTCTGAAGTGGATTGTGGTGATGGTTGCACAACTTTGTGAATACACTAGAAACCATTGAATTGTATGCTTTAAATGGGTGATTTGTATGGAATGAGAATTATATCTCAATAAAGCTGTTAAAAATTACGTACAGTATTATTTCAACTACATGAGAAGGTGAATGGAGACTGGAAATACATGTATATAAAGCAAGGTATATCTCTTCTAATACACATCAGTCATGTAAACGAGGAGCAGGATGTGTCTGGTGGCATACAAGTGACACGAGCCAGTGGAAGCTTGAGAAATGAGACACTGGAGCTGCACGTGACTCTGGCTTTTTGTCCTTTCTGAGCTGTTGGACTGTTTTGTCCTCGTTGTGGTGTGTTTAGACAAGTGGGCGGCTGACCTGAGAGCAGGCCTGGGTGTGGGGATCGCAGAGAGGTGGGGCGTGACCAGAGTGTGCCTGGAGCCTCCTGGAGCCAGGCACCTGCGCGGACCTGGAGCAGGGGGCTTCTCGTCTGTGAGGTCGGATGGTGACAGCATGCATCGCATAGGGCTGCTGTCAGGATTGTCATGAGAAACGCAAGGCTTAAGTGGCTGCGATGTCTTTATCAGCTAAATAAGTCAGGACAGACCTAGAACACGTGACGTGCTGTGTGCAGGGGAGGACTCCCACTGTCTGGGAGTCCCGTGCTGTCAGGGAAAGATAATGAATGAATGTGAGTATAAGTGGGTGGCCAACAAGGCCACGTCTAGTGTAGATAAGTGCTGAGTGGAGAACTGCAGCTACAGCGAGGTGACCCGTGGGCGAAGGACTGATGGCCACTTCAGATTGGCAAGGCCTCTGCGTAGTTGGCTTTGAGGCTGAAACGTGAAGGACACGGCTGAGCCAGGTGGGAGAACCTGGGGTGGGGACTGAGCACCCAGCCAAGGGGGCCCAGCGCACAGGTCCGGCAGCTGGAGGGAGTGTGGCCTGTCGGGGGGCAGAGGCTGCTTTGTGGGTGAAGGAGCATGGGAGGCGCAGTAGGCTGAGGAAGTCTGGGCTCCTCTCAGGGTCCCGGGTGCTTTGAACGTTGGCCTGCTGTTTGGCCTCTGGAGTGGGAGCGAGATCGGTTAGGAGGTTGCTGGAGTTGTACAGCCGATGCTCCTGGGGCAGGAGTGCCCTGAGCTGGACACAGGGCCCGTTCAGGGTGACCCTGGTGCGGAGCGCCCTGACGCGCTGACGTGTGGGGTGAGAGGTTCGCGCAGTGTCTGCTGCTGGGCTGCAGGGACCGTCAGGAAGTGCAAGTGGACCAGCCTTCCTGCTTCTGTCGCAGCGAGCACACTCCTGCCCCCCAGGCAGCAGACCCCCTCTCTCTCTCGTCACTAACGGCGAGGCGTCTTTCAGCCCTGTCTGATTCCCTGAGCGACCAGGCGCAGCTTGAGGGTCGTGTCCAGGCTACTCGTTTAAGCCTGGCTGCAGTGGTGAATTTTCTCTTAGGAATCAGATCTGAATTCTTCCGTCAAGAGCTTTTAAACCAGAATTTTGGACTGAGTGGTGTCCTAAATATGGTGGAGCGCTAAGCTTAAAAAAAATGTCTGCTATTGCCAATACTATCAATACGCCATAGTACCTTTCTTGTGGGGGTCTTGAGGCTGAGATATGAGGAGCATGTTCTAACAAGAGCTCAGCGCGGAGTCCGTTCTCTGTTCCTACATCACAGACATAATCTTGAGAGCTCTGGCTTTGGGGAGGGAACACCGTGCTGGAAGTCGCTGGATGTCTTTGGTCACGCGTCCAGCAGCGAGCCTGCAGCGTGCTGTCACAGGGCGGCCTTTGCCTTACAGAGAATTTCAGACAGGTTAGTTCCCGGTGAAGGGTTCACTATCTGTCATCCACCGAGAGGTATATGCTGTCAGTCACGAGTCATTCCGTCCTGTAAAACGTATCTGCTCGAAAGTACAGATTGTGAAATAATCAGTGTCTGTATTTGATTCCGATAACTTAGCTTCTGAGATTAATGTGATGGATAGATTTTGTTTTACTATTTAAAATAAAATAAAATAAAAATGTGTGTGATTTTGTAGCATGTTAAAAAGAGTGAAAGATCATTTATTGGGTTTTGTAGAAATATGTTCTGGGCGTGAACTGACACGTCTCTTTTTTCTTTCCTAGCATTGTCATGGAAATGCTGCGAATCCTGGCTCTGATCGGTCAGATTCTGTTTTCGCTGGCTGCTGTCTTTCTCTTATGTCTTGTCATAAAGACTTACCTCGTGGGGCCGTATTATCGGAAGCTGCATGTGGAAAGCAAAGGGAACAAAGAGGTCCTTGTCTTAGGGGTCTCTGCTTTCATCTTCTTCATGTTGACGGTGATTCCCAAGATACCTGTGTTGTTTCTGTCATCTGGTGTATTGTCGTCCACTGGGAGCTTCTGATCAGTTCTTCGTCTTTTTGTTTCAATAATTGTTGAAACATTTGGAACACATATAGTGCTTTTTGCTTCATGCACAGTTGCTGTGCCCCCATCAGCATTAGCCCCGTGAGCTCTCCTGCTGAGCTTTGTACACACACTCTTGAGGCTGCATGAAAACAGATCAACTGTGGGAATGAAGAGCCATATAAGCACCCGTGTGTGTATGTGTGTACGTGTAAATGTGTATTTGCTCTGCCAGGTCCAGGAGGCTGTCTTTGGGTGGGAGCCCCACCTGCCGGGAGGTGGTGGTGACTGGTGGCTCTGAGTGACGTGTGGTCCTTCCCTGCTCCCAGGTCACAGAGCTGTTGGACGTCTCCATGGAGCTGGGCTGCTTCCTGGCCGGAGCGCTCATCTCTTCCCAAGGCCATGCGGTCACCGAGGAGATCATGGCTTATGTGGAGCCTATTCGAGACTTCCTGGCGATTGTGTTCTTCACGTCCATAGGTAACCTCTCCTTCCCGTGCGGTGTCCAGTCGTGTGCGCTAACCACCAGGTCGCCTCTGTAACCTGTGTAGACACGTGTTTACATTTATAGTCTCTGCAGTGAAAGCAGCTCCATAAGAATTAGAGTCTGAGGGGAAATCTTACTAAAAAGAGGGACAGTCTGAATGAGGGGATGTGAGTTTGTTGATGGTCGCTCTCCTGCGCTGACGTCTCAGCGTTGTGCCGGCCTTTTCCTGTCAGGCTGTCCTCCTGTGTCCGTGGTCTTTCCAGTGTCCACATAAGTTCCGTATTCAGCTTGTCAGTTTTCACAGGAGAGTTCTGTGCAACCCCAGGCTCTCGACTGGCGGTGCTCCGTCAGCACTGGGATGCACGTAGCTGGGCGCCTGTCCCCGACCTTGGGAGGATGACGCGCCCTGGGGCTCCACAGGTGAGCACCTTAAAGTCAGGATGTCCAAGTGGGAAGTTTGGAAAGAAATACTAATTTTGGTATTAAAAAAATTAAACTGACTGTGTCAGGATGTACTGCTCTGCAGATTTCCGTGTCAGGGTCCCATAGCCGGTCCTGGAGAGGGGCGGGCGGTGACCTGCGTGTCCTGCGTGTCACAGCCCGTCTTCTCGCTGCCCCGGGAGCCCAGGCTCTCTGCACTCGTGCATTGCAGGGGAACTGGACATTCACGTGGAGATGGGAGGGCCCCGACAGAGGAGCTGAGTGGGGGCCGCACCGGACCCGAGGTGCACGGAGACGTGCTTGGAGCTGCTGAGCATCGGCTTCTCCGCGTCCCTCAGAGAGCCCTCCCAGGACCCCGCTCTTCCTCTCTGCCGCCTTCCGCCCCCATCATCCTCCTTCTCCCTCCTCTCTCTCTCTGTCTCCCTCTCCATATTCACGTCTCTCTCTCTCTGTCTCTCTCTCCGTATTCACGTCTCTCTCTCTCTCTGTCTCCCTCTCCGTATTCACGTCTCTTCTCTCTCTCTGTCTCCCTCTCCGTATTCACGTCTCTCTCTCTCTCTTTCTCTCCGTTCCGTCTCTGTCTCTCTCTCTCTCGTATTCACGCTCTCCGTATTCACGTCTCTCTCTCTCTCTGTCTCCCTCTCCGTATTCATGTCTCTGTCTCCCCCTCTCCCCTTCCCCTTGCTCCTTGACCCCCTCTCTGCTGCCCCTCTGCTCCATCCCCCCGCCTCCACTACGGGGGACGCCCCTCAAGGTGCTGAGTGAGCTCTGCCCGTGCAGATCCCTTGACCTTCCATTCCTGCTGGTGACTCGCTTCTCTTCTGTCAGTTCTTCTCCAGACAAGGCCTGATGAATCGATTAGATCGTAGCCTGTTCCCACTGCATTCCAGTCCCGCGTCCGCTCCAGAGGCCCCAGGCCACCTGACGCGCGGGTGTCACTCCATGTCCTGCCTGCCAGGGCTTCTTGGAATGTGCAGTTAACAGACTAAAATTCCATGAATATGTCACTTAAAACGGGCATGTTTGTATAACATTCCTCAAATTAAGATTCTTGATCCATCAAGAACGTGCTTCCTAATACAGCTGTGCATCGTTCAGTGATGGGACGCGCTCTGAGAATGCATATTAGGGATGGTCGTCCCTGTGTGAGCCTCGGAGCATGCTCGCAGCCCGTGACGCACGAGCTCTGTGGTGCTGATCTTGTGGGACCCCACCACTGGTGCGGCCCCGTCATTGGCCAACACGTGGGGATGCGGCGCATGACGGCAGGCTGATCCCCAACATGTTCTGCCTTGGCTGTCTGCACTCAGCGTACAAGGGGCTCCGTCAGCTTCCTGCTGGCCCAGAGTCGTCTGTGCAATGGGTTCTATTCTGATGGTCAGGCGCTATCTTTGGTTCCAGTTCTGAGCAACAAGCACACGGCCCCCTTTGAGAAGACACCTTTCTTTTCTGCAATACTTAGGCCTCAGTGGGATGTAAGTGAATGGGGGGGGTCCCTGTATTTAACGAACATCCGCTGCCCTCCTGCCCTGTGCCAGGCCCTGTGGAACCGCAAAGATGACCCAGACTCAGCTGCTGCGTCCAGGCCCCTTAGCCACAGGCGGTTCCAGTTGGGGAGAGTGAGTCCCGGGGTGTGTGAGGGGTTCGGGCCGTGCTCCTGAAAGAGACGGCTTTCGAATGGCGTGAACAACAAAGGGCAGTTTATAGGCCCCAAGCAAGGAGGGAGGGTTTCTGTGCTGAAGGCAGAGCCAGGGCATAAAGGTGTGGGTGCCCGGCAGAGCGTGGGGCAGGAGACAGGGCGGGAGATGACCCGTCACGCCACCCGCCACCCTGAAAGGTGGAGGTCGTGAGCTGCCTCGTCTGCGCGTGTGCACCCCAACCCTCCAAAGTAGCAGGGTCCTGGGTTCACGCGGACAGCAAGCGGCAGTGCACGTTTCCACCTATGTTCTTCCCGCTGGACCAGGGCCCATGCCTGAGTCCACCAACGCCTGATTTTACAAATAATGTTTCATCGGAACACGGCCACACTCGTCGTTTGTTCGTTAATGGTGCTTGTGTGCTTCTCAGTCTGCTCTGCTGCCGGCGCAGCACCACGGGCTGGGCTCAAACAGCAGACGTTTACTTCCCATGGTTCTAGAGGCTGGAGTCCAAGGTCAGGGTTGGGTTCTTGACAGCCCCTTCCTGGCTTGCAGACGCCTCCTTCTCGCTCTGTCCTCACACGGGCTTCCCTCGCAGTGTGTGCACAGAAAGGGAGAGTGGGAGAGAGGGGAAGGGAGCGGGGAAAACGAGGGCGGGCAGCGAGCGCTGGTGTCTCCTCCTCCTCGTGGGCAGACTCCAGTCCCATTGGATCGGAGCTCCACCCTGTGACCTCCTTTCACCTTAATTACCCCCGAAAACCCTGGCTCCAAATACGGTCGCCCCAGGGTTCGGGCCTCAGCACATGCATTTGGGGACCACTCAGTCATGGCGGCTCCAGCGCCGATGGAGTGGGGGCGAGAGAGCCCGCGTGGCACCCGGCCGCCCTGCACCAGACAGCATGATGACGGTTCTCGGTCCCTTCTCGTTTTGTGAGCAACGCCAAAGTGTGGTTTTTCTTTTATAAGATTTTCATCCCCTCCTCCTCACAGCCTGGGCCTGGGCCATGGCGAGGACCTGGGGGACTGCCCGTTCCCCACTCCCCGTTCCTGGGGGCGCCCTGGAGGGGGCTGTCATGTGCAGCCCCGGGTCCTCACTCCCTTTTGTACCCGTGGGCCTGGTGTGTGTGCACGGTGACCGTGAGAGCTCACGCTTCCTCACACAGACCGTGCGCCAGGTGCCTGCCTCCCACGTCGGGTTGTGTCCACTCATCCCCCAAATCCACGTCTACCCCTAGGAAACTGTGGCAGAAGGAGGCGAAGAGCTGTGCCAGCGTCCTCACGTGGTCAGTGTAGACCCGGGACCTGAGCCCAGAGCCTGCGCTGCGTGCCGCTGGGCCACCCCCGATAGTGTTTGGAACTTGTCGTGAGGACGAGGGGACGTAGGCAGGAAAACCATAACACAGCTCCCCGTCAGTCACATGCGGCGGAGACCCTGCCCCACGGTGCATCTCCGTGTGGCTCATGTCAGGAGTGCTGGCTCCGGTCGGTTTGGCATCCGTGTTGCGCTCCACTCGCCATTGGAGCTCGCGGAGTGAGTGGCATGTCCACCCTCAGCGCGAAGGCCTCTGTCGTCTGGCCTGTGTGCGGAGGCCCCCGGGGGCCGGGCACCTGCTGTGACAATGAGGTGCTGTGTGATCATGACCCTCTATGGAGCTGTCAGATCAGGACACTACGGCACGATGGGGTCAACGACCAGGCTGAGGTCCCATAGGACTGACCCACCGCCCCAAGGTGGGAAAGGCAGGCGCTTGTCCCCATGAGACGTGGGCAGCAACGTGACCAGATGTGTGTGGTAAAAACAGCTCTGCCCAGCAGCGTGCCGGCGGGAGAGCGGGTGGGCAGGGAGCCCTGTGGTGCCGAAAACGGTTGCTCCCCGGGACGCGGCCGCAGCCTGCTGTGCGTGTGAACTCCGCTTGGGGCCTCTGGGTGAGACGGGTGGGTTAGGACCTGTCCCTCCTCGCTGCACATTCTCGTGGACTTGTTGCAGTTGGGGACGCGTGGACAGTGGGGTGTGGCCCGGTAGTGCAGGAGGGGGGCTGAGGACTTGGCAGAGCTGGATGTGGGGAGGGAGGAAGGCTCTAGGTGTCGGCTCGGGCACATGTCGCTGGACCAGGGACCCAAGAAAACAGATGCCGGGGTGGAGCTGCACCACGGACTGGGTTAGCGGGGGGCCAGCGGTTCACCCAGAGGTGTGCGCCGGGCAGGTCGCCACAGTTCAGGGAAGGGCCGGACCCCAGGAGCCGAGCCGGGCCTGAGGGCTGCAGTGGGGGAGACCTGGAGGCCAAGGCTGCGCTCACTCCCAGGTCCCAGCCAAGCACCCTGTCGTGTGAGGGGCGGCCACCTCGGAACTTTAGGGAGGAGACTGTCTCCGGAGGAAAGGGACTTCGGATGTGTTTCTGAGTAGAATACTGATGGGCGCATCTGCCCCGACACGCTGTGGTCCCGCAGCCTGACAGCAGGTTCCAGGTAGCAGCACGTCCTGCGGGCTGGACAACCGCCTGCCTGGCTGGTGAGCGAGGGAGGACAGCCAGCCCCTTGCTCCCCAACCCGAGTCTGAGGCCTCGGGAGGGCACTGAAGGCAGCAGCGGAAAGCGCTCCTTGCGGTTGATCAAAATGGGCGAGGCAAACAGAAGAGGCAGAAGACACAGGCGGCTCGCGGCCTGTGCACACATGGGGTGAGCACCTGGGCTTCCCGGCCTGAGGGTGGATGCCGGCCGTCCTCTCCCGTGGCCACTCTTGTCCCCAGGCTCCGGGAGCCGTTTGCATCCTGGCCAGAATGTTCTCGTGAAAGAAAGTCAGACTCAGCGGCTGCTCGCCCTCGTGCTTCCCCACGTCACAGCCGCGCTCGGGCCGCTGTCGCGGAGTGGGTGGCTTGGGGCCGCGGGCAGCCGACGCTTGGGCAGCGCCCGCAGGCCCTCCTCCTGCAGCTGCAGCAGCGCCAGCAGCCAGTGGTCGACGGGTCGTGGCCGCGGCGAGGGCGCGGGAGGCTGGCCGCGGGGCCCGGGACTCACGCTGCGCCCTCTCCCGCAGGCCTGCACGTGTTCCCCACCTTCGTGGCGTACGAGCTCACCGTGCTGCTGGTGCTCACCCTGTCGGTGGTGATCATGAAGGTACCCCTGCGACTGGCGGACTGCATGCCGGTTTGGTGTCACGTGTCTAGGGCGCACGTTACTTCCCCTTGGGGGTAACCCCTGCCCGTAGCAGCCCCCTCTGTGGACCCCCAGGACGGCCCCGACCCAGAACGCCATCTGAGAGGCGTTCTGCCGCGGCACAACCCAGGGATGGGTTTGGGTCAGCGTGGGGCACTTTGGGTCTGTTTTCCTCTTTGTCTCAGAATTGGGTACTTTTAACATTGGGGTTAAAAAGCTGGGACGAAGCAACGGCCTCCTGGGTCCTCCAGGGAAGCCCCTGCCGGCAGCTCAACTTCCACCCGGGTCTGAAGCGGCCCAGACGCCTGCTCCCGGGACGGCCACGGCAGGCTCTTCCCGCTGTCTCCTCCGCGGCCACAAACCGCTGAGTTGCCTGTGTTGACGTTAGTTCTGGGTGCGACCGCCTGCTCGGTAGCTGCCCGGCTGTGTGGAGTATGACTTAAGGTACTTCCTCCTGAAGGACCCAGGACACCTGACGGGTCGGGCTGCCCCCAGCTCCAGCGGCTCACCTCTGGGTTTTGTCTACGTGAGAGAGACATTTCTTTCTTATTAAAAATAGAACTTCCATTTTGAGTGCTGCCTAATATTTAATGCTGTGAATTTAGTTTTGGGGGAAAAACCTTGTTCTCTGCTAGTGATCCTAAACCCCTGGTTCTGCCTTGGTGCCTGTGGTCTCCTTTCCGATGCTTTGAGTTTCTTTGGTGCCTTCTGCGTAGAAGCCCCTCTGTTTGCGTCCCCCGGGTGTCTCTCGGGCTGTCCCTGCGTCTGTCCTTCTGTTTTCTGGGGGCTTGGCTGTCAGGCTCAGTTAAGAGTAACACCCCGCTCTCGCAGTTTGTCCTGGCAGCCCTGGTTCTGTCTCTCCTCCTGCCGAAGACCAGCCAGTACATCAAATGGATCGTGGCCGCGGGCCTGGCCCAGGTCAGCGAGTTCTCTTTCGTCCTGGGGAGCAGAGCGCGCAGAGCGGGCATCATTTCCCGGGAGGTGAGTCTCCCCCACTTCCGGTGAGAGTCGCGGTCGGGCAGGTGCTCTGCTGCTCCCTGTCCTGTGGGACGCTCCTCATGCTGATGCCTGAACGTCTGCGGGCCGCGGCCGGGTCAGCAGCACAGGGACGGGCGGCCGGGGGAGGGAGCACTGGTCCAGGCCCCGTCCCCCCACAGCTGGCATGGGGGTTGAGGGTTTGTCTCGCGGTGGGCGCAGAGGTAGGCCCCGCTGTCCCCTCTCACAGGATGAGGAGCTCTTAGGTTAAAGTCACTAGTTAATACTGCTCCAACTGTGACCCTCTCTTTTGCAGCAATTGTAATTACTTGCTCTGATATTTCTTGTGAAAAGAGGAAAACTGATTTTTAAAGTTCAGCTGCTAGCTTGTGCATCATTAGTGGTTCAGAAATGTGGAGGTGCGCCTTTGTAGAAAACCGGCGTGAACTCCCCTAGCCATGGACCAGGCCCTGAGCACCCCGTCCTTCCGGGGACCATATCTTCGAGAGGCATCATTGCTCTTAGTTCTTAGTTCCACTTAGAAACCCTTTAAAAGGCACAAGAGAGAACGTTCTCCTGTGAAAAGACCTGTTTGGTTTTTTTCACAAAACATCTTGTGGTAGTTGCCTGCTTGCAGGAGGCGAGTTAGGATTGTCAGAGGTGCTTCTGAAGGCACCGTGTCTCCAAGTTTTAAGTAGCTGGAATTAAAACCTTAATACAAATGGTGACGAAGTTTCCTATATATCAAACGTGGAGAGGTTTTTGTTGCATGTAAACATATATGAAAGTTTGGGGTTTTTCTGATGGGCCCTCCTCCGCCCACCACAGTGTTAAACACCACTTGGTGTCCTCACAGCTCCAGACACACAGGTCGTGTGTGCACAGCCCCAAACACAGGGTGCACCAGACCCTCGACCCTCAGTGTGGTGCCTGAAAGGTTAACCGTCCACCTCTCTCCCTCCCCCTCCCGTCCCCCTCCCCCCCATTTGCCACCTTCCTTTTTGTCTCTGGTCTGTTCATCCTGGGTCTGGCTTTCTCTGTGTACCTCTGTGGTGGGTGTGTGTGTCTGTGTAGAATTGTGTGTGTGCACACAGTTGTGTGTGCATTTGTGCATGCACAGCTGTATGCGTGTAGTTGTGTGTATGTGCAGTTGTGTGTGCATTTGTGCATGTACAGCAGTGCGCGTGCAGTAACATGAGTGCAGCTGTGTGTGCACGTTCATGTCCGTTTCCACCTGCCGTGTTGCGCTTAGCTTGTATTTCCTCTCCAGTTTTGTTCATTTCCCTGTTTTACTTCATTATGCCCGCTTTGTAAACTGGCTGTGCGTTAGAACTTGATGAGCGTCCTTCGATGACCGTGTTTCACTTTAGATTTGATAAGGAGGTTTTGTCCTCACCTGCGGGGTGTGGGTTGTGGCTCCAAAGTGACAGAAGGCGCCTACCCAGGGGCGAATCAGCTGCAGCCTGTCATCCCCGATGTTCAGAGTTTAATATCATTTAAAACCTGAATCTTCTTTCAGGGCCGGAGGACTGAATGAGCCAAGGAGAAATTGATGCCGTGACTCAGAAAAGCATTTTGTAACCAGCAGTTGCGTGACTGTTTCAGAGAAAGCAGGGTGGCGGGTTTGTGTTGTCAAGTGGATGGAGTGTGGGGTGACAGCGTCCAGACCTGAACGCCTGCTTCTGAGCTGCTGGTTCACTGAGTCTCATGTGTGTCAGAACACCGGGCGCTTTCCGTGTAGACCGGCAGGCTGTGGCAGTCGGCTGTTCCTGTATTTCTTGGCTTGCAAACAGTTAACTTCAGGATGTTTTAAGTTGTGGCTGTGCGGACACACAAGTTCCCGAATAGTGATTTCTACGTAGAATTATTTAGAGCTCCAGCCATCTCCCACAGTCTGTTTTGCTCCTTGCCGCTTGGGGTGTCTGCGGGAGCACGTGTGGTCTTGTGGGGGCTGATCCTTGACACCAGGGCAAGGCTTTCCCTCCTGCTCTCAGCCAGCCGACCCCCCAGGGACCCCAGGCGCAGCCTCCCGACTGCCCCCACCTAGCAGCGCCCCCCCTCAGTTGCGATATTGCTGCTAAAACCCTTTTTGCACCCTCGCTCTCAACTGAATTTGGGCTGAATGAGTATGAAAGTTCCTGTTGGTGCACACGAAATGCAGCCACAGATTCAGAGCTAAGAGGTTGTCTCCTTGTATCCGTTAAGTGTGAGGAAGACAGGATGAGTCTTCATGTTACACAGCACCAGACACGATCACTGCAGAATGCCTCTGTGCACCGTCTCCACTGGAGATGGGCCCAGGGGCTGCATGCTCACTGTGAGGGACCCCCGGGGGGCAGTCTGACTGCCCACTGCACCCAGGGGAGACCCCCAGGCAGCACAGACTCCAGTATCTGAACCCACAAGGCAATGATCTGACAACCGTCTCCACCGATGGTCAAATCACAGCCCATCTAACATACAAATGTCCATGCTCCTGTGGCCGGAGGGGGCGTGTCGGAGGGAAGGAGCGCGCTTGTAGTTTGTAGGTGCACCTCCTCACCCTGAGTGTGAGCGCCCCAGCCTTACCTCTGCAGGTGCACCTAATCCTGAGATGACGCCCCGCCTTACCTGTTGCAGGTGTACCTCCTCATCCTGAGTGTGACCACGCTCAGCCTCCTGCTGGCCCCAGTGCTGTGGAGAGCTGCGACTGCGAAGTGTATGCCGCGACCAGAGAGACGGTCCAGCCTCTGAGGGCCCCGAGGTGATACGCCGCCGCTGTGGGAGTGCCATTTGCACAGTTCTGTAGTCGCACATTCCTGTGAGCCCTCCGTGGAAGGGAGGCGTCTTCATTTCTGCCAGCTTTACAAACTCTCTCGGCCCCATTTAGGATCTTCAGAGTAATTTATTGCGTTCATCGATCCTGCACAGCATAGCGTAGCGCTGTTTACAGATTGCCTTGACTATTTTGCCTGGATGTGCCTTTTTTTCTGAAATCAATGTTAACTTTCTATTGTTATTCATGATTTTATTCATCAGTTCATGACTTTTTGGTAAAGAAAAATTTCGAAGCTTTTTTATTTATTGTACAACTCCAGTGTTGTAATCTGTTGGTCAGTATTTGTTATTAAAACATTTCTGTGATGTGAAGTTTTAATTCTGGCAATGGGTTTAGAAAGTTACTTTTAATCCTTAAAGCCTATGTTTTCTACAATGAGACAAAAATCTTCTAAATGTCTATTTGCTTTTTACTATAAGAATTTTAAACAAACACTTTCATGTCGATGTTTTATTAGGTGTGTCATTCTTTTAAGATATTTGGTTTGAGTCACAAGAATATGCGTTCTTTAATAAAGATCATTTATGGTCAGCGTATAATTGAAATTTATTGAAAATCTGCCTTTTCAGGTAGATTTTTGTGTTGAACTTATCTTCGCCAATTTTTTTTTAGTTAAGAGGATTCGTGTATTAAGAGACCACGTTAACGCAGTGCTATTTGCAAAGGCTAAATTCTAACTTCAAATTTTAGAAGTGCGTTTTGGTTATTGGGGCCCTTTTTTAGAAAACCACACAGATGAAGAGCAGATCCTTACAAAGGTTCCCTCAGGGCAACTGTAAGTGGAGTTTCCTGTAAGTGAAGAGCCTAACAATTCAACCCAAATACTTGGAGTAGAGGTCAGATATGTTGGGTTAATTATGGATTGCAGATATAGATTATGGGTGCATTAATATAAATTAAAACCTCAAGATGAAGTAAATTTTATCTAGTCTGAAGTAAATCAGGGAGAAATGAAGTAAACGTGTGCCTGTTTTTAGGCAATAGCGTTGGTTTGATTCATTTCTAAATCACAGCAGATGGGTGCCATTCCCTCCGAATGGCTGGATGTGTGGACACTGCCATCCTAGACCATCCATACCTGGGGTGGGCGGGCAGTGGGCTCCCCCTCCGCCCACCCTCCCCACCCGCCTCCTCCCCACCTCCTGGCCGCAGGACTTGGCCTCTTCCCCCTCACTCACCAGGCTCACCCCCACCTCTCCATGTTTTCATCTGTGAACTTGGCTCTGGTCGGTTGGCCCCACACTGACTGCACGGAGCCCTCCCTGACCCCTGCCCTCTCTGACCCCTGTGCTCCCTCCATCCTTGAGCAGACTCCCAGAAGGCTCTGAGCACTGCCTTTCTGCTGATCCCTGCCACCGAGGGTGCTGCCACTCGAGTTTCTTTGGCCGGTGGCAGGAAGGTGTGTGGTGTCCTGCATGGACACTTGTTGACCAGCCCGGCCGTGGCATCCTCATCTTGAACTCAAGGCTGAGGGTCGGCTCGAGTCTGCTGCCGTAGACGACACTGGAGACGTGCTTAGAAGGGGAGGTCTGAACCCCGATTCGGAGGCAGACGGGGAAGCCGCGGTGGCCCCGCAGCGCCGGCAGAATCTGGACAACAGGAGCCGTGAGGGCGGGCTGTGTCGGGGGTCCCCGGGCACTGCGCCTGGAGTCCCGGCCTGAAGCTTCTCCGCCTCCTCACACGCTGGCACTGCCACCCGGTCCCCGCTCCCGACACGCCCGCCCCGGCTCTGGCCGCCCGGTCCCTGCGGGCGTCCATGTGCCCCAGCCTGCGGTTCCCGACTCACCAGTCTGTGAGTCCATCTCCCAAAGTCCTGACAGCGGGGCTGTCCTGGTCCCCAAGTGTTGCGGCAGGGTAGAGAGCAGGCTTGAGGTAAACGGGCTTCCTGAGTTCACGCGGCTTGAAGCCCCCGCGGGAAGACGTTGCACTAAATGTGGAACCTGGTTGAGGCCTGAAGGGATGGACAGGAGGACGTGAGACATGGTCAGCTGCTCGCTCCATGGAGGACAGTGAAGACGCAGTGACCACTGTGGCCTGGGCCCTCCGAGGGAGAGCGGTAAAGAAATCTCGCCTCAGTGTGTTTAAGCAACAGACGCAGTCAAGCCTGTGTGTGCAGCAGTGGTGAGGGCGTGTGGAAGTCCCACGGTTACCGCCTCTGGGGACGGTGATCTGTGGCAGGGACACAGGCGGGTGTCGCACACGGACTGGGCTGTGAAAGCCGGGCACACAGGCAGCCGGGCAGGTGGGCAGGGAGGCTGCAGGAGGAGTTTGATGCTGACAGTGGTCCTCATGGTCTCTTGGGAGAGGCATCCGGGCTACACTTGCAGGAAGTCAGAGGTCAGAGATCAGAGTGCAGGGGGAGGTCGTCCCCCCGCCTCCCGCCTGGCAGAGTCATGGCTCTGCAGGAGGGTGGCTCTGCCGCATGGGGGCGACAGGTGAGGTAAGTGACCCGAGCAGAGGCCTGAGGGGCCCCGCGTGCCCCTGGAGGGTGGCGGCATCCCACGTCTCCCTCGCCGGTGCACCGTGTGGGGATGGGAGGTGGGTGGGAGCCTGGAGGACGGTGGCAGGTGCCTGCACGCAGCTCTCGGGAGCAGCGCAGGCCTCGGCGCCTGCTTGGATGTGACTCCTGTGCCTGAGAACAGGCGCTGCGGGAGCTTCGGACGGTGAGGGGGTCCAGACACAGGACCTCCTGCAGGGACGAGCAGGCAAGGCCTCGGTGCCAGGCCAGTGTGGCACGGAAGGGCCCGTGGCCACAGGAGGCTGGGACCCCCCCAGCCTGTGCATGTGGCTCTTCAAGGCGAGCAGGGCGGGTGCTGGAGGGGTGTGCAGGTGGCGGTGAGGAAGGAGAGGTGGTGCTGGCTGCAGTGGGAGGGGCACTGCTCTGACCCCTGACTAGACGTCCTACTCCTGCTGCCCTCGCTCAGCTCAGCACTCGGCCAGCAGCAGGAACGTCGGGGCTCCGGCAGCTGCGACACGCACAGTCCTACCATGTGCCCCTGCCTCCCCACCACATGACACAGCTGTCACCTGCGCACCTGGGCTGTTTTTCTCCTGTGCGATTGCAGCACCAGCCCCTCCGTGGTCACCAACCTGGGGAGTTAGCCAGCCGGCTCAGCGGGCTTCTTCACCTGGGCATCCTTCTCCTGCTCCCTCAGTCTCGGGCCCCCCACCAGGCTGCACACCATCCCCGGCCCCCACCCCAGCTCTGCCTCTCAGCCCTCCTCTGTGGCTGTGCGGCCCCAGGCCAGCGCCTTCAGAAACCCTTTTGCAACTACGTCAGCGAAGTCTCTGTGTTCTGCAGCGCGGGGCCTTGAGGCTTGGCAGTGGAGGCCCCAGCTCGCTGTGCTGGGTGACGTGCAGGGGGTGGCTGGCTGCATTTCCTCCTGTCACCAGGAGAAGGCAGTGTGCCTTTCCTGGGAGCAGGTCGGATCAGCGTCCCATAGGGCTCTGGCTGCCCACCCCGACAGTGAAGACAGCGTGCTCTGCGTGGTGCAGGGATGGGCCCACCACGGATCAGAGAGAATTGAGCCAGACCAGGGATGATGGCGGGTAGGACAGGAGCAGTGGAGGGAACAGGGGCGGGAGCGGCTGGTTGTCAAAGCCCCTGTGACCGGGAGCCCAGAGGGCCTGGTTGGAGTGCTGGGGGATGCAGGTGGAGGGCAGCCCGGGGGCCTCAGGTGCTAAGGGTCTTATCGTGGGTAGGACTATGTCCTTGAGTGGCCCTAATCCCATGACTGGTGTCCCGATAAGAAGAGGGAAATTTGGATCCGTACAGAGGGAAGAAGGCCACGTGACCACAGAGACAGAGACACATGAGGCCGCCCCACACCAAGGACTGCCGACAGCCAGCCGGAACCAGAGGAGGCAGGAAGGACTCCCAGAGCTTTCAGAGGGAGGGCGGCCTGGTGCCACCTTCATCTCCAGCTGCTGCCTCAGACCCAGGACAGATGAGATTTCTGTTGTTCTAAGCTGCCCAGTCTGGGTGCTTTCTTGCTGTGGTCCCAGGACACTGACACTGGCTTCTTGTACCAGCTCAGAGGTGAGGACTTTCTCCACTCCCGGCACGGTTTCCGCGTGGCTGCAGGACTGAGCAGGGTGCTGTGTGAGGGAGGTGACCGGGGGCAGCCCCTGGGCCAGCCACACCCCAGGCTCAGCAAGGAGAGGGGCCCTCAGGGAGGGCGGAGGTGAGGCCCAGGCAGAGACGAGACCTGGGTACAGGTGAACGCCCCATAGGTGAGGCCTAGGGTACAGGTGGGCTCCCCATAACGAGGCCCGGGTACAGGTGAGCCCCCATAGGTGAGGCCTGGGGGGTACAAGTGAGACCCCATAGATGAGGCCTGGGGCACAGGTGAGCCCCCATAGGTGAGGCCTGGGGCACAGGTGAGCCCCCACAAACAAGGCCCGGGGCACAGGTGGTCTCCCACAGACGAAGCCCTGGGTACAGGTAAGCCCTCCATAGATGAAGCCTGGGGTACAGGTGAGCCACCCCCGGGCGAGACAACCGGCATTGGTGGGCCCCCCGCATGACTGCAGTGCTCACTGGAGCAGAAAAGCCCAGACCTCCAGGGAGCGGCCAGGTGCCGGGGTCTGCTGGTGGGTGCTGCCCTTGAGTCGACAATCATCTGGGGCTCGTCACTGTCCTCCAGCTCCCCACGTCCACACCTGCGCACGACCTGATAACTCGCTGCTCGGGGCATGTCGGGGGTCGTCTCAGCATCTCCACAGAATGATAGGGGTGATTCCAGTCCTGGTAGGCCAGGCAGGCACAGGAATGGATGCCTCAGTCTTGGGGCAAAGGGAAACCTGGTCATCAGAACTAGATCCCAAGGTCATGGCAGCTCAGTGCAGGCACTGGACTCCACGCGGCAGCTCGAGGGGGACACCAGGGCCCCCTTTGCCCTTCCCTAGGTGCCACCCCACGGATGAACAGACCCAACCCAGAGACCCAGAGCATCAACGCTGAAAAAGTGTTTTATTTATTTTTTCCTTTTCAAGTCTGTGTTTTTTGTTTTTTGTTTTTTTGTTTTTTTTGGTGAGGAAGACTGGCCCTGAGCTAACATCTGTGCCCATCTTCCTCTATTTTGCATGTGGAATGCCTCCACAGCATGGCTGACGAGTGGTGTAGATCCACACCTGAGATCTGAACCTGTGAACCCAGGCTGCTCAAACGGAGCACGCAGAACTCAACCACCAGGCAACGGCACCAGCCCCAAAAAAGCATTCTATTTTATGACTGTAGTTGTGGATTTCATAAGCACCTTACTTCCCTCAATGGCTTGGTGCTCAGGGCAACTTTGGGAACCTGGGGCCCTTTAATGACCTCTAGTGACCTCTGCTCTTGGCCATACCAGGCAGGGGATTTTCATTTTGTTCCAGGTGGTTTGAGAATTGAAAAAAAATACAGAGCTATTTCCAAATAGTGGCGATTCCCAGGTCCTGTCTTCACTTCCGCTTCAGCAATGTTTGAGATTCTCTTCGTCGAGCCGCCTGCTGGTGTGAACTGTGTGCAGCTCACACCTGCTGCCTCAGTTCTGGTCCCCGGGCAGGTGTTCAGGTCTGGCCAGGTCAGGGTCGGGGGCCCTCAGCTCTCTCCAACGCACATCTCATTGCCTTCCACTGCTCACACCTGCCGTGGAAACAGCCCGTCACAGCGCAGCCACGAGTTGGGGCGGAAGCACCTGTTTGGGGCGCCTGTCTGGTCTGGTCCCGCAGCTGGCGGTTTCACGCAGTTCCTCTCAGGGGAGAGCTGCCAAGGAGGCAGTGGGACCGTCCTCTCCACGGCTGAGGCTCGGACACCTTTGTCACAGGGTGGGGCACCCAGGGACTGCACTGACCCAATGTACCAGGTGCCACGTAAAGGATGACATGGAGCAGGAGGGTTAATTTGAGGTCCCCTGGCAAACAGACCCCAAGCCCCTACTGGTGATGCTCAAGCCTTTCATTTTGGAAGTTTGGATTTTCGTCACTGCCCCGTGGGGGTCAGGTTGATCGTGTTAACATTTCCCTCTAAAGTGGCTGTGCAGGACCCTTTAAATTGGAGAAACGGTGAAAAGGGCTCTGCCTAGTGTTGTCTGAGTACCGCTGAGGCTGCTGTGGGTGCCCGGCCTCCCCCGGCCCTGCCTGACCTGACCTGGTCCTCCTCCATGGCCCGCTGTGGTTTGAGCCAGACACGGCAGAGCCCGTGTGGCAAGTGAGAATGTCTCCTTTCAACATGACTTTGGCGTTTCTTCAAAAGGCAGGACCCTGGCTGACACCCAGCATCTCTTACCTTCAACTGGCCCCACGTCGGGTCTGTTCTGCATTTCTTCTCGGTTTTCAAGGGCTTATTTTCTTGCATCCCCAGTGGGGTAGCTCTCAACAATTCAGGCCAACAGCCCCCCAATACCCACACACCACCCGCTCCTCGTCCTGCCGGTCCGGGTCCTGCCCAAGGTGGGAGCTGACTGGGACCTGCATTCCAGGCTGCCCCACTGCCGAGGGGTGACCTGTTGAAGGTTTGTCCCTTCTCCACCAAGGAGGACTCGTTAGACCAGCCGATTCTCAGCTACTGAGGGAGTCGTCTTTCCCGGGAGGACACAGGAGAGAGAGAAACATACCAGGTAAAGGAGGGAGCGAGGCAGAGAGAAACCACAGACGCGAGCCAGGCGCGGTGAGCTGCCCCACAGGGGGAGGCCAGGACCTGGGCCTCCGCTATGCACGGACAGGAGCCAGGCCACCTGACTCCTTGAAAGAAGCTGCAATCTAGAGTTCTGCATACAGCTTGTGAGTTTTGAATGTTGGCAAGCTTCTTTGCTTTTTTTCCTTCTTAGTCTTGAAAAGGGCAAACCGTCACTTAGCGGCTTTCCTGCTGAATGATGTTCTCTAGATTTTTAAAACTAAGATTTTGTTTTATATGGAAATACAAAAGAGTTAAAGAAGGAAAAAGTGCCTATAATTTCACTGCTATAAAAACTATGTAAAGCAAGAAGAAAAAATATTCCTAAGGTCCCCTTCCTTCTGGGTCTGACGGAATAGAGTCAACGAGGGGAACAGTCCAGACCAAAGCTGAGACATCACAGGCCCGAACCACAGGGCCAGGTGGACAGAAGTCTGGACTGAGGGAGGGAGGAGATGTCTCAGGAGCTGGATCGCAGGTAGAGAGACGAGATTAGTTGTCGCATTTGGTGCAGTGTCAGCCGCGTGGTCCATGCTTGGCTCACTTGTCTTTGTCTGTCCATGGAACTTAGCGAAGACCAGCGCACCTCACCCCACCCAGAACACGGACAGCCAGTGTCTCCCGAAAGATGTAACTACTGCCTAAAGTTGATGCTTAACATCCTTCTAGCTTTTTCCTTTTCCTGTTTATTTTCCTTTGTATATATTTTGCATGTGGGTCTTTTTTTAAGATTGGTCCTGAGCTAACGTCTGTTGCCAATCGTTTTTTTCTTCTTCTTCTCCCCAAAGCCCCCCAGTACATAGTTGTATATTCTAGTTGTAGGTCCTTCTAGTTGTGCTTTATGGGATGCTGCCTCAGCGTGGCCTGATGAGCGATGCCAGGTCCGCACCCAGGATCCAAACCGGTGAAACCCTGGGCCACTGAAGCAGAGTATGCAAACTTAGCCACTCAGCCATGGATGGGGCCGGCCCCGTACACGTGTGTTTTAAACTTTATAAGAAGGGGAAGATGTTATATGGCCTTTGCGAGATTTCCAGTGTGGCTTATTATTCTATTGTGCAAATACACAGCCCTCTATTTATTTGGTGTCCTGCTGTTGGACATTTGAATTGTGTTCCAGCTTTTTGTTAGTGTAAACATTGATGCTGAGCACGCCCCGGGACACATCCTAGAAGTGGCGTTGCTCACTGGTAGGATACGCAGATATTCTACTTAATAAGATGGTGCCAAAGTATTTTCAACAGTGGGTATCAGTTGACACTCCTGCTGGCTGAGTGTAGGACCCGCTGTTGACCCACAGCCTCTCCCACATTCGCTGTTGTCAGACTTACATTTGCATATCACCTGCGTTAACCCGATTTCCGGCTGTGGTCTTATTTGTATTTCCCTGACAATTAATGAGACTGAGAATCAATTCTTATGTATACATATTGGCCAGTTTACAATTCTGACTCTGCCAGTCCATGAACGCAGCATATCCATGTACTTAGTTCTTTCCGTTATACTTTGTAGATTTCTGTGAAGTCGTCTTAGGTATTTTTTCATTAGATTTATTCCCAGATATTTCATATTTTTGATCTATTGTTAAATGGCATTTTAAAAACTTTTTATTGTAGTATAATGTACACACCTCAAGGTGCAGCTATCACAAGTTTACAACTTCATGAATTTTCACTGAACTCACCTATCTAACCCACACTCAGATCAAGAAACCCAATGTCTTCAGCTCCCCGAAGCCCCACTGTGTCCTCTTCCATCATTTCCACCCCCCAGGTGACCACTGGCCTGACTTGGGTTAGTTTTTCTTGCTCAGTACTTCATCATAAGGGACTCCTACAGAACGTAACTTTTCTCTCAGGCTACTTCTGCTCGAAACAGTGTGAGGAATTGGCCCATGACTGCCTACAGGTTAGGACAGTTCGTTCCGCGTGTGACTCCATCCCAATTTGTCTTTTCTACTGCACGGGAGCGCTGGGACAGGTTCCACTTGAGCTGCTGTGGACATTCCAGTAGACCGATGTGTATGCTTATTTCTCTTGGATGTCTTCCTGGAATGCACTTGCTGGATCACAGAGCCATTATATGCTCGACTGCATTGGAAAATGCCAGTCAATTTTCCAAAGGGATTTGAACATTTTATTCCTGTCAGCAATGTGTGAAAGTTCCAGTTGTGCCACATTTTCACCAACACTTGCTATTGGCAACCCCTTGCTTTCTAGCCATTCTGACGGGTGTGAAATGGTATCCTGCTGTGGTTTTAATTTGCATTTTCCTGATTACTAAAGAAGTTGGGACCATTTTCACATGCTTCTTAGCCATTTGGATTTCTTCTTTAATGTAGTTAATATAGTTCAAGTCTTTTGACAATTTTAAGACTGAGTTCTTTTTATTTTATTTATTGATTTGTAGTTATTCTGGATATGAGTTCTTTATTAGATATATCTACTGTGAATGTTTCCCCCAATCTATGGATGTTTTTTAAACTTGCCTTTGATGAGCAAGACTTTTAAGTTTTGATAAAGTCCAATTTATACATTTCTTCTTTTACAGTTGGGGCCATATTTGTCCTATTTTTAAAACCCTTGCCTATCCTAAGGTCCTGTTTTCTTCTGGGAATTTTAGATTTAGCTTTCAGAAATTACTTTTTGGCTTTGGTGTGAGGGACCAATCAAAGTTCATTTTTTTCCCACATGGAAATCAAGGAGATTGAGCACCATATATTGAGAAACTTTCTCTTCCCCCTTGAGTTGCATTGATGCCTTTGTTGAAAATCAAGTAACTATAAATGTGTGTGGGTCTTTGCTGGGATTTTATACTCTGTCTCATTGATCTATCTATCTATCCTTATGCCATCACCACACTGTCTTAATGTAGCATCAAAATCTGGTCCCGTAAGTCCTTCAGCATCATTGCTCTTCTTCAATTGTCTTGGTATTATTAGGTCTATTGGTATTCAACGTAAATTTTAAGATCAGATTGTCATTGGAAAATTTGCAAATACGTGGAGATTAAACAACACACGTCTGAATAACACATGGGTGAAAGAAGAAATCTCAAGAGAAATTAAAAAGTATTTTGAACTGAATGAAAATGACAACATGACATCAAAATTTGTGGGATGCAGTGAAAGCAGTGTTTAGGGGGAAATTTATAGCATTGAATGCATGCCTTAGAAAAGAAGAAAGATTTAAAATCAATCACCTAAGCTTCTACAGTAGGAGATGAGAAAAAGAAGAGCAAATTAAATTCAAAGTAAGCAGAAGAAAAGAAATAATAAAAATTAGAGTAGATGTCAATGAAATTGAAAGCAGGAAATCAAAGAAAAAATCAGTGAAACCAAAAGCTGGTTCTTTGAAAATATCAATAAAGTCATAAACCTGTATCTGAGCTAAGAAAAAAAGAGAGAAGTCACAAATTACTGATATCAGAAACGAAAGAGGGGACATCACTGCAGATCCCATGGACATTAAAATGATAATAAAGGAATGTTATGAACAACTCTATGCCCACAAATTTGATAACCTAGATGAAATAAACTAATTCCTTGAAAGACACTGTAGTTTAAGTGCCCAACATTAAACTTTTGATTGCTGAGGCATCCATTTCAACAGACATGCATCTTATATAAACATATTGGCAGCTGTACCACACAGCTGTTAGCGAAACAACCAGATAAGGAGCAAGGTAGCCCCCACCCAAGAAGCTCCCTCTTTCAGAAAGCTCTGGGTAACATAGATAACTGACCGTTTGCGTGAGCCCGCCTCCCCCTCCCACGCCCTAATTCCCACTCTTATGCTTTAAATTAGCCAATAAAGAATGAACCTGCAAAACCCTAGACACCCCACCTTTGGACCCTAATAAAGGCAGAGCCCCAGGTCCGTGCTGTCTCTGTGACCTCCTTCTGTGGCTTTGGGCATGCCGTGCACCCACCAGGAACTGTGGATAATAAGTCTTGTTCCTCAAAGTTCCTTGATGGTTTTTGCTGAAGCGCATCCCGTGACCATAAGAAGACCACAAGGGCCAGTCCAGCCACTACCCTGGCCCTGGTAGGGGACATGTCTGTGGGAGCTTGCTACGAGTATATGGGAGCAGACAAGGGCCTCTGGCGTTCCTGCCTGAGAGTGTCACTATCAATAGGATGGGACTGACACAACAGACAGTCTCCCAGAACTCACACACGAAGAAACAGACGATCCCAACAGGCCCATCTCTACTAAGGAAATGGAATCAGTAATTAACAACCTTCTGAAACACAGAGCACCAGGCTCGTTTGGGTTCACTGGTGAATTCTACCAGACATTTAAGGAAGAAATTACACTAAAATCTGTAACAGCCTAAAGAAGAAAAATCACGTTATCATATCAACAGACAGAAAAAGCCTTTGACAAAATCCATTCACGATTTTTAAAAACTCTCAGCAAACTAGCCATAGAAGAGAATTTCCTCAACTTGATAAAGAACAACTACAAAAGACCTACAGCTAACATCATAATTAATGGTGAGAAACTCAAAGCTTTCGTGCTAAGATCAGGAACAAGACAAGGATGGTTCCTCTCACAACTCCTTTTCAACATTGTACTGGAAGTCCTAGCTAATGCAATAAGACCAAAAAATTAAAAAATAAAAGGTATGAAGATTGGTAAGAGGGAAATAAAACTATCTTTGTTTGCAGATGGCATGATTTCTACTTAGATAATCCAAAGGAATTGCCAAAAAACTCTGGAAGTTGCAGGAAACAAGGTTAATATACAAAAGTCAATCACTTAGCTACATACCAGCAATGAAGAAGTGGAACTTGAAAGTAAAAACGTAATACCATTCACATTAGTACCCCCAAAATGAAATACTTCGGCATAAAACTAACAAAATATGTACAAGATCTACATGAGGATAACTATAAGACTCTGACGAAAGAAATCAGAGAAAAACTAAATAAATGGAGAGATATTCCATGTTCATGAATAGGAAGCCTCATTCATGATGTCAAGATGTCAGTTCTTCCCAATTTGACCTATGGATTCAATGCAATCCCAATCAAAATCCCAGCAAGTCATTGTGTAGATATTGACAAACTGATTCTAAGGTTTATATGGAGAAACAAAAGACTCAGACAGTTAGTACAATATTGAAGGAGAAGAACAAAGTTGGAGAACTGACGCTATCTGACTTCAAGACCTGCTATAAAGCTACAGTACAGTTATGCACCACGTAATGACGTTTCAATCAATGATGGACCACATATGCAACAGTTGTCCTGTAAGAATATTACCATATAGCCTAGGTGTGTAGTAGGCTATACCATCTAGGTTTGTGTAAGTACATTCTATGATGTTTGCACAACAACTCATTTCTCAGAATGTATCCCCATCTCTTTCTCTCTCTCTCTCTCTCTAGATAGATAGACAGATGGATAGATAGATAGGTGTATATATAGTCAACTTAGATAGATAGATAGATAGATGGATACATGGATATATAGTCTGCTTATCTTAGATAGATAGATAGATAGATAGATAGATGGATATATAGTCAACTTATCTTTGACAAGGGAGCCAAGGTAATACAATGGAGAAAAGATAGTATTTTCAGCAAATGGCACTGGAACAACTGGATATCCACATGCAAAAAAAATGGCATTACACCTTTCAGAAAAATTACCTCAAAATGGATCATAGACCTAAATATAAAATGCAAGACTATAAAACTCCTAGAAGATAACAGGAGAAAATCTAGATAACTTTGTGTTTAGATACAACACCAAAAGGTACAATCCATCAAAAAAATAATTTATAATCTGGACGTCATTAAAATTAAAAGCTTCTGCTCTGGGAAAGACACTGTTGAAAGAACGAGAAGACAAGTTACACACTGGGTGAAAATATTTGTGAAAGACGTATCTGATAAAGGACTGTTGCCTCAAATATACAAAGAACTCTTAAACCTCAACAATAAGAAAACAAACAACCCAATTAAAAAATGGGCAAGGGGCCGGCCTGGTGGCGCGGTGGTTAAGTGCACACATTCCGCTTCTCGGCGGCCTGGGGTTCGCCAGTTAGGATCCCGGGTGTGGACATGGCACCACTTGGCACGCCATGCTGTGGTAGGCGTCCCACATATTAAAAAAAAAGTAGAGGAAGATGGGCACAGATGTTAGCTCAGGGCCAGGCTTCCTCAGCAAAAAGAGAAGGACTGGCAGTAGTTAGCTCAGGGCTAATCTTCCTCAAAAAAAAAGAGCAAAAACTTGAACAGACACCTCACTAAAGAAGATATACAGGGGCTGGCCCCGTGGCAGAGTGGTTAAGTTCGCGCGCTCCGCTGCAGGCGGCCCAGTGTTTCGTTGGTTCGAATCCTGGACGCGGACATGGCACTGCTCGTCAGACCACGCTGAGGCGGCGTCCCACATGCCACAACGAGAAGAACCCACAACGAAGAATATACAACTATGTACCGGGGGGCTTTGGGGAGAAAAAGGAAATAATAAAATCTTTAAAAAAAAAAAAAGAAGATATACAGATGGAAAATAAGCATATGAAAAGATGTTCCACATCATATGTCATCAGGGAAGTTCAAATTAAAAGAACAATAAGATGCCACTACATACCTATTGGAATGGCCATAATCCAAAATACTGACAACACCAAATGCTGATGAAGATGTGGGGCACCAAGAGCTCTCATTCCTTCATTCTTGGGGAATGCAAAATGGTTCAGCCACTTTGGAAGACATTTTGGCAGTAGCTGACAAAACTAAACGTACTCTTACCACACAACCCAGCAATCATGCTCCTTGATACTTACTCAAAAGGGTTGAAAACTTATGTCCACACAAAAATCTGCTGCTTATAGAGGCTTTGTCTGTAATTGCTAAAACTTGGAAGCAACTAAGATGTTCTTCGGTAGATGAGTGGATAAATAAACTGTGATACATCCAGACAATTGAATATGATTCAGCACTAAAAAAAATGAACTGTCAAGCCATGAAAAGACATGGAGGAACCTTAAATGCATATGACCAAGTGGAAGAAGCCAATCTGAAAAGGCTACACCCTGCATGATTCCAACAGTGACATTCTGGAAAAGGCAAAACTGTGGAGACAGTAAAAAGATCAAGGGTTGCTGGGAGTTTGTGGGGAAGGGAGGATGAAGAGGTGGAGTACAGAGGATTTTTAGGGCAGCGAAACTATTCTGTGTGGTATTATAGTGATGGATATATGTCATTATACGTGTGTCAAAGCCGTAGAACGTACAGCAAACACCGAGTGAACCGTAATGTAAACTAGGGTCTTTGGGTGATAGATTCACTGACTGTAACAAATGTACCAGTCTGGTGCAGGATTTTGATAGTGGAGGAGGCTGTGTGTAGGTGGAGGCCAGAGGGTACATGAAAACTCTTTACTTTCAGCTCAGTTTTGCTATGAACCTAAAATTGCTTTAAAAAGTAAAGACTATCTTTTTCAAAAATTAGGTTTTCAATTTCTACCAAAAAAATGAAATTTATGATTGGGATGGCATTGACTCTATAGGTTAGTTTGGGGAGAATGGACATCTTAACAATATGGAGGCTCCCAATCCAAGAATATGGTGTATCTCCAAAATTTTAGGTCTACTTTAGATTTTTTTAGCAACGTTTTATTTTGTTCTATAGATCTTTTTTTTTTTTTTTTTTTTTAAGATTTTTTTTTTTATTTTTTCCTTTTTCTCCCCAAAGCCCCCCGGTACATAGTTGTGTATTCTTCGTTGTGGGTTCTTCTACTTGTGGCATGTGGGACGCTGCCTCAGCGTGGTCTGATGAGCAGTGCCATGTCCGCGCCCAGGATTCGAACTGACGAAACACTGGGCCGCCTGCAGCGGAGAGCGCGAACTTAACCACTCGGCCACGGGGCCAGCCCCTGTTCTATAGATCTTTACACATCAAGTTAATTCCTAATTAGTTGATTTTTTCATGCTATTGTAAATAATATTTTAAAAATATCATTTCCCAAAGTTTGTATATAGAAATATAATTGATTTTACTGCATAGATCTTATATCCAGAAAATCTGCTAAATTAGCTGATTAATTCTAGCAGACTGCTTTGGTGTTCCACATATGCAATCATATCATCTAGCAATAAAGACAGTTTAAATTTCTCCCTATTCAATGTTTATGCCTTTTAATTTCTTTTTCTTGCCTTATTGCACTAATTAGGACCTGCTGATTAATGCTGAATAGAATGGATTTACTCCCAACTATTGTGAAAATTTCAAAATACACTGAGCTTGAACAAATAGTAAAACACCCACCCGTATATTGAACACTTGTTCTCATTTTGCCATTTGTTCTCACTCTCTTTCTGCCATGCGAAAGTATACACTCAAAAGTCACACACGCTTTTTTTTCTGAATCATTCAAAAGTTAATCATTGGTGTCACCACACTTAGCAACTCAATTAATCACCATGCCTCTTCTAAGAGAAAGGATGATCTCCCACAATGCCATTGTCACACCCAGCAAAACAACAGTTCTCCTCTTATCTAATATTTGGAACATATATAATCCTCCCCAATTGTACCCAAGATGTCCTTTATAGCTTTAAAAAACAGTTTTATTGAGATATAATTCATGTGCCATACAGTTCACCCACTTAAAATGTACAATTCAATGGGTTTTGGTGAATTACATTATTAATTTTTAAAATCGTGGTAAAATATATACAACATAAGACTTGCCAATTTAATAATTTTTAAGTGTACGATTCAGTGGTATTAATATATTCATCATGTTGTGCAACCATCACCACTATTTCCAAAACTTTTGCATCACCCAAAACAGAAACTCTGTAACTATTAAATAATAACTCCCCATTTTCTCCTACCCTTAGCCACTGGTAGCCACTAATCTCCTTTCTGCCTCTATGAATTTGCCTATTGTAGCTCTTTCATAGAAGTAGCATCATACAATATTTGTCCTTTTGTGTCTGACTTATTTCACTGAGCATAATGTTTTCAAGGCCCATCCATGTTGTAGCATGTGTCAGAATTTCTTCCTTTATATGGCTGAATAATATTCCATTGTGTATATACACCACATTTTGTTTATCCATGCTTCCGTTGATGGACATTTAGATTGTTCCCATCTTTTGACTATCGTGAATAATGCTGCAATGAACATTGGCATACAAGTATCTAACAGATACACTTGTGTGTGTGTGTACATATATTGTTCTATTAATGTGATGTTTACATTGATTGGTGTTCTTATATTGAACCATGTTTGCATTCCTGGAATAAACCCCACTTGGACATGGTGTATAATTTGCTGAAAGATATGAATTTATAAATCCAAGAAGCTGAGTAAACTCAAAGTAGGATAAGCTCAAAGAGACCCACACTGAGACACAATCTAATCAAACTCAAAAGACAAAGATACAGAATCTTGAAAGCAGTGAGATGTCACTTAAGGATCCTCAGTCCGATTGACAGCTGATTTCTCATCAGAAGCCATGGAGGCCAGAAGGCAGTAGGATGACATATCTGAAGTGTCAAAAGAAAAAACAACCTGCCAATCAAGAATTCTATTTCTTGTGCTTCAAAGATAAAGGAGAAAGTAAGACATTCCCAGGTAGACAAAAGCAGAGGGAGTTCATTTCCATGAGACCTGTCCTACAAGAGATGCTACACAGAATCCTTCAGGTTGAAATGGAAGGTCATCAGACAGTAACTGGGGCCATATGAAGAAATAGAGACCTCTGCTAAGAGCAAATACATGGACAAATATAAAAGCCAAGATTATTGTATTTTTGCTTTGTGACTTCGCTTTTTATTTCCTACATGATTTAAAAGACAAATGTATTAAAATAATTATAAATCTACGTAATTGAGCAAATAATGTACAAATCTGTAAATGGATTAAACTTCCCTAGCAAAAGATGTAGATTGGCAGAATGGGTAAAAAGCAGGATCCAGCTGTATGCTGCCTACAAAAGGCTCACCCTCGATCTCAGGACACACACAGTGAGAGGATGGAAAAACATTTTACATGCAGTTAGTAACCAAGGCGAGCAGGGGTGGCTAGATCAATAAGAGACAAATAGACTTGGAGTAAAAGATTGTTACAAGAGACAAAGAAGAACATTATATTATCATTATAAGATTATTATGATGATTATTATAATAATTATATAATGTCCTTCTTTGTCTCTCGTAACAATGATAAAAGGGTGAATTCACCAAGAAGACATAACAATATAAATATATGTACGCAAACATCAGAGCTTCCAAACACAGGAAGCAAATGTTGACAGAACTGAAGGAAGAAATAGGCAGCTCTACAGTCATAGAGAAGACCTCAACACCCACTGTCAACCACGGACCGGGCGCCCAGACAGGTCGTCAAGGACACAGGGGACTTGCACGACACTGTAGCTCAACTGGACACAACTGTCTAGAGATCACTCCCTCCAAGGGCAGCAGAAGACACATTCTTCTTAAGTGCACGTGGCACGTCCTCCAGAAGCAGGTCCCTGGAGACCTTGCCGACACTTCGTGAGGCAGCAATGCAGTGAAGACGCGTCTCCCTCGGGGTCTGTTTATATCAGGGCCCCGGAGCTACGCATCAACCCAGGAGCAGGTCAGTCCATTGAAGAATTTTAAGCAGGAAGTAGCGTGATCTAATTTCCATTTTTAAAACATTGGTCTGGCTGCTGCATAGACAAGAGATTAGAGTAGGACAAGAGTGGAGGAAGGGAGAGGGGATAGGAGTGTTTACTTCTATCTAGGGTTCTAGCATGAACAACTAGGTGGACGCTGTTTGTTTCCTGAGCTGGAGGATGCTGGGGGAGGAGCTGGCTCGGTGGATGGGGCCTGAGCTCACAATCAGCTGTACTGTATCACCTTTGACAGAGGAATCTTCTTGCCAAGTGCCTTATGAGAAGTTGTGCTAATTAAATTCCCACCAACGGTGTATGAGGGTGTCCAGGAAACCAGGATTTTAAGTGGTTTCCCCCGGAGGAATTTGTGTTCTAAAAATAGAATGGCAAACCTAGATTTGGAGAAAAATTAAGTATCTATCATGTTGGAGGGCTTAGAGGGTAAGAGGAAAGAAGGAAGGAGAAGTTTGCCTAGAATGGTGCATACAGCAATTTTAGAGAAATATCATAGATTGTACGAAAGAAAACATAATTAAACTTGCCCTTGCCTTTCCCACTGGTCTCAGAATACGTCTATTTTTTAGATTTTCTCAACTTAGCTCTCTTTTAATCTCGTCTCTGTCTGCCTCTCCTATATCCTTGTCCTGTCACTCGTGCCCCGTTTCTCTTTCTTCTTCCATCTCTTTCCTTTAGTGGCTTCCTCTCACCTACGAAATACTCAGGTTCCTCATCTCCCCAAACCCTTTGCCCCCACACGGCTTTGCCTGAACTCCCATGCCACCCTTTTCTTGCCAAACCTGCTCGCTGCCTCACCCCCATCTCTCACCCTCCATCCCTCACTCCCATCCCTCACCCTCTATCCCTCAACCTCCATCCCTTACCCCCATCCCTCACCCCCATCCCTCATCCTCCATCCCTCACCCCCATCCCTCACCCCTATGCCCTCACCCTCATCCCTCACCTAACATCCATCACCCCATCCCTCACCCTCCACCCCTCACTCCCATCCCTCACGCTCTATCCCTCACCCTCCATACCTTACCCCCATCCCTCACCCCCATCCCTCATCCCCATCCCTCACCCCTATGCCCTCACCCTCATCCCTCACCTAACATCCCTCATCCCCCATCCCTCACCCTCCATCCCTCACCCCCATCCCTCATCCTCCATCCCTCACCCCCATCCCTCACCCCCATCTCTCACCCTCATCCCTCACGCTCTATCCCTCAACCTCCATACCTTACCCCCATCCCTCACCCCCATCCCTCACCCCCATCCCTCATCCCCATCCCTCACCCCTATGCCCTCACCCTCATCCCTCACCTAACATCCCTCATCCCCCATCCCTCACCCCTATGCCCTCACCCTCATCCCTCACCTAACATCCATCACCCTCCATCCCTCACCCTCATCCCTCACCCCCATCCCTCATCCCCATCCCTCACCCCTATGCCCTCACCCTCATCCCCTCACCCTCCATCCCTCACCCCCATCCCTCATCCCCCATCCCTCACCCCATCCCTCATCCCCCATCCCTCACCCCATCCCTCATCCCCCATCCCTCACCCCATCCCTCATCCCCCATCCCTCATCCCTCACCTAACATCCATCACCCTCCATCCCTCATCCCCCATCCCTCATCCCCCATCCCTCACCCCCATCCCTCATCCCCCATCCCTCACCCCATCCCTCATCCCCCATCCCTCACCCCATCCCTCATCCCCCATCCCTCACCCCATCCCTCATCCCCCATCGCTCACCCCATCCCTCATCCCCCATCCCTCACCCTCATCCCTCACCCCCATCCCTCATCCCCCATCCCTCACCCCATCCCTCATCCCCCATCCCTCACCCCATCCCTCATCCCCCATCGCTCACCCCATCCCTCATCCCCCATCCCTCACCCTCATCCCTCACCCCCATCCCTCATCCCCCATCCCTCACCCCATCCCTCATCCCCCATCTATCACCCTCCATCCCTCACCCTCATCCCTCACCCCCATCCCTCACCCTCATCCCTCACCCCCATCCCTCACCCCCATCCCTCACCCTCATCCCTCACTCCTATCCCTCATCCCCCATCCCCCATCCCTCATCCCCCATCCCTCATCCCCCATCCCTCATCCCCCATCCCTCACCCCATCCATCACCCCCATCCCTCAGCCCCATCCCTCACCCTCATCCCTCACCCCCATCCCTCACCCTCATCCCTCACCCCATCCCTCACCCCCATCCCTCATCCCCCATCCCTCATCCCCCATCCCTGATCCCCATCCCTCACCCCCATCCATCACCCCCATCCATCACCCCCATCCCTCACCCCATCCATCACCCCCATCCCTCACTCCCATCCCTCACCCCCATCCCTCATCCCCCATCCCTCACCCTCATCCCTCACCCCCATCCCTCACCCCCATTCCCTCACCCTCATCCCTCACCTAACATCCATCACCCTCCATCCCTCACCCTCATCCCTCACCCCCATCCCTCACCCCCATCCCTCACCCCTATGCCCTCACCCTCATCCCCCATCCCTCACCCTCATCCCTCACCTTCATCCCTCACCCCCATCCCTCACCCCCATGCCCTCACCCTCATCCCTCACCCCCATCCCTCACCCCCATGCCCTCACCCTCATCCCTCACCTAACATCCATCACCCTCCATCCCTCACCCTCATCCCTCATCCCCATCCCTCACCCCATCCCTCACCCCCATCCATCACCCTCCATCCCTCACCCCATCCCTCACCCCCATCCCTCACTCCCATCCATCACCCCCATCCCTCACCCCCATCCCTCACCCCCATCCATCACCCTCATCCCTCACCCTCATCCCTCACTTCCATCCCTCATCCCCCATCCCTCACCCCTATGCCCTCACCCTCATCCCTCACCTAACATCCATCACCCTCCATCCCTCACCCTCATCCCTCACCCCCATCCCTCACCCCATCCCTCACCCTCATCCCTCACTCCCATCCCTCACCCCCATGCCCTCACCCCCATCCATCACCCCCATCCCTGATCCCCATCCCTCACCCTCATCCCTCACCCCCATCCCTCACCCCTATGCCCTCACCCTCATCCCTCACCTAACATCCATCACCCTCCATCCCTCACCCTCATCCCTCACCCCCATCCCTCACCCCATCCCTCACCCTCTATCCCTCATCCCCCATCCCTCACCCCCATCCCTCACCCCCATCCCTCATCCCCCATCCCTCATCCCCCATCCATCACCCCCATCCCTCACCCCCATGCCCTCACCCTCATCCCTCACCCCCATCCCTGATCCCCATCCCTCACCTTCATGCCCTCACTCCCATGACCTCCTTTAGTAGATGCTTCTTGGCCTTTGCCTTCTGTGCTATTGAGCCTGTTCTCCTAAAACCATCAATTATCTGATCGACGATTTGAATGACCTCTCCTCACCTTTCATTCCACTTGATACTGAGCACATGTGACACTGTTGATCACTCTCTCCTATTTGAAGCACATCCTTTCCTTGCTCTCAAAATCAATTGATCCATGTCATTGGGAACCACTTCTAACATTTACAGTTTGAATCAGCCATGGTCCTGCAGGAATGGACACCAAAGGCTTTGTCTATAGACAGTGGGAGGGCACCAGTGCAGCGGTGTGGGTGTGCTACCAACCCCAGGCGGCGAGCAGATGAGGACCAGCAGGAAGCCCTTATTCCGCCAGGCTGAGGGTGCAGGGAGCAAGCACGGCTTAGGGACCTGAGCTGACAGTTGTGGAAGGGGCCCTGACAGGAGCTGTGAACAGAGGACGCAACTACTGCCCAACTGTGGCCAGGGAGGTAGAGGGCAGTGTACCCCAACCTCTCCCTCCTCCTCTCTCTCTCTCTCTGGTGCTCCCACTGGCTGAATCCAAGTGGATGGCATGGGCTGAGGGAGGCAGTCCCTGGAGATCGGGGGCCGGGTGGAGGGAAGGGCAGAGCCGTCTAGGGAACGGACCGGGTGGGCAGCAACTGGAACAGCAGCAACTTTCTTTCTTGGGAGTGCTTCTGTCTTCCTCTAGGAGCTGAGCTTAGCGCTGGGCCACGGGTTCTGTCTTCAGCTGTCACCTCCTTTCTCTCTCTGTGCCCTCTTCTCGCGGCTCCCACTCCCAGGGCGTCCCAGCATCTGTGCTGCCGGGGCACAGGCACCTCCCTCCGCGAGTGGGTCCAAGCGTGGGTCCTGCACTTCGAACAGTCTGCTGATGTCTCCCTTTCATGGTCCTTCCCAGTCTGGAGCTCAACTGTCAGAAACACTTTCCCAAAGCGACTTCTGTCCGTTCTCTCTGCCCCGCTGCCAGCCTGCTGCCCCCGGCTCCGCCTCGTCCTCACCTGGCACCATCCGCTCTGATGCCCGCGCATGTGGCCCTGGGGTCTGCCCCTGCTTCCCTCTTCCACGCCTGGCGGCCCCTCGGCATCTCCTGGTGGGGCTCTCTGTGGTAAACACGTGCATTTGGGATGCTGTTGGTATCTGAAGCAACTCCTTCTGTTTAGGAAATCTGCCCTCCTTAAACGCCGGTGGGAGGCAGGGGCCACTGCCCAGCCCGAGGCCCAAGAGGCGCCCCCAGAGCTAGAGAGTGGAGGAAGCCCACCCCCCCCCAGGCTCCACGCGCAATGTTGACTCAGCAGTAACTCTAGTCAGGCCGGTTTAGAACGGCTCCAGCCTGCGAGGCCTGTCTGCCCGTTGGCACTCAGCCAGCACCAACCGCCCACCCAGCCAGGTCATGGCCAGCAGCCCGCCTCCTCGGCCCTTGCCTGGTGTCGCTTCCGAGCCTTCCAGCACCACTGGTTCTGTGGCCCTTTCTCAGTCCATACTGGCCAGGGTCGGTCCTGTAGCTTGCACGGAGTCCCCTGACTCTGTACCGTCTAATCGATGTCCTGTCTCATCCTCCAGGCCATCTCCCCACCACCCTGGGGCTGATTTCTCCAAAATGAATCCCTCTTCATCATTCAGAACGAACTGCTGATTATCTCCCAATTTCTGCTCTCTGGCCTTTTTGTTTGACCGTCAAGGGCTTAGGTAGGCATATGGCCTGGAAGAGTGATGACTTAGGAAGGAAGAAGCAAATCAGTTTTTCCTCCCCTACAGGTGGTGTTAGGAGGTGGGGCCTTTGGAGGGGATGAGGTCATGAGGGTGGAGCCTGATGAATGAGGTCAGTGCACTTAGCACAAGAGGACAGAGACCTGGCTGGCACTCCCCGCCCTGCAAGGATCCAGCGCGAAGGCAGCTGTCCATATCAGGAACAGGGTCCTCACCAGAACCCACGGTGCTGGCACCCTGATCTCGGACTTTCAGCCTCTAGAACTGTGAGAAATAAATGTCTGTTGTGTGTAAGCCCGCAGCCTGCCGTGCTTCGTTAACAGCCTGAGCCGACTAAGACAGGGAGGGAGGCAGCCAGCAGCATTTTCCAAGACAGGGCCTCCTCTGCCTGTGCACGCACTCGCAGACTCACACGCATCTTTGTATGCTCCCAGCTGGCCATTGCTCATCTTGAGTGTCGCCTTCTCTGCGAAGCCCTCCTCGCTGCCTGCAGGGAGCAGTAATGGCTCCTGGTTCTGTGCTTCTGTGATTTCCTTCCTCAATTGTGAACGTATCGTCTCCTTGTGTCAAATTTGCCTGTACGTGGATCTGCCTTTGCTCCTTGAGCAGTCTTCTATCTTATTAGTCTGTGCAGCATCCACACTCAGAGTCCCACCTGGCATGTACTCAAGCTCAAAAGTGTTTGGTGAGCGAGGAACACAGGACGGTGACATTTTGAAGTTGCGGTCTGTCTTCTCATCAGAGGACTGTATTTTGTTCTACTTAGTTCTGAGCTAAAGGAATTTGAGCATCAGAGAAGTTGAGATTACTTCTCATTTGACTGCTCTTCACCACAGCTTCATTGTAGCGGGCGGGCTCTGAATCTGAGAGGACAGGTAGCAGAGAAATGACCAAAGGTCCTCAACTGTGCACCAAGTCAAGTTTTCACAATTGTGCTGTGGGCTCCTGGTGCTGCTTTCACTCCCGGCTGATGGAAAACGGCTTCTGTGGAGGAAGGAAAGGATAGAAAGAGGACACGGACCTTACAGCCTTACATTGTTGGGTTCCATGGAAGAAAGTAATCTTGACATCATCGTAGCCAGAGCAATGGGAAGTCACACAGAAAGAACACTTCAGAACTGTGGAGTCAAACGGCAAAGGAATGAAAGGGATTTCTTTTGTTGCAAAAGCCGGAGAAGGTTTCAGATGAAAAGGCAGTCTAAGTAGTGAAGGGCGCTGTAAGAGGCATTTGAGTAAATTGGATGCTGTCGTCTTCTAGAATTTGTTGTATCCAAGGTGACTTTTCAAAAGACTGTGGCTTCAGCCTGTAAGTGATTGTTCAAGTCCTGGAGACAGGAGCAATATTCAGAACATAATAATGCAAGAAGGTCAGGGACTGACCCTCCTTCCAAGAGGAGGATGTTGGATTTGACTGGAAGTTCTCAGAAGGAGTCATGATGTGAGGAAGAGCAGAGAGAGAGAAGACGTCTTCCTGTGTCCAGGTGATAGATGGGGCTTAGAAGCGGTGACCTCTTTGGGGAGACGGCTGGGGGGGTTTATTGTGAGGTTGAGCAAGCACGCTGATTTACTTGTTTTGTGATATACACAAATAAGCAGAACAAAGTTTCCTAAAGGTGCCTTTATTTACATTTTACCAGAGAATGAGGAAGTGTCACTTGTCCACGTCCAGGATCATCCCCCCGTGAGTTCCACGGGCCCCCTGTCCCCCTCCCAGTCTTCCTGCCTCTTGATGTCACCATTACTGAGGCGACCCAAGAAGGCAGGACACGGCTGGTGAGAAGACCAGTGTCATTGATCAGGGAGCCAAAGACAAACAGGATGCTGAACACACAGATTCAGAACGAATGTTTTCAAGGGATTAGAAAATGTCCCCTCTCTCTTTAAAGAACAGTTTAGAGGGGGTGCGGGAAGGGGGTAAGGATTTGTCCCACACCCTAAGATGCAACAGACTGGACACACAATGAAAGAGGGAGCTTTGGGGAGATGAGGACTTTTCCTGGGAAGAACCCCATCACTTTCTTCTAATAAAACGGAAAGCAGAATCATTTTCCTGTGGTATCCTGGGACGCTGTGGGGCTGAATGCCAGCCACTGGGAAGTGGATCAACACGAGAAGTCACGCCTCCTGAACAACCCTCGCCCCAGACACAGATGGAGATGGAGGATCAGATGAAGGCAGGGAGTTAGGGGCACATTACTCAAGATTCCCTCCTCTGATCCTCATTTCTTCCTAAGTCTGAGCCCCTGCCCCCGCCTCTCCCCACCCTCCCACAGGAGGCTTGCTGTCCTGTGCACTTGGGTCCAACGGCTGGGAGGGGGGCTTCCGGCCGCTACCGGGGGGTGAATATTCAAATACAGTCAAAAAGAAAGAATTACTGTGAAAGAAAAATGGAGCTAGGAACATGTGACCACTTGAGGAACAGAACGAGGGATGTAGGGTCAGGCATCATGGGCACCCGCTAACAACTTCAGCAGCAGAGAAGTAAGGTCATTCTGTAGCGCTTTCCCTCTGGAAGCCTTCTGTGCACCCCCATCACCCCACCGTTTCTCGGTGTCCATTGTGTGCTAATCTGGACTAAGAATGAAGACACGTGCTGTATTCAAGAAGAAACCAATGCTAATTAAGGTGTTAACAGTTCCAGCCCAGAGTGGACTGAGTGGGCGTGATGGGCAGAAAAGTGGTTAAATAGCCACCTAGTGCTAGAGGGTGCAATGCAAACACGCTTCCCGTGGGCGCAGAGGCCTTTGCTCCATGCCTCTCAGGGCCTCGGAGACGGTAATTATGCCAGTACACGCTGCACACCGCCGTCTGATGCAGCCCTGAACTTTGGACTGACTCTCAGGCCCAGCCTGCCCTCTGCTGGGTCTCCAGCCCGGAGGACAATGCACTGGTGGCGGCGGGCTCCAGGGGGGGACAAGGCTCCAGGGCTCTGGGTCCACCAGGCCCTCATGGCGATGAGAAGCGTTTCCCTCCCCTGCACCCTTCTGCAGGAAGGACACACAGAATCTGGACCGACGGGGGCCGGGCAGGGACAGGAGAGCACCATCAGGTGGACAGGGCCCTGGGCGCTGAGCGCACGCACATCTCCTCTGTGCACCTACACACGCACTCGCCCAAACGCGCCCACGTGCACATCCCCAGCCCGCCCTTCTCCTCCACGAGTACACATACACACGTGCGCGCACACAGTCGATCGCCTTTGCTCCTCCGTGTACGCACATAAACACCCGTGCGAACAAAATCCGCGCCCTTTCTGCCTGTGTGCACACGCACCCGCAAACACATCCATGTGCATATGCACACACCTGGCCCCCTCGCTGCCCCGCGTGCGTGTGTGCACATGCACCCACCCCGTTTCTCGTCCGTGTGCGCAGCGTGCGCACCCCCGGGCCCCACGCCCGCGTGCGCACCAGCGCGCGCACCGCCGCGTCTGGCCCCGGGCCCCCCTCTCGGCCGCCGCGCGCACGC
Organism: Equus przewalskii; assembly: GCF_037783145.1. Taxonomy (NCBI): domain Eukaryota; kingdom Metazoa; phylum Chordata; class Mammalia; order Perissodactyla; family Equidae; genus Equus; species Equus przewalskii. The sequence goes on from NC_091846.1 coordinate 80,326,353, forward strand.
ACCGCGCACACGCGCACGCGCAGCCCATCCCCCTCGGGGCGCGAGCGCGGGCCGCACTGGCGGGAGGCGGAGGGCGAGGAGGAGGAGGAGGAGGGAGCCGAAGGCGCGAAAAGGCGCGCAGGCGCGCTGCGGGAGCCGGGCCCGCGCCCACGTCACCGCGCCGCGCACGTCACGCCGCCCGACGCTCGCTCCAGGGTGAGCCCCGCGCCGGCGCCTCGCAGGGCAGGACCCCGGCCGGGCAGGGACCCCCGGGGCCGGAGCTGCCCGGACCGCCCCGCGCTCCCCCGCGTCCGCGCCCGCGAGCCAGGTGCGGCGTGCAGGGCCGCGCGGCCGGGGGCCCGGAGGGCGCACGCGGGAGGCTCCCCGACCCGCCGGTTCCCGTCCGCGGCCCCGGACCCCCGCGCCCCGCCCGCCGCGGGCTCCCAGGTGACCCGGCCGCGGGGTCGGGCCGGGGACCCGGGCGGGGCCTCTAGGCGGAGCGGCGGCGCCGCGTCCGGCGGGGTCGGGTCGGGCCGGTGTGGGTCGGGGGCGGCCGAGCGCACGGGGCCGGGGCCCGGGGTCGGGGGTCCGGGGTCCGCGGGCGGCGCTGCCCCGACTGCCGGTTCTGGGGGCGCGCGGGGGTGGCCGCGGCCTATGACGGCGCGCGGGACCCCGGAAGCCCACCTGTCAGCGCCGCTGGCGGCCGTGGGGGCCGCGGGCGGGGGGCGGCGGGCGGGCCGAGCGCCCCGGGGTGCGCCCTGCGCAGGCGGCGGGTCCCCCCCGGGCGCGGGGTGAGCGGTCCCTGTGCCCTGGCGGCCGGCCGTGCGCCCGGCGAGGCGCGGGGCCTTTGTGTGGGCGTCTGGGGAGGCCGGGCCGCGGCGGGGGCGCACGGGGCACCGCCGGGCATCCCTGGGCATCCCGCCGTCGGATGCGCCTCCGTTCGCCGGGGTGACTTAAAATCCCGGCGTCGGGCTGTGTTCGCCAGCGGCGCTCTGGGGCCGGGCTGTGGGTTTGGAAAGGAAGGCCCTGCACCCTGGAGGGGCGGCCCGGGTGGAGGTGCCGGGGAAAGGTTGAGCTCTTGCTAACTTGTTTTTTCGTTCTTACTCATTTCTTGTATTTCCTTCCTTCTTACCAGAAAAATCACTTTTCTTCTCTGGAGGGTGAACACTTATAGCATCGATTTCACGGATCTGGTAACATGGCAAAAGATGTAAGTATCTTCGCCTCGTGCACAGACACCCGTTGGCCCCGTGTTCTTTGTGGGTTTCCCGCCTTGGTTCAGAGCGACAACCCTGAGCGCCGGTGTCGCTGTCGGTCCTTAAAGCAGATGCACAGCACAAGGTGAGGACGTTGGGACACCTAGTACTTCGTGGAGTGGGACTGGCTTCCACTTGGGTTTACATCTGAACCCGGTGACAGACGTCACGAGCCTCAGTGACACCGCTGGCTGGTCTTCTCAGACTGTGTGGACGTGTGACTCTGAGTGTCCTGCTGGAGGACAGACGCCCTCAGTCACTGGGATGAGCCTGGGCCGGGCGCTGGTTGCATCCCGAGCTGCTTGTCTGGAGTGTAGGAAGTTAATTCCGCTGGGTTGCATCCAGTGCTGAGCGCTTGTTTTGGCCCTTTTTTCCCCTCAGAAAATGAAATTCGGTGAATAATGAAAGGTGAAAAATTCTTCTTTAGCTGGCTTTGTAGTTTTCATGAAACTGCAGAATATACTGAATAATTTTTTAACTTGTTCCAACAAATAGGGTTTAGGTGCAGAAGCAGGGCCTATTTAATGGGTCTTGTGGTTCTTTACACAAGATAGCGGTAATGTCACTTAGGTTTGCTAGACGCCTGCTGCGTGCCTCAGGATGCGTTCTCTGGCAACGCTGGTGCAGGAGGCTGTTTGTGGCACAGAGTTGTACGTACGCTCCTCCGATAGGTGCGTCTGCCTGCATCACCACCAGAGGTGCTGAAGGTGTGTCCACGTCTGGGGACAGAGTAAGTGTTCAGAGGGTTTGAAGTTCTCTGCAAGTGACAGAGAGGGCCCCTTGCCTCGCAGACGTCCGGGCTCGCCCTCACATCAGGCGCTGGCTTTAATTTGGTGGCGGGTGTGTGTGAACACACATTTGCACCCTGTGGTGTGTCTTAAGGGAGAGTCATACTCTGTGTATGGTGTTAGGCGATGTGTCATCTCATCACAGTTGTCGATGGCTGTACCCCGTTCTCTGGTGTCTTTGCCCCGAGGATGTGAGGCAGGCGGCGTGGGCTCAGTCGCAGACGTGTTAACAGAGGGCGCTGCGGCCCCAGAGCCTGTTAGGCTACATGTCTGGGATGTGAGTTTCAGGGAACCCAGTTATCTGCCCTTTTTTACTGATGGTCTGGAGGAGAGGGAGCCACTCCTTCCCCAGGAGGCCTGATTCCTCCTTGGCCTTGGAGGTGTAAAGACAGTCAAGGCTGCTGCCGCCTGGGTGCAGGGAGAAGGACGTGTGAACAGCTTCCTCCCAGGTCGCTTCCTGCAACATGCAGGGCAGCTGCAGGCCACCCAGGGACTGGGTGGCGGGGTGGTTCCCCAGGGCTGACATCGGATCGTCCTTTTGTGAGTAGGTGAGCCCGTGGAGGGTTGGGTGCTGTGATGATGGTGGGCACTTAAGGCTGAGAGCGGAGGTGAGGGGGTCTTCCCTGACCTGAGAGTTGGCGAGGTCAGATGCGGCTGCCCCCAGGTGCCAGCAGGGCTGGGGATCAGGCTGGAATGGAGATTGTGGCAAGTGCAGGCATTTGGCCTTTTCTCTGGCTGCAATACGTTTTCAAGTGGGGGTGACATTTGGGTTTGGAAGGGCGACTTTGCAGCCAGGGCTGGCGGGAGGCCGCCATGGTTAATGTCGCAGTGGTGCTCCAGTTTGACCTTAGGTGTGAGGTTGAGGCCTGTAATCCCAGGAGGGAGCCAAGCCCCTGCGGCTGAAGGAGTGGGCCGAGACCTCAGCTTGGCGGAGCTCTGGGGGCTCCGTGGAAGGCTGTTGGGCCTGGGGAGGCTGAGGGGGCTGGAGTTAGGCTCCGGGGGTCACAGTGGAGGAGGGCAAACTTAGGAGACCAGGGAGGGGTCAGCCAGTAGGCTTTGGTGAAGACAATGAGAGAGAGTGGTGTGGCAGTCTCCTACCTCCACTGGAGGTGCAGGGAGACCAGCGGGTTTCGGGGACACAGCTGGGGAATGGCTAGACAGAAGCAGCCCGTTGGCACTGGTGGGGTGACAGGGTGGTGGGCATGGGCGGATTTCAAAGGCAGGAGCAGCCGCTTGAGGGAGAAGGAGGTGGACGGGCTGGAGAGGGCCTGGGGAGGGGTGGCAGTGGGGGCAGCGATGGCTGTGCTCCTGACAGGTGAGTGGGATGCAGCAGGGCTGGTGGGCAGGCGTCCAGGCACGGACGGCTGTGCAGGCTGGCCCGCTGAACTGGGTCTTTGGTGTGTGGGGCCTGGTGTCAGCTGGTCTCTGGGAGGACTTGGAGCTTCCTCTTCCTGTGGTAGGTGTGTCTCACTGAGAACCCTGTGTGAGCCAGGCTCCCGACCCCCAACTCCCACACATCGCCTACCTCAGTTCTTGCAGTGTTGGAACAGGGGCAAGTGGCCAGAGTGCCATCCTTGCCTGGCCCTCCTCTCCGGGCGTCCATGGTCTGCTGCTATTGGGTGCCTTGCCCCACGGTGGGCGGGGGTCAGCTGCTTGGGAAGCTGCAGGCATGAGGTGCAGACCAGCATGGGTGGGTCGGGGTCTCGGGAGCAGTGCCGTTTCACCAGGATGGGCGGGCGAGGCAGTGGGCAGAGGGATATGCAGGCGGGGGGTGTGTGGCACCGACTGCATACCTTAACGTGTTCTCTTTCTAGAACACAGATACGTTAAGTGTTTGTGTATTTTTACGACAGGTATCTGGACAAAACGCTGTGATTCCTTGTTTAAAAAGCCCCCAGTTTCCAGCAACACGTGGAAATAAACCTGAGTCTTCGGTGGTCAGCAGCTAACATGGCACTTTAGAAGCACGTCTCTTCCGCTGGCGGCACGCTATGGAGAGCGTTGAAATGCAGGCACGCGTCGTCCGCGAGGTGCCCTCGCAGCAAGTGTCTGTCCTGCTTCTCTGGTTCTACTCTGGTCACTGGAGAGGGGAGATCCCCCTGGGGTGTCCTGCCCCCTGCCCTGAGGTGCCCGTTCCTGCATGTCTCGGGGAAGCCAGGCCGGGTGGCCTGGGGAGCAGGACGGGATCTGGGCGGAAACCAGCTTCGCTCTTGCTTTCAACATTCATTGATTTGAATTAAGTTGGTATATACACGAGGTGAAAGATCCAAGTGGTGAAAATTCAAACCCAGCATTCATGCGTGGTGTGGCTGGGGAGAAAGCTGGGGCGGAAGGATGCAGCCGGTGCAGAAACATGTGGCATGCAGGCTGTGAAGGCCGAGAGCCCCGTCGTTCTCCAGGTGACCACTGGCTACAGTTTGGGGGTCACTTCCAGAAATTTAACCTGAGAGAATTGTTTGGCTGCTGTTGGCATTTGGGGTAAGAATTTCCTTGCTGGGGGATTGGCCTGCAAGGCTGCCCCACTTGGATTTGCCGACCCCGTGGGGCCTCAGAGCTCCCTGGAAGAGAACTACTGTCGAGGTCTCCTGTGAGTGCCCACAGGGGACCGGGGCCACATGCGGGCTGTCCCTCTGCTCTCATGCCCAAGGCTTGGGGACCATCCTAGAAGTGCATCTCGGAGGGTTTCCCACAGTCCTGTGGAGAGAACTGGGCAGGCCCCGGCCAGCGCGGTGTGTCTTCCAGTCATTGCCCTGGCGCTGCATGGATCTGTGCTCCCATGGCTGGGGCCCCGCTCCTCCGTCGTGGTCCTGTTGCCCTGGTAGGTGACAGATGCAGTTCACTGCTTTACTGATGTGTGAAACCAGGTGTCTGAATTTTACTTTGTGCCGGCCATGAGCCCTGTGGGCAGAGCATGACTGGGCAGCGCCTCACGGAGCGCGGTCGCGCCTTCCGCCCGAGGATGGCTCCTGAGGTGAAGCCAGCTTGAAGGGGAACAGCAGAATTGCCTTTGTCAGAGGCACACGCACCGTGTGCAGAAGTGCGCTTGTGTAGCAGTGCAGGGTGTCGGGCACGATGTGTACACTCATGCATATGTGTGCACATGCGCGTGTCCTGGCCTGGGGCTGCCCTTGCGCACTGTCTCTGTCCCGGCTGCAGCTGCGTGGGCAGCGGGTGCTGTGACCTTCGGAAAACTGTAGGTGTGAGGGAAAGGCCAGCACAGTGGCCCGGGCTCCTCCAGAACCGGGGCGGGAGGGGCCTTGGTGAGGAGGGTGGGGAGAGGTGCATACTTTCTCAAGGTCACGAGCAGCGCCATCCCAGCTCCCAGGTGCTTCCTTGCGTGCGGGGAGGAGGAGTGCACGGCCTCTCTCCCCCCCAGGGAGGTCCTCTTCTCCTCGTCCAATGCCGGGAAGGTTTGTAAAGAACGGGAGGTGACAGTGGATTTGTAAAATGGCAGGAGACGTTTTGCTCCTTGCTGGAGACGTCCAGGCGCAGATTGTCCCAGGCGCTCCCTCCCCTCCTGACCTCAGGTGTGAGAGCAGAGGGACAGCCTGCACTGCAGCCCTGCGTCCCCATGGACTGCATGCGAGGCCACAGGGCAGATGTCCGTGTGGGAGGAAGATGCTGAGATGACTGTGGGGGGAGGTGCCCTGGACGCCCCCCGCCCCCCTCCCCCCCCCCGGGGAAGGAGGCGGCTGTGAGTTAGGGGGCAGTGCCCTGGACGCCCCCCTGGGGGGGAGTCGGCTGCGAGTTAGGGGGCAGTGCCCTGGACGCCCTCCTGAGGGGGAGGCGGCTGCGAGTTAGGGGGCAGTGCCCCGGATGCTCCTGGGGGGGAGGCGGCTGCGAGTTAGGGGGCAGTGCCCTGGATGCCCCCTGGGGAGGAGGCGGCTGTGAGTTAGGGGGTAGTGCCCTGGACGCCCCCTGGGGAGGAGGCGGCTGCGAGTTAGGGGGCAGTGCCCTGGACGCCCCGCTGGGGGGGAGGCGGCTGCGAGTTAGGGGGCAGTGCCCTGGACGCCCCCTGGGGAGGAGGCGGCTGCGAGTTAGGGGGCAGTGCCCCGGATGCTCCTGGGGGGGAGGCGGCTGCGAGTTAGGGGGCAGTGCCCTGGATGCCCCCTGGGGAGGAGGCGGCTGTGAGTTAGGGGGTAGTGCCCTGGACGCCCCCTGGGGAGGAGGCGGCTGCGAGTTAGGGGGCAGTGCCCTGGACGCCCCGCTGGGGGGGAGGCGGCTGCGAGTTAGGGGGCAGTGCCCTGGACGCCCCCTGGGGAGGAGGCGGCTGCGAGTTAGGGGGCAGTGCCCCGGATGCTTCTGGGGAGGAGGTGGCTGCGAGGTAGGGGGCAGTGCCCCGGATGCTCCTGGGGAGGTGGTAGCCTGCCCAGTTGTCTCCACAGGACTGTGGGAAACCCTCCGAGATGCACTTCTAGGATGGTCCCCAAGCCTTGGGCACGAGAGCAGAGGGACAGCCCGCATGTGGCCCCGGTCCCCTGTGGGCACTCACGGGAGACCTCGACAGTAGTTCCCTTCCAGGCCGTAAGTTACTGTTGAGAGTTCCTGGGTCTCAGTTTTGGAGGCTGCTCTGTGATCCCACTTTGTTCTGTGAGTTTGTGGGAAAGTCCCTCAGTTGTATCACTGAGAGCTGGAGACCAGAGAAAGATGCTCGTATCTCAGCTTTTGAGGGATGATACGATGGCCTGGTTTAGTACCAGCAGGGGAGGGATGAGCTTGTCCATGGCACTCATTCTGAGCACTGTTCACAGCTAGACCTGGATGGTGGGGTCAGGGCTGAGGACACAAGCTGGTAGAGCCTGAGGCTGCCGTTTCCCTCCGTCTCTGGTGCTGGCGAGTTCTCGGGCAGCACCTCGACTTCAGCGTGGGATGAAGAGGGTAGAAGTGTGGCCCCTCGGGTGTGGACGGTGAGGAAGGCGGTAACGGTCTGCTTGCTTTTGCAATAAGCTTTTGTGTTTGAGTTAATTTCTTTCTACGTGGGATAAAATTGGAGAAACTCTGAGATGGTAATAAAAAGCAGAAAATTACAGCTTAATCAAAAGTGTTGCCCTGAAACATCTTGCTTTAAAAGAGCTGTTAGACCAACACCTGGTATAAAATTCAAAAGATAAAAGGGGTATTTTTTCCCCATAGAATCAGCTCTCTCCGCCCTGTCTTTGGTGTGTGAGGCGTTGTCCCAGAGTTGGCTGTGAGATGGTCAGGAGACCCGCCTGTGGTGGGAGTGCGCGGGCTGGCTCGCCGTGTAGCTTCCAGGTGACGTGTTCCTCACACGGTCACCTTTCTTACAACGTCTTCTCTTTTAGTATTTAAGGGATTACATTGTTTTCCAGCGTAGGACGCTTGGAGAGCTCTCCTTTGCAGTCAGCGCCTGGATTCTCTCGTGCGTGTCTTGTACTGTTAGGAGGGACGGGGTGGCGGGGTCAGAGGTGGCGCATGGCCGGCTGCATGCAACGTCACCCTGTGGGTCCTTGCTGAGGGCTGAGGCCGGAGCTCGGGGCCGTGTGTCTTCTGGGAAGTGGGGGGTCGCCTTGGCGGGATTCGACTGGGACTCATCCCAGGTGCCTTCCTACTCGAAGGGTGTCGTTGTTAGAGTGTTGGCCGTGGACAGCAGGGACGTTGTGTCCCGTGGCACCGGCCTCGGGGGAGTGGGCTGTCAGTCAGTCCTTGCTCAGTGGCTGTGACCGTGCCGACCTGCCTCTGGTTGGGACCCGTGTGCCGAGGCGACTGTGGCTCTTCGGTTGTTGCTCATCACGGGCTCTTCCCAGCGAGGCTCCAGGTGAGTGGAGACTCCAGAGTGAAGGGCTGCGTCTCCGTCTTCCTGTCAAATTAGGACTCTGCTCATCAAAGCCCTGTGTTCCACAGCCCAGTTCTAAAGAGAGTTCTGGCTTGCTGGAGTAAGAGCTCTCTGTGTCCCTTGGGTTCTCAGGTACGGCCCCTCTGAACACATGCACCTGTGTTCAGGTGCCTGCCCTGTGCACCCCGAGTCCCGCGCAGTAACCCCTGTCACCCAGGACCTGAGGGAGGGAGATGGTGAGCAGCTCTGGTGGCGATGGCCAGACCCCGCGGCTCAGCACTGTCCTGTGCCCCCGACCCCGGCGGTCCGTGACAGGTGAGCTGGCCGCCTTCATGGTTCTTCCTGTGGAGGCATCCATCATTCCCGGGTTGTTCTGTGTCCTGCAGGCGGTGCTCAGCATGGGCTGTGAGTTTCGTCTTTATTGAAGGACCTCCTGTCACACCCCCAAGCTTTTCTGTCATAGTCATGTGGTTATCCGTGTAGCAGAATTTCCACAAGAAAAATGTGTGAATTACTGAAAAAGCCCAAATAATATTTCTTCTGATTATAAAAGTAATGTTAGTTGTACAACAGCTAGAAAGTTCCAGGAAAGTAAAAAGAACGAAGTTATCTGTTAGCCAGTGTCTGAGGAATTGTCGAATTTGTAGTACCTTCCTCTTGGGTTGTATTTAGTCACATGTGATCAAGGCGTGCTCTATAAGGATGTCAGTGTCCTGCGTGTCCCATTTCTTATCTTCCTTTGCTCTTGAACATATTGTCAGTATTTCCCCAAGCCAGTCATTTTTTTCTGCTGCTTTATTTTTAGCAGCTCCACATTGATTTGATGTGTGGGGGAATTGTAGATGGTCAGTTATTGAGAAGCAGTTAGAATGGGAAATAATAAAAATGATACGTACCTGAACACGTCATTTTAAATTGAAACAAATGCATGCTTGCTCCCCAGTCCTCTGGCTATAGGGTGGAGGCCCTTGGCGTCCGGGTCCACTTGTTTGAGTTTCCTACATGAACCGTAATGTCCAGTTCTGATTTCTGTAGAGGATGGAGAAAATAAAAGACACCTAAAGACACAGAATGCAGCCTCTGGACTGTTTGCAGTTTTTTCCATGCTTCTCGTAACAAATTCACAGGCGTAAATTGGTGTTCAGAAGTGCGCAGGGCACAGTGGGTATGTGCTGCTGGACTTGCTGGGGCACAGGTGTGTGGGCATCTGGGAGAGTCCTGAGAGCCGCCAGCCTCGCCCGGGAGTGTGGAGAATGGTGCGTACCTGGGCAGAGCCCGTGTTCACTGTGTGGTTGTGCTGTGAGTCCTGGCCCCTAGTCGCATTTGCACAGGTCCATGGTGATATCCTAGGATAACTTCTGGGGAGTGTAATTCTCGTGGATAGGCGTGGACATGTGTGGGTGCGTGTGGATGTGCATGGGTCCACGTGGACACGTGTAGACGGCATGCACATGTCTGCACCGTGTCTGTAAGACATTTCTAGAATGACTGCACCAGTTTACACTTATTTCCATCCAGTTGGTGGAGGGAGCCTGTTTTAACGTTCCCTTTTCAACATTGAGTTCAATAATAGCGATTTAAAAACCCATAGAACTTGCTCCATTTGATAGGTGAAATTTTAAATTGCGCTTTGTTTTAGTTTGCATTTTTTGATTTAGATGTTGAATATTTTCCTTTAAAATACCATTTTTCTCTGTGAATCGATGAATGTGTCCTGTGCTTGTTTTCTATTCAGGTGTTTGTTTCCTGCTGATTTGTGTCCACTCTATAAATTACAGATAGTGACCTTTGTCCGTTGTTTCGCAGCAGAATGTTAACATTGGGTCTCCTTCTGTAGCCCAGCAGGGGTTGTAATTGTAACGTCATTTCAGTGCAGACCCACGGAGAGCATGCCTTGAATGGCGACGTGAAGTACAGGTGGTTTTGGGTGGTCTGGCGTCCTTCCTTCACTGGTTGGTAGTATGTTTTCTTCGTCTCTATTCAGTGTCATTGAGACTCTTTGAGCCCAAGTTCTCGATAGTCGTCCACCCCCTCGTGACTTCCTGGGTCAGCGATTACAGCACAGCTCAAGGATGGCCATTGGGTCTTCTCAGCTATTGCAAAATACCTAACTTCCTCTGCTTGAAAGTATTAATGACTTGGAGTACCTAGTGTGGGTCTTACTTTTCTGTTGTTTGATTTACTTTTCAGAAAAATCAGGATTTGAGTGAAAATATCTTATGCCACCAGTGTTGACAGAACCTAAGCCCTCTTTGCAGGGAAGAAGATATTGGAGATATTTGTGTCAGAACTCAACCTCTCAATTCGTGTCATGCTGAGTTTGGGATCAGTTGTGAAGTTGTGCCATCTTTGACCTGGTACTTTTAGGCTAAGCCAGATAAGGAAGCCGTCCATTCTTGTTTGGGATCAGTTGTGAAGTCGTGCCATCTTTGACCTGGTACTTTTAGACTAACCCAGGTAAGGAAGCCGTCCATTCTTGGAGGTTGTTACTGCTCTAGCGCTGCTCTGAAAATTGTCTTTAAACTTCGGTACCTGTTTGAAACAACGTGCAGCATAAGAGACAAATGTTTGCCTTAATATTGTCCAGGTAAGCAGGCTGCAGGTGAGCATGGCTGTGGATTGTGGGTGTTTCACCCTCATTTTGTGAGGCCCTGACGTACCCCTCCCCCGGCACACATGCAGTGTGGGTTGGAGGGAAGTCACAGAATTAAACAATCTCATGGGGTTTTGCAACTCAGAGCTTTGAAATCCTGGCCTGGCGACTTACGGTAGCAGAGCGCTTCTAGGCCGGAAGCGGAAGCTGCCAGGGACACCTGCCTCTCCTGGACGTGACCCCTTCTTTCCTTGACAGACTGTAAAGTGGCTCCCGTGGGAGCTGCAAGACTAGATCTTACTTTAGGGGGAAAGGATGAGTGGTCGGTTTGTGTAGGGCTGAGTTTCTTGGATGACTGTAGGCCCTGACCCCTCATGTGATGACGGTGGCTCCAGCCTCCCCATGTCCCAGGCGTTGTTTGAGTGACGTGTTGATAGTGTGTGGACCGTGGTCCTGGAAACTCTGCTTAGTGTGTATTTTTGAGTGCTTCTCCCTGGGAAGAGAAAGGGCTGAGGGTGGGAGGTTGTGACGCCCTGTCACAGCACATCGTGCAGTGGGAGCCACCCGTCCTTACAGTCCGCTGCCTGCCTGGCCCCAGGGCTCCAGGGCCCTCCTTGTAGGCTGGGAGGAGCACTGTCCTCGCTCCAGCTCCCGGCCTCGATGAGTTGGTTTTTGGTAGAAGGACTTAGGTTCTGTCTAAAGCGAGAAGAGTGTCCTGCAACGCCTTTCCCAGGAGAGAAGTGAGATTAGCGGGTGGTTATTTTAAAAATTAGCTCATAGAATAAATCCACTAGATGAGCAGAAGGCATCTCCATCCCCAGGTGTGTTGCTCTCAGGAGAGGCCGCAGCCTGGACTCCCCACCGTCCTGGAGTGGCGGGCTGTGCTCCAGCACATGGGAAGCCACAGGACCGTGAGTGTTTCCCTGGAAACGATTTCCACATCAGGACAAAGGCAGTGGTCTGAGGGGACCTGCCCCGCCTGGCTCCGGGTCCCAGCTCTGCCTGGCGGCATGACCTCAGGCAGCGTCTTCTCCGGGGCTCAGTGACTCATCTACAGAATGAGGGTAACAGGGTGCCCTCCTCTCGGGTAGCGAAGGTTAAAGGATGTAACACATCCCGTGCTTGGCTGGCCCTGGAAGCATTTCGGAGGGTTCTGGAGAGTAAAGTGTGAGGCTCTGAGGGAATCTGGGCCTGGGCCCTGGAGCATGCTTCTTGGCCAGGAGTGATAGGTCTGATCAGAGCTTGGGGGAGACCCTGATCCTCGTGCGGCCAAGGGATCTACTCCTTGTTAGGGCCTGAGCTCAGGAGTGGAGTAGGCAGGCCGCCAGAGACGGGAGTCCAGGGGGACCGGTGTTTTGCCATGAGCACCCGGGGCCCACACGGCCTGTTTTGACCCCGCTCCCTGCCTCTTCTCCACTCTTTCTGCAGGCAGGTCTCTGTCCCTCCCACCTCCATCGTGCCCTGGCTGCAATTTGGATGAATTGAGTGGGTAGTGGGCAGCAGGGCCTGCTCGAATGGGGTTGGGTTGATGCAGCCCCTGACACCCAGGGGTTTCCCCTTCAGAGGCTGCGGCTGGGGGAGGGTGGACGTGGGGTGGGTCAGCGCGGTCCGGGCCTTTGTTCAGCAGAGCACCACTCGGCAGCCCTCCCCTTGGTTCAGCCTTTGTCGTTATAGTGAACGTGAAGTCATGTTCTCCCTGGGATGGCTTGCTGGAGAATCAGATCCAGCCTGCCATGTGCCCTCCAGTCACTGCCTCAGTGTCCCCTCAGGTCCCGGGGAGCAGTCTCACCCTCACCCCTCAGCAGGTGAGAGAATGCAGCACGTGCCGTTCAGAGCTAACCCAGTGCGAATCTGCCACGAAAACTCGAGAAAGTGGGACATAAGCAAATATTTAAAAACTGTTTTGGAGCCATGTTATGTTTTCTTCGAGGCAGTTTTGCATTTGTGTCTGTTCTAGAATAAATTTGATATTTTTTTGGCAGAAAAGCTGAGAGTTGAAGTGGTGCCTGAAGGATGCAGTCAGATGACGACGGGTTAGGAGAAGCTGCTGTGCCGTCGGCTGCATCTTTCTAGGAAGGGCTGTGACTCCGGGGACTGAGAGACAGAATCCAGGAGCACAGGGACCTCATGTTTCCGCGTGAGCAGAGGCAGTGCCCTTGGGCGCCGCTGGGGGGTGGAGAATGATGGTTTAAGTGGTTCTGCCTTGGATTGACTTCGGTCCGCGTGGCAGGCAGGAGGTGGATGAAAGTGCTGATTTGCACTTGCCCCTGATGGCTGGGCTCCGAGGCCGTGGGCAGGAGGCGGAAGGACACACCACTGTGGAGGAACCAGAGTCCCAGCATTTCGGAGCTGGAGACGGTTGGCTCCGACCCCAGGGCAGAGCTGAGGAAGCTGACCTGTGCTGTCCATTGAGCCCCGGTTCGCTTGTCTTGGAGGAAGGGCAGCTATAGCTGTGTAATCGTAGATGTCCTGGCCCCCCGGCAGAGAACCTGGGGTCTCCCTGGAATTTCGGATTCTGGTGACTCAGCCTCTGTTCTTGGCACCAAAAGCACCCCCCCCCTGCTGCCCCTGTTCCTCCCTTTCCTCTGACCTGCTGGAATTTGTAGCTTTGACTCCTGCCTCCACCTCTCCTCACTGACTGGCTGATGACTCTCCCTTGAGGACGTGGGTTTCTTCTGGCCCACTTAGTGCAGTTTCCACGTCTTGTGGGGGAAGTATTGGCATTCGCCTGGACGTTTCTTCTCCAGATTCTCGGCTTTATGTTCTCCAGCTGATTCTGCCTGGCCGCTGGCTCAGGACCAGCTGTCCCGGGCCTTCCGTCCTGCTCTGTCCACGCTGTCTGGACGTGGCCTCTGCTCCGCTGGCTCGTGCCGCCGTCTTGGTTTCTTTTGCACAGATGCTCCTGGGGTCCTGACTCGGCTGTGCAGTGTTCTCCTCACCATCCCAGATCTCGTTATCCTTGGAACTCTGTGTCCTTTGTTTAGAAAATGACGACAGTCCTAGGCTTTGTCCAGTTACAGCGATAGAGGTTTTATTTAAAAATTCAAATGGTATCAGAAAGAAAGTTAACAGTCATCTGGAACCATAGTCCAGGATGACTCTCTTATATTTTGGTGATTATTTGGGGGATGGTTCCTAGATGTGTGTTTAAACACACACACATGACACGACTTTGCATCAGTGAACTTACATGTTCTCTTCCCTGCCGTTTCTTCCAAGCGTGGTGCTGGGATTAGATCCCGTGAGGGCTGTTGGCTGGAGGTGGCCCTCAGTTCCTGGCCGTGTGAGCCGCTCTGTGGGGCAGCTTACATCATCAGGGAGGGAGGGAGACACAGAGAGACAGAGAAAGACACACGTGCATGCGTGCACATGTGCGCGCACATGGGCCAGCAAGACAGAAATCTTGGTCTCTTGAGAGCTAACCTGGCCTTTGCAGGTTAGGTCACTAGGTCAGGCCACGCTCAAGGGGGGATTGGGCAGGGGCGTGAAGTCCTGCAAGCGGGAGGCCAGCTCACCTCCTGGCGCTGGGCACTTCCAGGCCTGCAGGGTGTCCACTCCCAGAGCAGGCCCCAGGCTGCATCTGCTGGACCTGCCTGGTCTGGAGTCGTCCACGGCCAGGCACTTGGAAGGTGCCGGGGACGTGGCCCTGTCCACTTGGAGTCTGAGGGAGGGCTATGCAGGAACCACAGGACGGAGCGGGTGGGGCCGGGTCTCAGGAGGAGCTGTTGCCAGGAGAGCCCTGGCTCGCGTGGCGGGAACGGGGCCTTCAGGCGGGGTTCCACCATTGGGTCCGCTTTTGGGGTCGGCCTGCTCCCCAGGCCTTTTAAAAATTTCTTGATTCTCAGTTTGTTCGTCAAGGTTCTCTCTTGATTCACAACCTGAAGCTTGTGATATTGATTGAAGTTGCATTTGTTGTGAAGTGTAATTTGCAGAGTCAAGGTTTTCTGCTCATTAACGCGTGTGTCCCTCAGGGAAGTTACAGAGCTTTCTTCGTGGCTCTGCTACTTTTCATATCAAGATTGTTCCTGGGTAGTTGATGTTTTTATCACTGTTGTGAAAGGGGCTTAATTTTTATCTTTTATGCCAGGTTATTGCCCATGGAAAGGAAAGCTGTTGGTGGGATACTAGCTTTTCTCATGGTTTTCATGCAGACTAGTAGTGATGAATCTTGTATTTCTTCTGGTCAGTTGTCTGATTGGCGCAGGGGCCGCCAGGCGGCACCAGGGTGCTCGGTGTTCCTGTGGTTCCCAGGTGCTCCTGACCTCCAGCTGTTGGTCAGGTGCTGGTGACTGACGTGCGTGTGAACTGTCGTTCACAAGGGAGCCCATTCTGGTAGGAAAGTCAGGAGCGGACCTTATAAAATAAATGCAGGTTCCGCGTGTTCATACTGTGGCGTTGCCCCTCACGTGGCCGTTGTGCACTCTTAATGTGCTTGGAAGGTTATATTTGCCAGTGTTTCTGTGTACATAACCGTAAGTAAGATTGGTTCGTAGTTTTCTTTTTATGTGGTATCTTTTTCAGGTTTTTTTTTTTCTCCTTTTTTTTTTGAGGAAGATTAGCCCTGAGCTAACATCTGCTGCCAATCCTCCTCTTTTTGCTGAGGAAGACTGGCCATGAGCTAACGTCCGTGCTCATCTTCCTCTACTTTATGTGTGGGACGCCTACCACAGCATGGCTTTTGCCAAGCGGTGCCATGTCCGCACTGGGGATACGAACTGATGAACCCCGGGCCTCCGAGAAGCGGAACATGTGACTTAACTGTTGCGCCACCAGGCCGGCCCCTTTTTCAGGTCTTCATGTCGTTATTGGGAAGAGCCCAAGGACTAGGGTAGGGCCGCAGGAAACGTTGGGGGGCTGGGGGACTGGTGGTGCCCAGAGGGGTTCTCCCAGGTTGTGCCCACTTCGCCAGCACCGACCACCCTCCCCTTCTTACCTGGAGGGACCCTTGCCACGTTGGCACCCGGCTTAGATGGCCTGAACTGTGTACTGCTGCCCACTCACGAAACTCCTGTCTCATAGCCCCCAAGGAGGGTGGCGGGCCCTGGCTCCGGTCCGGGTCCCTGGCTCTCCATCAAGGTGGGGGGTTTGCAGGTTCTCCTGCAGGCCATGGGAGGGACCCGTGGTCGCATGCGGTGTAGGAGGAGGTGGGCGGGTGGGAAACTGGGAGGCCAGTGAGGTGATGTGGAGCGTGGGGGGACACGCGGCCTGGCCTGGGGTCAGCTCCCTCCTTTTGGGGCCACTTGTGAAGCATGGCGGTCATAGCACTCTCTTGCGGCATCCACGGGGACTGAATCGGTTCCCATTTCTAAACTAGTATGGTTTCTAAATTAAGTAAAATCATTGTATTCACTTTTGTAGTTTTCATTTTTGATTGGTTCAGCTTTTTGTAGCAGACTGTGTTTTAGTTTAATATAAGAGAATAATCAACTTTCATTTCCATTAACATACAAACACAAAAGGCTAAATACAGTTTTTCTAAGAAAAACTAAGGTTAGTTGGCCAGTGAGTGTCCGTGCTGTTGGCGTGTGTAGACGCATTTCGCAGTTTGTTGTTTCCCTGCAGGAAGCGAGGTTTGCCTCGTAAGTATAATGATTTTGTAGGACAATCGGTCCACTGCACTTATCTTAAAATTAATTGCAGTGTCAGTAGTACCTTGTCAACAGTAAAAACCACACGTGTTGTGCAAGTCCTCGACACCTGCAGGTGTGGCTGTGGTGCAAGTGGAGGCAGGAGACCTGGTGTATCTGGAATGTTTTTTCTGAGTCGGTGTCTGTAGTTGAGTCATTGAAATTTTGTGCTGTTTACCACTCAAGTGACTTCATGATGGAGGTCCACGGAGGCTGCGGGTCCACTGTGGGGTGTCCTCCTGTGGACGGTGCATCCCACTGCTGTGGCTGGTGCGTGGCCCCGGCCAGACCGGTTGTCTAGAGACCTGTGGAGGTGAGACAGGCAGGGGCTTCACTCACTGCCCCCATGCTTGCCAGACCCCCGAGTCCTGGATTCTGAGAGGAGAGGGGAGCCTGGGCACAGGCAGGAGGTGTGCACGGCAGGCTGGTCGGCACCCTTTGTGAGTCTTGTTTACACCAGCGCTGTCATTGGCCGACAAATGTGTGGAGCATCACTAAAAACTGCTCAGTGACCTCTTGCGGCAGGCCCAGGACCGCCCTGCTTTGAGCACTAGCCTTCCTCCGCCTGGAGCCCTCAGGACCCCTCTCACCTCCTCAGGATGTCTGCAGGAGCTCTGAGGAGCTCTCAGGACACACGCAGGACCCTCACAGGACCCTCTCAGGATCCCCTCACGACACATGCAGGACACTCACAGGACACCCTCAGGACACTCACAGGACCCTCTCAGGACACTCACAGGGCCCTCTCAGGACACACGCAGGACACATGCAGGACACTCTCAGGACACCATCAGGACACACGCCAGGACACTCTCAGGACACCATCAGGACACACGCAGGACCCTCACAGGACCCTCTCAGGATCCCCTCAGGACACCCTCAGGACACTCACAGGACCCTCTCAGGACACTCACAGGGCCCTCTCAGGACACACGCAGGACACATGCAGGACACTCTCAGGACACCATCAGGACACACGCCAGGACACTCTCAGGACACCATCAGGACACACGCAGGACCCTCACAGGACCCTCTCAGGATCCCCTCAGGACACTCACAGGACCCTCTCAGGACACTCACAGGACCCTCTCAGGACACACGCAGGACACATGCAGGACACTCTCAGGACACCATCAGGACACACGCCAGGACACTCTCAGGACCCCATCAGGACACACGCAGGACACTCACAGGACCCTCTCAGGACACACGCAGGACACTCACAGGACCCTCTCAGGACACACGCAGGACCCTCACAGGACCCTCTCAGGACACACGCAGGACACTCACAGGACCCTCTCAGGATCCCCTCAGGACACACGCAGGACACTCACAGGACCCTCTCAGGACACACACAGGACACTCACAGGACCCTCTCAGGACACCCTCAGGACACATGCAGGACACCCTCAGGACACACGCAGGACACTCACAGGACCCTCTCAGGACACCCTCAGGACACATACAGGACATCCTCAGGACACAAGCAGGACACTCACAGGACACCCTCAGGACTCCGTCAGGATGCCTGCCTGCAGGGCACAGGACCCTATCAGGACACCCTCAGGATGCCCACAGGACACTCACAGGACCCCATCAGGACCCCCACAGGATGCCCATAGGACCCCTTCAGGATGCGCTCAGGACCCCCACAGTACCCCATCAGGACGCCCTGAGGACACCCGCAGGACCCTGTCTGGACACCCTCAGGACCCCCACAGGACCCTCACAGGACATTCATAGGACCCTGTCAGGACACTCACAGGACATTCAAAGGACCCCATCAGGACCCCCTCAGGACCTCCACAGGATGCCCTCAGGAAGCCTGCAGGACCCCCTCAGGACCCGTCAGGGCCCCCTAGTCCCTTCACCCTGTGAATCTTTAAAGGTTCACCTGTCCAGCTGTGATCCTTGTCAGGAGGGGGGCTGGTGCTGCAGGAAGGATGGAGGCGGGACTTCAGACTCACTCAGGGTCACGCCAGCCATGGGGCGCTGGGCCGCGGTGCAGCGAGCAGGGAGCAGAGGTGGGGGTGGGTGTCCTCCCTGCAGGTGGAGAGCAGTGAGTGACAGTGACAGGCCAGAGTCAGGACGTCAGTGGGCTGTCCTACCGTTGACCACACGGGGATTGCACGGCAGGAGTGAGCTCTAGGAGAAACAACAGTGTTTCTAACCAGGCTTAGTTGGTTCTTGCACCTCACCGTCATCGACAGTGGGGTCTCTGAGGTTTTCCAGTTGTCCTTTGGGGACATGCTCCACGAAGGGGCGGTGTTTCAGGGAACACCATGATGAGAAGGCTGAAGCTGCGATTCTGTGGGCGACAATGCTGATGACCTTTCCACGTGTCCCTGAGTTAGTTCGTGTGGGTTCGAGACAGACCAGCTTCTCTCCTGAATTCCACGTTGTCACGGTGGTTCCATCTCGCCTAGTGTTGTGTTCTCACAGGGCTGGGGCCTGTGCCACAGTACCA
Organism: Equus przewalskii; assembly: GCF_037783145.1. Lineage (NCBI taxonomy): Eukaryota > Metazoa > Chordata > Mammalia > Perissodactyla > Equidae > Equus > Equus przewalskii. Next base: position 80,344,857 of record NC_091846.1, read on the forward strand.
CAGCTGTGTCCCGTGCACCAGCCACTGTGCACACAGGAGGCTCTGTCCTGGGGGCTGTGCACCTGCGGATGGTGGAGACAAAAGTGATGCTGTGCCACACGTGGCCTGCAGCAGGCGGGCTCGTCTCTGCTCTGAGTGGGTCTTCAGGCCCGCGAATGACTTCTGTCATCTTCAGAGAGCAGACTTAGAAGCAGTGTGCTGGGAGCCTTGGATTTGGGTTGGGTTTGGGGAAATGTGTGGTGCAGTGTCTCTGGTGTTTAGGTTTAGGACGAATCAGGGTGGGAACTGGTGTGGATGAGTCCTGGTGGAGGCCAGTCGACCTCGAGGATCTGTCCTACTCTGATGTTTTCCTGTAAGACCTTTAACTCCTCAGTTGTCAGAAACGGTCCTGCTTTTCGGAGCAGCCTCCCACCTGGCTGACCAGGTGCCACGCAGCTCACTCATTCCTGGGGTCTCGCTCCTCACAGAGACGACTCGACAGTGTTGTTATGGGTCTCTATCTGAGATCAGGAGACATAGGTAAGTTATTTTGGTCATGACCATTTTTCTTTGGCAGTTTGCAGTCAGTCCTGTGACATCAGGAAAGCTGCACATAGTGTCTGCAAATACGTTCTGTGACTACTTGGTTTGAGGAAAAGAAGGGCTTTTTTATGTTCTAGGGAAAACCTTTAACCACTCTTATCAATTGCTGTGAAACAAATGAGCCCAAAGTTCAGTGGCTCAGAATAACAGTAAACACGTATCATCCCCCCAAGACAGGTCTGTGGATTGGGAATTTGGGGGTGGCTCACTTGGGAAGTTCCGTCAAGATGTCGCCCAGATCTGCCGTCCTCCAAAGGCTTGGGGGCCTGGAGAGCCTGCTTCTGAGGAGACCATGGGCAGCACGCCTGTGCCTCACCACGCCACCTTCTGTGGGGCCACTGGAGCGTCCTCCACCTGCCGCCAGCTTCCCTGAGCAAGCAGTCCAGAAAGACAGTGACCCAGCCCGGGTCACACTCTGCCGTTCCCGTGGTCTCCATCTGATCACGGGCCAGAGCCGACTTGGGAGGGAGAGGATGGGTGGGCAGGGGCCTCCTGGAGGCTGGGTGCTCGTCCCTCCTCGAGCCGCCTGGGTCTGTGGGCTGCTGGTTCCGTCTTAGGAAGGTCACCGTCCTCCAGGCTTGGTTTCTGGAAGGTTGTTGCATTGCCGTTCTTCAAATGATCTGTGAACAAAAGCGGCGTTTTTGTTTTCTCATCTCGGTGGAGAAGCAAGCTTGCATGTTCTCTGTGATTCGACACACAGAGTGTTGTCAAATAGAGATGATTTCTGTGCCCATAAAACGTGCTTTGGGGTGAGCTGGTCACTGCCCCAGGTGGGGTCAGGACAGCGGTCGCCAGCAGCTCGGCTTCCTTTCCAGTCAGACTTCCCGCCCTGTGGTCTCCCGCTCCTGCTGGGCTGGGTTTGTCTTTGTTCACGCGACAGCTCTGCAGAGGGGGCCTCTTTCAGAAGCAGTGCAGCCCCGGAAGTCACGCCTGTGGGTTGGGTGTCCTCAGGGCAACGCTGACCCTGCAGTGAGGACAGCCCTGGGCCAGTGTTGTCCAGGCCCGAGAGGCGGTCGAGTTGCTGTTGAGAAAGCCCGCCTGGAAGTCCACTCCGCTTTGCTGCACGCCCCGTGTGTCAATGGGTTCTCGCTGTCGAGATCAAAGGGCCGATGGGAACCGTGAGATGCAGTGCTGACCAGGGTCAGTGGAGTTAGCAGACGCAGGTGTGGGTTTCAAAATTCCAGCCTGCTTTTCTACCTGAGGCTCTTCTTGGAGTTTGAGGGACAGAATGTAGTTTTAATGAGCGTGAGCAGGTGCATTTACGGATCTTCTGGGATCCAGGAGCAGGAAGGCTGCTCGAGTGCAGCTGTGGCTGGAACTGTGGGCGTGAAGGCCTCTGTCTAGTTTCGCGCTCGTGTGGATTTGCTTCGTTCTCTTATCTCTTCGCCAGCTGTCTTCCTTTATTTCCTGTGCTTTTATCTTCCCATTGCTCTTCAGCCTTAGATCATAAAATCGAGGCTTGCAGAGAAAGACGGGCCTCCTTATCCATTCTCAGACTTTTGTGGAAAGGGCCATGCCGGTGCGCTCCTGGCCCGTCTAGTCACTGGGCAGTTAGTGCGAGAAGCGTGTGGCTGAGGGAAGCTAAAGCATTTCTGCCCCAGAGAGAGCAGGTTTGACTGACACGTCTGAGTCAGGCTGTGTGTCCCAGCGGAGTGACGGGGGTGAGCTCCCGGGACCTTGAGCTTCCCAGGTTTGGGTTGCCCAGTGATTGCCAGGGTCATGTCCTTGCTGGGGCTGACCGGAAGGTGGAGCAGGACCGAGAAACATCTGGCGGCTCCTGCCACGTGCCAGAGGCTCCCATCTGATGGCAGGTGATTTGCAGCCTCCTCGGCTAAAGTGAAACGCTGATTACCGTATGGTCAGTGTACCAGCGCATGGAGCAGCATGCCGCAGTGGCCCTGTGATGGGGCGGGGCAGACAGAGGCCCGGTTGCACTGAGGCAGACCTCCAGGAGCAGTAACAGCCCCTGTTCTCATTGAGTCTTCACAGTCAGCAGCTGCTGACTCCACTGTCCGCCAGCCGTCCACTCGTGTGTCAGTTCTGGTGGTGAAGGATGGTGGACAGTCGTCAGAGCCACCTTGTGTGGAGCTGATGAATTCTGGGGGTTGCGAGATCTGTGGGAGCCAGACCATCTGATGGGCTGTCATCCAGCGGGAGGGTGACCCGGGCTGTCTCCTTGCCTCTTTCAGGTGCATGGCTTTAGTCAGTCCTTCCCGGCCACAGTGGGGTCCTTGCTCTGTGGCAGCTAGCGTCCTGTGGCTCCAGGGAGCTCTGGGCCTGTGTTCCTAGGAACTTGCTGGGACCAGCATCACGCTGGCTCCTCACTCAAGAGCTGGACACCCTGCTGAGCCCGGCTGCCTGGTCCTGTCCTCCTGGCCAGGCATGCTGGCTTGTCCTGCTCCACCTGCCAGTGGCCCAAACGGTCAGCACAAAGTCCATCCTCACCCACCTCCTGGCTGGAGGCTCGGAACAGGGCAATATGAATGCATCAGGTCCCCAGGTGATCTTCTGTCCGTGATCGTCCTCGTGGGCAGGCCCTAAGTTTCCTTGTTTTCTGGGGGGAGGTTGGAGTTTTGGAGAGTCCAAGAAATAGCCCACCTGGCATTGCTGGGCCCTGAGGCTTGGTGGTGGCCCCTCAGCCGCATGGCCCTGATCTCCATCCCAGGTCACGTCAGCGGGTCGGGATGTGTTGCCACGATTTCTTGTGGGATTATGCATTTGGGTGTGTTTGGTTTCTTGTGTGCTTTGTGGACGCAGTGAGTCCGTCCCCACCTGGAGCGGGGCCCAAGGTGGGCCGTCTCCCACAGCCAGTCTCTGGGGGGCTGTGCATGTATGTGCTCCAGGCTGGTCGCTGCCATGTGTGCGCCCGGAGGATGTCCCTTCTGGAAGCCACAGGCCTGCGGCTCCTCCTGGGACGGGGGCTCCAGCCTCCACTGGGCCCCTGGGGACTGACATTTCACCCAAAGTGGAAGAGAATAGAAGCTGGAAGAGGCCCTGGCTTCCTGGAGAAGCAGGCGGGCTGGGAGCTGTGCTCGGGGCCTTCACAGGCTGGCCTCGTGCCCAGCGTCCTGGAGGGAAACCCAGATGTGCGGCACGGGCGCGTGAGCTTGTGTTTCAACGCTTGCTCTGGTGCACGTGTGCGAAGTGACTGTGTACATGGGTGTGAGCCCCTGCATGCTGGGTCCCCGGGTCTCCTGGGGGCTTGTTCTCTGGAGCCTGCTGCCCTGGTCCCTGGTGGTAGGAGGCCCCGACCTGAGGGAGGGGAGGCTCGTCTGCCCAGGTCCACTCAGCTGTCTCATCGTTTGTGTACATGTGTGTATATTTATGTGCAGGTGTGTACATGTGTGTACATTTGCATGTGTACGTGTGTAGGTGTATGTTTACGTGTGTGCATGTGTACGAGTTAGTGTGTAGGGTCTGTGTGGGTGTGTATCCATATGTGTGTGTGGATACACTCATATCCGCGTGAGTGTATATGTGTTTATGTGCACAGGTGTGTGTGCGTGGGTGTGTATCTGAGTGTATTTGTGTTTACTGCAGGGGTGTGTGTGTGTGTATGGTGTGCATGGTTATCCATGAGTGTATATGTGTTTATGTGCACAGGTGTGTGTGCGTGGGTGTGTATCTGAGTGTATTTGTGTTTACTGCAGGGGTGTGTGTGTGTATGGTGTGTGTGGGTGTGTATCCGTATGAGTGTGTATGTGTGTTTATGTGCACAGGTGTGTGCACTTCTATCTGTATGTGTTTGCATGCACGGGTGTGTGTATGTATATGGTGTGTGTGGGTGTGTATCCATGGGAGTGTGTTTGCATGCATGTGTGTGTATGTGTGCACACACGTGTGGTGTCTGGTGGCAGGTCAGGGGCTGGGAGGCTTGAGTTTCGCGCCCATCGAGGCCTCCATGACACCGTGGTGGTGTTTGCTGTGGGTGCTGACGCTCTTCCCAGTGCTCAGTGGAGAGCAGGGAAACTCATGGTCCTCAGATGTGGGAAAGCGGGCAGCGCACAAACCCAGCGCTGACCTTGCACCATGCCCGTGGTGGTTTATGAGTGTGAATTCTCCTGATGAGGATCCAGAAAAACAGAAGCAGAACACAGGTCACCAGTTGTTTTTGGACCTAGAGAGGGTCACTGTGATGTGTCAGTGCCCAGACTTTGCTGTGTTGGCGTGTGCTGCCCTTCATCTGACCTGACGTGTGCCTGGTACCGTTAGTGGGCCCCACTGTACCAGCCCTGCCTGGCACACCCATGTGGGCACAGCATTGTGAGGTGGGGGTGCTGGGCTATCAGGCATCCCGCGGTCACTAAGGGGAGGGGAGGGATGGAGCCCTCTGCCTGCGCAGGCTGGCGCTCCTGTGCGCGGAGGCACGTCTGCTCCCTGTTCAGGGGCATCCCTGCGCCGGCTCTGACCAGGCGCAAGCCCCGCCTGTGCTCAGGCCGAGTTGCCAGATTGCCTTCAAGGTGGTTGAATGAACTTCCATGTCCACCCGGGTCTGCCTCGGCCAGCCTCAGACACTGCCATTTATAACGCACGTGCCGATTTCTCAAGTAAAAGCAGTATTTCCTTAGTGTTTCAAGTGCTAAGCCTTCAAGCTGGAATCTTCGAGTGATCTTTTTAAGCTGATTATCACACTCAAGTAACTCGGGGCCAAGGCCCCACTGGCTCCTGCGCCAGGCCGGGGCGTCCTGGGCCCCCTGCCCTCGTTTGCTGAAAGTGATCGTCTGTGTCTTGAGTGTGTTGCTTTTCGCCAGCCTCTTACGAGGATGCTCGCTGACAGCCTCAGCCTTGTGTCCTCTTCCATGTCACATATTTATTGATGTTGTTGTTGCCTTTTGCAGGCCGGTCTAATTGAAGCCAACGGGGAGCTAAAGGTCTTCATAGACCAGAACCTCAGTCCTGGAAAAGGTAAGGCCGTGTGCAGGGGACGCGTGTGCGTCAGCCAGCGAATCCAGCATGGTGTGTGTGTGAGGTTCTCTGATGTGAAAGCCCTTCGTCAGCTGTCAAAGGCCCCTGGATCCCCTGATGGCCAAGACATGGCACCCACGATACTTGTCAGGCCTGAGTGTGTTTTGGTTTGTAAGTTACATACTATTTGCAGAAATTCAGGAAAGGTAGAAAACTGTGAAGAAGAAAACACAGGTCACTGTGTTGATCCCGCCTCACGGCTGCTGGGGGCTCTCCAGGCATCTGCCCTGTGGCCGCACCGACGACCGCGGAAACAAGCTCTAGTCTACGGGGCTGCGGCGCATGCGCTGGGTGGAGCAGTGTCTTCCGCCAGTCAGGAGCTCTCGCGGGAGCCGTGTTTCTCTGCATCCCTGGACTTCAGGGGAGGACGTGGCGCCGGGTCGGTGGAAGCCCTTCCTCCAGGGTCCTGTGTCTGCGTTTTCCCTCCTAAAGGCTCCACGTGATGACATGCAGACATGTGGTCCTAGCCGGTTATTCCTCAGGTAAACTCCAGGACGTGGAGGTGCCGGCTCGGTGGTGCTGGGCACGCGCCTCGAGCTGATGTACGAGCCGGCTGACTGTGCCGTCTGCGCTGCCTGGAGCTCTGATCCATGTTTGCACAGGGCCATCGGTGCCGCTCGTGTGATGTCGCCAGGAGGCCTGGGGAGTGGGCTTCGTCTTACAGAGTTTGCTGTGGGGCAGGGGAGGGCGTGTGTGGCTGCCGTGTCGCATCCCCCTTGTCTGGCAGCCGTCCTGGAGGCTGGGAGGCCTGCGGGGTGGGACTTAGTTTCTGGTTAGGGATCACTTAGATGTAGTTTTTCTCATGACCTTCATACATAAAGTTACTTCTCACTGCAGCAGCGAGACCCTAGCAGGTCCTCCTTGGCACCTGCCGTGACCTTGGAGAATCTGAGATGGGTGTGGGCCCCTACTTGGTCTCACCGTGTCCCAGCCCCTTCGTGTGCATCCGTTGCTGGTGAGCGCTGATGGGAACCAGCCCTCTCCTTCCCCATCACACGCCTCCGTGTGGAACCAGGTCCCCAGGCCCTCGGGGCCCTCCCCGCATGCCTGAGCAAACTCGGCGTGTCACGGGCTGGTGGACCCACGCCCGTCCTGTCCCAGCGGGAGTTCCCCTTCTGGTGCCTGTGGTGGCTCTCCGCCTGCGGAGCCTCACACACGGCCGAGTGCTGGCCACTGTGCTCTCGCCCCATCCAGGGCTCGGCCGATCTCCTCTCACACCAGCCACTCGGCCGCCGGCCCGCCTGTGCTCCCCCGGTTTCTCCAGTTCTGGGGCGTCGTGGGACCCCTGCTTCTCTGCCGATGCTGCTCCTCTTCCTCTTCTTGTCCGAGTCGTTCACTGAGGGATTCAGTGTTTGTGAACTTCATCTTGATAATTTGTAGCATTCACAGATTCCTCCAGTGAAATGTTTCAGTGTAACTCGTTGGACATTAAAAATTTTCCGAAATTTCAGGCATCACATGTGCTGTTAAATGATGAAGCAGAAGTAATAATGAAAAATCCCAACTGCGCTCCCCTGTGAAGGATGGGAGTCTTTGGTCTGGCCTTTATTTGAACTCCCTGTGGTTTGAATGTTCCCGAGTAAGGTTACTTAGGGCTGCACGCGCCTGTCTTGTTTCTTATGAACGAATCTGTGTTGAAATCCCACTGGCTTTAATTGTGAACCAGGGGCCTGAATTGGAGGAATTGGAAAATCATAGCTTCCTGACGCCACTGAAGTGTTCTGGTGTTAGCTCCCTTGCCGTTTACATCTTGTGTCCTTTCTGGGCGTGGTCTGGTGCTCTGCGGCCCCCTTGTCCTGCCCTGTGCATGTTCCAGCCTCGCTTGTCTGACCTGCCTTTGCTGTCACTGGTCCTGAAGCTCTCTCATGTCTGCACCTGGAGTGCCGGCGCCAAGCCCGGGCTGCCCTTGTCCTCCTGGCTGGGCTCGTTCTAGTCGCGTGGTGGGCGGGGGGCTTGCTGAGCCACCCCTCCCTGGCTCTCCTGCGTCTCCCTCTGTGCTTGCGGTTCTGCTGGGCCTTGCAGCCCCAGGCGCTCGGGGCTCCTGTCCCTCCTGCCTCACAGCAGGTTTGGGGATGAGAAGGCACTGGTAGCCCCGCTCCGCAGCCCTCGCCCCGCCCACACAGGCGAGGCCGCCGCGGGTCTCCTTCCAGAGAACTCGTTTGTAGCAAACAGAGCTGCCGTCCGTCTGAATGTGCAGCCAGATGCTGTTCCGGGCACTGGGGGTTTCCCCGTGGAGGGAGCAGGACCAGGTCGTCTGACCGCCCCTCTCATACATGTGCTCCATCCCATCTGTCTGTCAGGTAGGTAGTCCTAGGCAGGTGTTCAGCTTGTTGACCGGGGACTAGCACTCGGCAGACTGACACACAGGGTTAACCATCACCCCCTGCGAGACTCAAAAAGCTATTTCCCAGAAAGACGCACTGAATGCCAGCCTTTGGTCTCCACGGGCCCCGAAGAGCGGCTATCGGGACTGCGCCAGGCTTTGCTCGTGGCCGTGATGCCGCGTGAGCCTTTGCAGCCGTTGGCTTTCACTCCCAGGAGTGGGAGCTGGGTCTCGTGGCTGCGCCACTCGCGCCCGGTCACCCCCCCATCCTCACCAATCTTGGAGCTGTCAGTGTTCAGACTTCATGGTCCTCACCGGTGTTCCTCTCCTGCGTTCCTCCTGCGGCCCCGACCCACTGGCATTCTGTCCACTTCCCTGCCTGGTCCTGGGGGCCCTGCGCCCACCCCTCCTCTGGGGGAGCCCCTGCCCAGCTGTCTTCTCACCTGTTTCTCACCGCTCCTGCATGGGCCTTCTCTTCCAGCCAGATGGGAGCCACTGCTTGGGCTCAGGCCGCCGCCTCTGCCAGGCAGGCGCCACGCGCCCTTCCCGACACCCTGCTCCCTCCCGGTCTTCTGCTCAGACCTGACCTGGGGCCACAGCTGCTGGTGCGCCCTCTTCTCTGGTCTGCAGCTGTCTGTCTGCCCTTCATCATACTTGCTGCCTTTTCAAGTTGAGAAATTTTTGTTTATCATACAAGTAACCTGCTCACTGCGAGAGACTCTCCTGTGCCTGTGAGGACAGTTAGGAATGTCATGGTGGGTGTTGGTGCATGTTTACTGTTGGGGACACTCTGACTCCGGCGTGTGTGCCTGTGATGTTTTGAGATGCACACACTTGCTCCAGGTGATGGTGTGACTTCGGTTTCCGTGGCTGGGCCATTCCGGGCAGTTTCTGAGCCACCCGTATTTCCCTGGCCCCTCTCTGATGGAGCTCTCCTTCCTGTCAGTGGATGATTAACACGAACTCGTCTTTCTCCTGAAGACTCTGAGCCCTTTGTGCAGGTGCGTGCAGTCACATTTTCAGCTCTGGGCCGCAGGGCCGCCTCCACGCTCTTCTCACCTGGAGCATTGCCCATCGCCGTCCTCGTGTCATGGGTGAGAGCGCCTGGCCCTGTGGCGTGGCGTGTCCTGCTTCAGTGTCTTCAGCTGTAGAACAGGGTGCAGAGGCAGGAGGGGTGAGAAGTTGGCAGTGATGTGTGACTGAAAACTTCGTGTTCTTTATAGTTCTTGAAACTGTGCCCTCCACATGCACACGCACACACACGCTTGCACACGCGTGTTGGGTAAGTTCAAACTGGCCTTTTGCCACGGTCGGGAGTGGAGCCCACTGTGGAGGAAGCGGCGGGACTTGCTCGGCCCCGGTGGCAGCCCTCACGGAATGCGGCGAGAGGCATCAGCTCTCGCTGCTCCGTCCCTGAAGTGTGGTGACGATGTCCCACCCGTGAGCCGTGCTCCTGGGCTTGAGGAAAACGCTGCCCCAAGGGGAAGTGGTGCGGGTCACTGCCCAGGATGCACGAGGACCAGCTCCCTCCATGGAGCAGCTCCCCCAGAGCCCATTCTTCCTGAGTTTACGAGGCTCGCGCAGGAGCGGCCTGTCTGCGCAGGGAGGAAGCTCCTCCTCCTGGGACTGAGAGGAGAGCCACCCCGGCGCCCGTGGGGCAGCAGCTGCCCTCGCCTGTGGCAGAGCCGTGAGGAGGCGGCGGGCAGAGGCCGCGGTAGCGCCCTGTGGCCTTGTCAGCAGACAGAACATTGATAGCATGGTGGGCGAAATAGTAACTCTTAAAACTTTAGGTTCTGAAAATTTAAAAATGTTTGCTTAAAATTATTTTCAAGAAAACACCAAATCTTACGCTTTCACAATTTATCTTAAAACCTATATTAACAGAATACGATTCATAATTACAAAAATGTGTTTCTGTAATATTTTTAGAATCCTTTTTCTGTTGATGAAAGCAGAATTTTGCATGAAAGCACATTTTATGGTTGAAACAATACTATTTCTGTTGAGTAGATTCCTAGGCTGTGTTTCAGTTTAACCTGTCTTGTTAGTGAGATGCTAGTTCCTGCCCCCTCAATAAAGAGACTGTTTGCGACGACTTTATCAGGGAGATGTGTTAAGTATTCTAATTTCTATGGTCAGATTAAACCAAAAATGAGATACTCTCAGGCGGGTCCACCTGAGAGAAAGCCTTGCTTGGCCGCAGGAGGCCCACCTGATGTCAGCTGCAGCATCCGTGGAACAGAGCGAGGGCGTTTTCCGTGCCATCTGTTCGTGTTCCCATGATCATGGCGCTGTGTGAAGGACGTCAGCTAGACTTCTCCATTGACCCTGAAGTTCTTGAGACAGTGTGAGCAGAGATGCAGGATGCCTGCCATCGACACCCTTTTCTGCATCTTAAGGCCCACGCACACGGTGCTCATGTCGTTCTTGGATCCATGGTCTTGCGTGGAGAATGTGGGAAATGGACGGACGTGCCTGTCGACCTGAGAGCTGCCATGTGGACACTGGGGCTGCGAGGTGGCTCTGCTGCTCAGTCTCTTCCGCAGCTATGGTGACGTGGTCACTGGAGTGGAGTCTAGGTGCCTGGAGCAAGCCAGGCTGCAACGCAGTACTTGTGTTTGAAGAATTTCTCGCTCAATGAAAGCACAAAGGAGAGGCACTGGAGGGAGCGGACCCCTGGCACGTCCACTGCTGCCTCGCAGCTCTGCTGTCGCCCAGACCCCAGCTGGGAGGAAATGGGAGTCGTCTCGCGCCTGTGGCCCTGGGGGGTCATGTTGGCTGTGGAGTGAGTGGGCAGTCTTCTGGCCAGACCTGCGGGTCTAGCCATTTAGGATGACTGCCTGGTCCTGTCGACTGACGTGTTCTGACTTCATGTCTTTGACATGCAAAATAAGCTTTAAAATACGATGTTGTAAGAATGGGCTGAACTGTTGATGCTGACAGTGACTCTGCAAGCTTCTATCAAAGAAGGTCCATTGAAAATTAGAGAATCATTTTCAAGTTGGAAAAAATCTGGTGTTATCTTTTTTTATGAATCAATCCCGTATTCCTGGAAACTTACTACTTAATAATCTGTATGAGAATCCAAAAAGGGAAATGTTTTATTGCCTAACTTTATTTCAAATCTCTCAGCGCAAAATAGAATAACTTTATTTTTGTCTTTTAAAATATTTTCCATATATCTAAAACAATTTTAAAAATTTACTTTTGTTAAGATGCAAATCTTTATTTTTAGAGGAAAATAAGAAACTCTAAGCAAATAAACTACAGAAAGTCATTTAAGTATCTGTTGTTGGTTGGTAAAAATACTAACATTTAGCCAGTGGAACTGAGGGGTGACTGTCTCCGTCACCTTAGGTCACTAAGAGAAATTACTCAGTGTTCACATGTAGAGCCAAGTCCATTCTCTGTTGAATTTTGAAGAAGTGTGTTCTTTAAAATGCACGGACTGTAAAGGGTTCAACACTGAGACTTCCCGGAGCCACGTGGAAGACGATGTCTTGTTGGATGTCTGGACGTCATCGCGACTCTGAACAGGGCTGTGAAGGAAGTGCCGGCCCAGGTTGGCCTCTGTGGAGGCCCCGCCCGCAGAGCCGCCACCTCCAACCCTGCGAGGACAGAAGCCCGGCTCCCCGCTTGCCCCTGGCCGGCTGGAGGAGGCCCTTCGGCTCTGGGGAGACCCGGGGGGTCCAGTAGCACAACCAGCCTGGGCTTCACCTCCCCTCGTGTGGCAGAAGCCACAGACGCCAGCCTTCCCTGTGGGTGTTGAGGCCCTTCTGTGCCTGTGGGCTGAGCTCCCCTGCACCGTGCTGCTTGGTTCCGGTTCTCCAGGGCCGAGCTGCCTGCCTCCTGCCTCCTGTGGGTGCCATGTGCCCTGCCCTCTTTCCTGGGGAACCGCCACCCGTTTTATGTGTTTCCTCTGCTTATTTTCTCTCAGCCCTCTGAGGCTATGAGGGCAAGGGCTTTATTTTTATATTTTGAAATTTTATCATTTCTACTCTATTTTATATTTTATTATCTATTACGTAAAATAAAATATTTTATTATTTCATTCACTGTTGTATCCCCAGGCCCTAGGACGGTGCAGGCACACGGACTCTCTGGGCCTCACCTGTTGACCGCGTGATTGTTCCCCTCCCCACGTGGGCCTTCCCTCGGCTTTGCCCTGAGGTCGTCTGTTTCCAAGGAGGGGGCAGCATCCTCACGGGCATTCTTCCTGGAAGCAGAAATGTGATTCCGCTTCTCAAGGAAAGGGGATTGTTGGATTTCTAGCTTTGTGAAAATATAGAGAAATGGTGGGATACAAGTTAATTCTGACTTTAAAATTCTATTCTGTATTTTTCGGAGAATTGTAGGCTTTTAAGAGCTGTCACCTCCAGGTCTTGTAATCCTACCAGAATATTCCATCAGTGGGCAGACACCCCACAGGGGCTCAGAGCAGGTCGATGCACCCGGGGCCACCTGAGCCCCCAGCCCCTGGATGCAGAAGTGCCTGGAGAGGGGCTGGCTGTCTGGGAGAGTGAGCATCCATGCAGTCCCCCCAAACTGAGAATTAAGCCTCGTAGAGGTGCTTGCAGCTGACCACAGATCTAAAATGGTGAAAGTGGGGGAGTGTGGGTTTCTAATTAGAAGCAGCGTCGTCCTGGAACTGTCGCCTTTACCCCAATTCAGGAGACAACCGACTGCGTTCTGCTTGTTGCAGGTGTTGTGTCCTTGGTGGCCGTCCACCCGTCCACAGTGAACACGCTCGGGAAGCAGCTCCTGCCAAAGACGTTCGGACAGTCCAACGTCAACATCGCACAGCAAGTGGTGAGGCCGGGCGGGCGGCCTGCGGCTCTGGGATGGTGGCCCCGGGCTCCGCGCGGAGGCTGGGTGGGAGGCCGGCCACTGCGGTCTGTGGCGGAGTGCTTGCGGGGCGGGGAGGTCCCCTTGCTCAGACGTTGGGAGCGTTTGGCTCTGCGCAGGGGTTTCCCGGGGCTTGTGTGTCCTCCCCCTCTTGGGGCTTCCGTCTGTGCGGCTGGAATGTGGGACCCAGCCCAGGGCAGGGCAGCGTGGCCTTGACCCTCATCAGGGTGGACGTTGCTTACCTGCCTGGGAAACGGGGGTGGTGTCCGTGCGGAGCTCACGGTGGGTCTGGCGCTCTGCAGGATGGCCGTGTCCCTGCCTGTCCCCTCCCGTCACACCCCACAGGAGGGTCCAGGGCGAGTCTGTGCTCCTGGGACTATGCCTGGCGCCCTCCCTCCTGTGTGCCCCACCCATGATCAGCTCCACCTGTGAGACTTATTGGCCCTCTTCGAGGCATAATGCTGGTCAGGCTGAAGTCATCCCTACTCTTGGGCCGTGAGAAAGGAGGGCGTTTACTGCCCCCTGAGCTTGCTCCCATTCCAGGCAACCACCCCAGGCGGGTGTGCAGCTGCTGCCCGTCACCCAGCCCATCAGGAAAATGTGACCACAGTTTCTTAGCAGAATTGCTGTGGTGGTTTTGAAAGCGATAGTGTGTGGAAGTCCTAGGCCATATTCGGCACATCACAGCTTTTCAATAAATGTCTTTTGGTATAAACTATTCCATTTTATGTTTTACTTTGTGACGCATACAATTTTATTTTATGGGCACTGTGTATTATAGTAGGGTTTAGGCTGGGAATAAACCTCATCAAGTATAGGAACAGTTCTGTTCTTATTGTCAGTATAAATAGTAGGGAGGAAAATTAATGTAAAGGTTTTTCTGTTGTGCACCTTAAACTTTATCAGTCTGAAGTTAAATCGGTGATGCTAAGCTGTTTTGGGTGGAGCTTGTAAAGGTAATTCATCCTTCACAAGATCCCGGTGCTGTGAGTTGGAGCGCCCACCTTACATGGCTCCTGGATCCTGCATGTCACAGGGTCAGAAATGAGGGCTGGCTGCTCTGCCTGGAGCCAAGGCTCCATCCTCACACGAGTGAAGACGTGACCGGGGCTTGTGGGCCCCCTCCCCTGACTGGTGGTGGGCACTTGGCTCATGGCCCAGACTGTTCCCCTCGGGACAAGATTTCCATGTAAAATAGTTGAAACAGCAAAGGAGAGAAACCCGCAGATGTCAGTGCCACAGGTGATGGCCCGTGGGCACTAGGAGCCTCTGGGGCTCACCTGTCCATCTTCTGGGAGGCCCTCCTGTGAGCGGTCACACCTGGCTCTCTGGGTTTCCACGCTTGCTGCACGACAGTGAACTCAGGGCGAGGACGAGAGGGAGGGCATTTGTCTGGAGTTAGGTAGCCCTCTGCTGGGGGAGCAAGCACGGGAGGCCAATTACGTCTGCTTCTGCCTGCTGCAGGGGTGCTGGCGTTGTGCATCTGCTCCCTGCAGAGTGTGGCCAGCGGGTCCGGGTGGAACCTAGGGACGGATCCGTGCTGCACACACTGTGCACACGAGCCTCAGCTGGAGGGGTCCCCCGTGCCCGTCACACACTCACTGGACAGAAGCAGAAGTTCACGCACGTTCCCGCCTCAGGGAGATTTGTCCTCTTCTCTCTCCTGTGTCATTTTTCAGAAAGTTTGCTATTTGATTTCATGGCTTTCAAATGAGGCTGACCTATGGTTTGAACAACTGTGACGAAGCTTTCATCACTGGAAATATGAATTAAAAGATGAAATCTGGTGGAGCTGTTTTTCTTGCCATGGTTTGTGGGTCATTAACATTGACAGGTGACCTGGGCTTAGGGAGAATTTACTGAGTGCCCCGTCAGCTGAATTAGGGCTGCGCAGGTAACACACTTATCCCACTAAGAAGGGGACTGGAGGGGGCATCCAGCTTGAAATAGCCTGGGCAGCGGCTGCACTGAGTCCTGAGGCTGTGGTCCGCCCTCCCGCTGGGCCACCCAGCCCTTGGCCCTGTGCTGTGTGGTGACTGAGAAATGGCGTTTCTGAGTAATTTCAGTTCATTGGTTTAGATAAAGTCATGCAATAAGATCTTTGAGAAGCTGGGGTTTTCCTTGTCTGGGCAAGGCGATGACTGTGTGTCCTGGTGTTGACGTTTGACTATTAACTGACGGGACCCACGTTCTCAATCTTTGTTGTGGAAAGACACAGCAGGGCTGTCTGTCCTTCAGTGGAGCAGGTGGTTGGTGCCAGACATGCCGTGGCGGGGGGCGGCTGCGTGCTGCATCCCTGAGGTGTGCTCACCCGCGTGCGTCCCTTGGGGCGGGGAGCCCTGCCTTTGCTCCTAGCACCAACTGCCTCCCTTCCCCTGCCTTTGGGGTACCCAGCTCCCCTACAAAGCTGCTGTCGGGATGGGGCTCCCCTCACGTGGATGACCTGGTGGGCCCCACGTGTCCTACCCTATGTCCCTTTTGTTCTGAGAGTTGTTCCCTGTTTGGCCTCTCTCTGGCACCACTGGAGGAGAGAGTTCTGTCCTGTCCATTTCAATGAAGGAAGGAAAGTAGGAGAGGCCGAGAGGGAGATGGGGGCGTGTGGGGTCCCCCGTGAGGTCCATGCCTGGGACGCCCGATTTACACACCCCACACGATGAGATTGAGCGTGACCCCATCCAGGCCGTGCCCTGAGGTGTGTGCCCTGTGGGCGGCCCATCAGGCTGCCTGATGTTTCTGTGCTTCTGTTTGGCTGGGGATGTTATTGCCTGAGGCTGATGGGAATAAAGCTACGTTCAGAGCGGGCTGGATGCTCTCGGTGCAGTCAGGTGCTGAGGGGTCCTCACACTGTCCCTTTCCTTCTGATGTGCGTGGTTATAAAGCTCAGCACTGGCTGTGGGCGGTGAGAAATGATGAGATGACAGCATCGCCTGTGGGATGGATCCTCATTATCTGGTTGTCTTTCTGGCTGTAGGTGATTGGTACTCCTCAGCGGCCTGCGGCGCCCAGCACGATAGTGGTCGGAAGCCCGCACACGCCTAGCGCCCACTTTGTCTCCCAGAACCAGCCTTCAGAGCCTTCACCCTGGTCTGCCGGGTAAGCACATTGCCAGAACAGTAACCCTGCTCTCTGGCCACAGGGCCTGCCTCATGCCAGAGGATCGAGAAATGTCCACCGCACGCCTGGAAGAGATGTGTCATCATGGCACACTCTTCCTTGTGAAGGACAGGTCAGCTACAGGGGCGCCTGTGGCTGTGGGGTGGAGGCCACGCTGTGGGGGCCGCGAGAGCCCCCTGTGGCTGTGGGGTGGAGGCCACGCCGTGGGGGCCGCGAGAGCCCCCTGTGGCTGTGGGGTGGAGGCCACGCCGTGGGGGCCGCGAGAGCCCCCTGTGGCTGTGGGGTGGAGGCCACGCCGTGGGGGCCGCGAGAGCCCCCTGTGGCTGTGGGGTGGAGGCCACGCCGTGGGGGCCGCGAGAGCCCCCTGTGGCTGTGGGGTGGAGGCCACGCCGTGGGGGCCGCGAGAGCCCCCTGTGGCTGTGGGGTGGAGGCCACGCCGTGGGGGCCGCGAGAGCCCCCTGTGGCTGTGGGGTGGACGCCACGCTGTGGGGGCCGCGAGAGCCCCCTGTGGCTGTGGGGTGGAGGCCACGCTGTGGGGGCCGCGAGAGCCCCCTGTGGCTGTGGGGTGGAGGCCACGCTGTAGTGGGAGGGAGAGCCACCCCCTGTGGCTGTGGGGTGGAGGCCACACTGTAGTGGGAGGGAGAGCCACCCCTGTGGTTGTGGGGTGACGGCTACGCTGTAGAAGGTGGTCAGCTCTTGGTGGGAAGAGGAGGAAGCTGGCTTCTCAGCACAGGGTAACTGAGGTTCCCGTTGTCTGCCTTGAGGGATAGCATTTCAGGACTGTCATGTGAATGCGATGGTCTCTCTGCAGCTTCACCCGCTGCAGCCATGCATGACTTTGCTGTTCAGTGACAGCCCCACTGCATGGCCCACCACACCGTTAGATCCTTTCTTCCACTAACGCAAACTGATGTGAAGACGATTTTACTCGAAGGTCAGCTGTGTGACTTTCCCTAAAAACAAACAAACAAAAACAAAGCCGCAGAACCATGTCTGGCTAGCTGTAGAGCAAACCCATTAGCCCTGAAGTCCCCCCAGTTAGGAGGTCAGGACCCTTCCTCCGAGTGGTGACTTAGAGTCAAGATGCTGGATTGCCCCCGACCTGAGGCCACCCTGCTTTTCAGCGTGGCATGCCCACTGGCCCGTCTCAGCTTCCTCAGATTCGCCCTGAAAGTTCCTAAGTTTGTGGCAGAACTCGCCTAACTCCTGATGCTGGTCGGCATCTTGTAAGAGGTGGTGTTCGGTGTGTTGAGGCGCAGCAGACAGGTGCTGGTCCTGTCCTGCCCTTTTGGACTTCTGCCCCATTTTCCTGAGAGTTAAAGGTACAGATATCAGGGCTGGACACTTCGAAGTTGGTTTTCTGGTCTTCAAAGCAAGGAGACGTCAACGCCTGCCGCTGTGCTGAGGTGGAGCCAGGGCCCCGGCTGCGTGTGGCTCTGGCATTGGCAGGACTCGCACCCTGGAGGTGAGCGTGCGTCTTAGGGCCGGTTCCACGAACACTAAGGCTGCTGCCTCCCCCGGTGCGTCCACAGGAAACGCAACAGGAAGGGCGAGAAGAACGGGAAGGGCTTGCGGCACTTCTCCATGAAGGTCTGTGAGAAGGTGCAGAGGAAGGGGACCACGTCCTACAACGAGGTGGCCGACGAGCTGGTGGCGGAGTTCAGTGCCGCCGACAACCACATCTTGCCCAGCGAGTCCGTAAGTGTGCTGCACGCACGGGGTCCCGAGCAGCAGAGTGCACAGGCAGCCACCGCCTGCTCCGTCTCCATTTGAAACGACTGCAAATGTATGGAGAAGTCCTGAGAACTGCAGGACCCTTCCTCACACATTTGTGGGTAAAACGCCCCATCGTCCCCAAATGTTCCCACACGTGGGCTCCAGCCGTGTGTCGGGTGACCTCCCCCAACAGAAACGCGCTCTCTCCCGGCCGCCCTACGTCATTAGCCATGCGGGGTCTGTGGACTTCTTAGGAGTGATGCTGGGAGCTGCTGCGATGAGTTTATACCACACGGGCGAGTGGAGACCCTTCCCCGAGTGTGTGCGGGGTCAGACGTGTGTATGTCGATCCATGAGCTGCAGTGGAGACCCTTCCCCGAGTGTGTGCGGGGTCGGACATGTGTATGTCGATCCATGAGCTGCAGTGGACACCCTTCCCCGAGTGTGTGCGGGGTCTGACGTGTGAGCGTTGATGTGCGAGCTGCAGTGGAGACCCTTCCCTGAGTGTGTGCGGGGTCTGACGTGTGAGCGTTGATCCGTGAGCTGCTCCGGATCGTTTGGGATCCCCCGCATCTTCCCAGGCTTACGACCAGAAGAACATAAGACGGCGAGTCTACGATGCCTTAAACGTGCTCATGGCCATGAATATCATCTCCAAGGAGAAGAAGGAGATCAAGTGGATCGGCCTGCCCACCAACTCGGCTCAGGAATGTCAGAACCTGGAGGTACGGCCTGGCCCGTCACCTCCCAGATATCCCTGGGGATTATCTGTGAGCTGTCTGCTTAAAGCAGCGCTGTCTGCAGCTCTGTTCCCTGTGACAGGGCCTGTGCCATCTGCCCTAGGCCTGCCTGGAGCAGGTGGACAGGTGGTTTCCGTGTCCTGAGGTGTCTGGTCAAGGCTTGTCCCTTCCCATCTGATGTCGGCGCGCTCTCCGTCCAGCCTGCCTGGGCTCTGCAGATGCGCGCTGGGCGGGGGGTGGTCGGCCCTGTCAGGACGTGGTCTTCAGTGTAGGTAAATTCTGAACCCTTGCTTGTGGGATTTTTTTTTAATATCGTTATTAACCATATCCAGAAAACCAGAGAAGACAGGAGGAGAATGTGTCGTTTTGAGATTGGAGAGAAACTCCCGTGTCCCGTGGCGCCTGCCACTCTCTAGATCCGTCTGTCCCCACCCTTAGATTCAGGGCCGACGTCTTTGGCAAGAGCCTGCTTGGGCGGTGCTGTGTTGATGGGGGTTTTGAAACGTCCTGTGTTAAACAAGTCGTGACGACTTCCCATATGGGGGGTTTATTTTTGAAGGTAGAAAGACAGAGAAGACTTGAAAGAATAAAACAGAAACAGTCCCAGCTTCAAGAACTCATTCTGCAGGTAATGAGATGCTTATCTTTGGAGGCACGGTAGCTTTTATTCGTTCTATAATTTAGTTCTTTCTCAACAACAGTACGTTCCTACGTGGTAAATAAAATCTCTGCTTGGACGTGTGGAACGCGAGTTTTATAGAGTCATGGAGCTCCTCCTGTGGCGGGGTCACTGACACAAACTCTTGCAGACATGGGCCCTGTTCCTAGAGAGAGTGTGCAAGTGTGAGCGTGAGCATGTGCACACTTGAGAGCTTGTGTATCACTTTTCACAATGTCTAAGTGGCAGGGGGATATCTTGGGGACACATGTGAAGCATGTTCTGAGCGGCAAGCCCCAGGTTAAGTATGCAAGCTGCGCGTGGGCCTGATGTGCGTCTTGGCAATTACCAGTCAGAGGTTGGCAAGTATGGTCAGAGAACGCGTCAGCGTGTCCTGTCCGTTCCCTCAGACACATGTCAGCACGCTGCCGTCCCTGTCCCCTCAGACACGTGTCAGCACACTGCTGTCCCTGTTCCTTCAGACGTGTTAGCACACTGCTGTCCCTGTCCCCTCAGACACGTGTCAGCACGCTGCTGTCCCTGTTCCTTCAGACGTGTTAGCACACTGCTGTCCCTGTCCCCTCAGACACGTGTCAGCACGCTGCTGTCCCTGTTCCTTCAGACGTGTTAGCACGCTGCTGTCCCTGTCCCCTCAGACATGTGTCAGCACGCTGCCGTCCCTGTCTCATCAGACACACATGTCTGCACGCTGCTGTCCCTGTCCCCTCAGATACGCGTGTCTGCGTGCTGCTGTCCCTGTTCCTTCAGACACGTGTCAGCACGCTGCCATCCCTGTCCCCTCAGACACGTGTCAGCACGCTGCCGTCCCTGTCCCCTCAGATACGCGTGTCTGCATGCTGCTGTCCCTGTTCCTTCAGACGTGTTAGCACGCTGCCGTCCCTGTCCCCTCAGACACGTGTCAGCACACTGCTGTCCCTGTTCCTTCAGACGTGTTAGCACGCTGCCATCCCTGTCCCCTCAGATACGCGTGTCTGCATGCTGCTGTCCCTGTCCCCTCAGACATGTGTCAGCACGCTGCCGTCCCTGTCCCCTCAGACACATGTGTCCGCACATTGCCGTCCCTGTTCCTGCAGACATGTGTCAGCACGCTGCCGTCCCTGTCTCATCAGACACACATGTCTGCACGCTGCTGTCCCTGTCCCCTCAGATACGCGTGTCTGCATGCTGCCATCCCTGTCCCCTCAGACACATGTGTCCGCACACTGCTGTGTCTGTCCCCTCAGACATGTGTCAGCACGCTGCCATCCCTGTCCCCTCAGACACATGTCCGCACACTGCTGTGTCTGTCCCCTCAGACATGTGTCAGCACGCTGCCATCCCTGTCCCCTCAGATACGCGTGTCTGCATGCTGCCGTCCCTGTTCCTTCAGACACGTGTCAGCACGCTGCCATCCCTGTCCCCTCAGACATTGTCAGCGTGCCGCTGTCCCTGTCCCCTCAGACGTGTCAGTGAGCGTTCCACTGTCCCTGTCCCTTCAGACACGTGTGTCAGTGAGCACACTGCCATCCCCTGGGCTGGCAGAGACGTCCCCAGGCACGGGCCTCAGCTCTGCTGGGTTCTGGAGATGTGTATTCGGAGTTGGAAGCGAAAGCGCACGCATGGCGTGCAAGTTGCTTGCTGGAGGGGCGTGGGTCCTGGACTGAGGCAGCCTGGCGGGGGCCCGGGGTGGGGACAGCTGCCGGCAGAAGCAGCGGTTGGTCAGGGAAGGGAAGGCAGGTGGCTTCACAGTGATTTATTGAGCTGCTTCTGGACCCCAAGGGTCATGAGGCCACAGGCCCTGTGTGAGGTCAGAGGGCATTGGGCCCTGGGGGCGTGTGTCCATGAACCCAAGGACCGGGGTGTTAGAAGCTGAGGCAGGCAGAGGATGCTGGGAGGAAGCACAGGGGCGGGACAGGCCCAGCCGCTGAGGGAGGGAGGTCTCAAAACTTGGGCAAAGGCCAGGAGGGCCAGCCAGCGCCCGCAGAGCCTGTGGACCCCGGCTGAGGGTGAGCATGGCACCTGGGCCGGTGTGTGTAGCACGGGGCACCTCACCTGAGTCTCAGTCTCTCCACTGTCCTCAGGAGAGGTGTCTGGGACCCTCTCCCTGGGGGCCAGCCGAGGGGAGGGTGGCCTTGGTGGATGGGAAGCAGTCAAGGGCCAAGGGGGCAGAGGAGATGCAGGAAACGAAGAGCAGATGGACAGAACTGCCGGCAGGGAGGTTGCACCGGGTCGGGGCTCCTTCGACCCCTGCTTCTTCCTTCCAGTCGGCTGCCCCCTTAGAATGCCTTGTTCCCTCCTGTCTCCATAGTGCCTCCTCGCTACTTAGAGAAAACCCAAGGCGGCTCCTGGGTCCCATAGCCGGGCAGCGCTGGAGAGGCCAGTCGGGGAGGGAGGGGACCTTTCCAGGCTTAAATTAGCAGCAGGAAAGTTACCTTGAAGGCAGACGTCGCTCCGGGACCTGGCTTTCTGGTGTTAGGCCTGAGCACTCAGCCCTGGAGGGGAACCCTTGGCCTCCAGGTCCACGGGGCGCACCTATTCTCCTGGGAGGCTCCAGGGCCACGACTGCCTCCCCACCCCCCCCAGCCTTCTGAGGCCGCGATGCATGGGTGGGCTGGCTTAGGCACTTGAGGGCCCCTTCCCAGAGAGGGCAAGGAGTGAAACCTCCAGAGCCGATGCATCTTTTATTCCTGTTTTGCGAGGATGTTTCTGTCTAAACACTGTGAGGGCCTGCATCTCCAGGGGCTCAGTTCTCTGGGTATTTGGTTTCTTAGGGTGCGTTTTTTGTGCTGTGTGCCTACCGGGGCCTGCAGCACCCCAGCTGTTTGCTCTGATCTCTAAGGGGGCCCAGACCCCCTTGCCGTCTGGTGGGGTTCGGGGAGGGTCATCATGGACGCTGGGAGAAGGTGTTAGGTACCAGTGGTGTGTCAATCGCTCATCTTTTTCAGCAAATTGCCTTCAAGAATCTGGTGCAGAGAAACCGCCAGGCAGAGCAGCAGGCCAGCCGGCCACCCCCGCCCAACTCTGTCATCCACCTGCCGTTCATCCTCGTGAACACCAGCAAGAAGACCGTCATCGACTGCAGCATTTCTAATGACAAGTAGGTTCTGTCCGCCCTGCAGTCTCTGCTGTGAGTCTCGAGTCAGACGTGACGGAGGCCGCAGTCAGTGGTGTGAAGAAGAGACTAGCCGTCTGGTTAACGTGTTCATGATACAATTATGAAATACTGCCTCTTAGCGTAATTCACTTAGGTTCACTTCTCATTTCCCTGATTGTGCGTCTCTTTTGAAAAGAGAAGTCAAACCTATCAGGATTGTGATTAGGACAGCCGTGTAAACGTGGCACAGACAGCGGGCGGTGTTTGCTGTCCGTCCCTGGGCGGCAGGCAGCCCGAGCCGCAGGTGGACGGTCCCACCTCCTGGGGCCAGGCCTGTTGAACTGGGGGGATTTGTGAGGCTGTCTCAGCCTCTCATGTCACTGTTTGTGAGTCGATGCGTTTTGTAGAGATAGCAGATACAGGGTAGCTCGAGGAGGTCTTGGGGTGGACGGGTGCCCTGCTCTGGGCCCTGAACGAACGCATCGGTCTCCATCGTGAAGGTGGTGCCTCTCTGACAGTCAGTTTCTCCTCCAGATTCGAGTACCTGTTCAATTTTGACAACACATTTGAAATCCACGATGACATCGAGGTGCTGAAGCGTATGGGGATGGCCTGCGGGCTGGAGTCCGGGAGCTGCTCTGCCGAAGACCTGAAAGTAGTGAGGAGCCTGGTACCAAAAGCGCTGGAGCCCTATGTGACGGGTCAGTTGTGTCCCACGGCCACGGCAGCTGTGTGGCCAGGGCAAGGGACAGCCTCCAGCCCAGGGACGTGAGCGTCCGGGGACCGCGGAAGTGGGCAGGCCATGGGCGCGGCTGTCCACACGTGCATTTGTGGCCTGCCGTGCGGTTTCTGTGATGAGGTGTGAGTCAGGATGTCACCTTCCAGGCAGGGCCTGGTGGGGAGAGTGAAACTTGCCGAGGAGCTTGGCGGGCTCGGACGTGCCCCTGGGGTGCTGATGGATCCCTGTAGCGTGGGATACGGAGGCGCTGCCCGGGCGAGTGGGGCCTCCGGCTCTCAGTCTGGCGAGTCCTTCGCTGAGCTGGCGGGTCCTGGCCTCGGGAAGGAAGGAGTGTCGTGGCAAGAAGCTGCCGTCTTTGCCCCACAGTGCAGTGTGGGTTTGTTCCCGAGAGCTCTGTGTTGGGTGGGACACAGGGCTCCTGAGCGTCCAGAGCAAGTGGGCATCTGGCCGCAGGCATCTGGTCGTCCACTGAGACTGACTCTTGCCCGCCCCCAGACCCCTGCCACCACCCGGCTGGGACACGCAAGGCGACGTGTCCCTAACATCCCCTGTCTTGGCCCTGTCCACGGTGCAGACTGCCATTTCCAGGATGGGAGTGGGTGATGGTCCTTTCCCTGTCTGCTCTGCTTCATGATGATGGCTTCTGGTGCACTGCCCGGCTGGGTTGTCATCAGTGCCTGCATGTGAAGGAAGGTCTGACAGACCTCTGGCCCGTTGGCCATGCACCAGACCAGCAGGGCTGCTTCCTGTGGTGGCGCAGCACAGAAGGGCTGGCCAGTACAGCTGTGGGCGTGGCATGCGGCATCAGCGTGTGTCCTTGTCTCTGTGGTCTCTGTTTTGTGACGTGTGATTTATTTTCTTTCTCTTTCCAGAAATGGCTCAGGGATCAATCGGCGGTGTCTTCGTCACGTCGTCAGTGTCGACTTCTAACGGCACGAGGCTCTCTGCCAGGTGACTGCAGGGCGGGCGGGCGGGCAGTGGACCCCAGCTTTCGCATCAGCCACCCGATTCCAAGCTGCTCAGACTGAACTCTGTGTAGACAGGACCCTCTCCCCACCTGGGGGACATCAGCCATGGGTCCCAAAGTCACACCCGTAGCTTGACCCCATGTGGAAAGGGTTCTTCCCTCCAAAAATGGACAGTCACACGTGGTTTTTATTTTTAGAAAGTAGCACACAGGGAAGTGGGTGCAGAAACTGCCCAGAGCCCCTGCCAGAGCCCGAGTGGTGGGCGCCCCCGGCGTTTCCTCCAATTTCTTTCTAATGCTCTTGAGTCACAACGTACACGTGATTTTTTCTCTGCTTTTTTTCACTTTACCTCTTATTGTATGTATTTTTTATGTTATTGAAGGAACTTTTTTATTTAAACCAGTGTGTGTTTAATCTTTGACCTAGCAATCCATAGAGCAGAATTATGTCGTCCCTGAGCGTTTATCTTAGTTTTTTAAAGTAACTATAAGATAAATTTCAGCATTAAGTTTTGACAAAACGATGGTTTTATTAACTTTTATATTGTGTTGTACATCAAGTATATTACTTTATATTAATCCTAAATGCTAGTAAATGTGTAATTTCTTAAAATATGAGATGAGCTAGCAGTCTGTAGGTCCTCCAGAACGGGACTGATCTACTAGATGGCAGCGTGTGCGTGGCATCGATGCAGTGTGGCCCTGAGGGCGCTGGGCACCGGCCTGAGGGCGTGGCCGGGGTCGGCTCTGCGGCCCTGGCCCACTCCCCAGAGATGGGCTGGTGGTGGTCAGTCCCTGCTCCTCTGTGGGCCGAGAGGCGTGAAGTTCCTTGTGGGGTGTCTGGCACGTGGTCAGGTTTCGACAGGTCAGCACAGTTTTTCATTCTGAGTCTCTTGCCTCGTGTGTCTGCAGCAGTCAGGCTGTAAAATGCTGAACACTGGTTATCCCAAGAGGTGGAGCTTGGGTATTTTCTAAACTTTCATCTTCGTGAAATTCTTCTGTTGATTAAGTTTTTGGAGACTCACGTCAGTTTTTCAGAGGAGCGAAGCAAAGCCCTTGCCCTTGCAGAGGAGCTGGCGCTAACGGTGTTTACGGAGGCACGGTGCTTTCTGGGCTGCCCTCCGTGGCCGGACGTCCCCAGTGCACAGCTCTGTGGCTGAACTGCTCACGCTTTCTGGCTTGTCGCTCGCTGATTTCTCGGCTGTGGAACTAGTTTGTCAAAGAGTGTAACGTGGTAGTTTTTGTTGTGTAGCGTTAGTAATACCAGTGAGAGGTGTTAAGACGTGTGCCTGTGGCTTTGCCTGGATAGGAGCGTCTCTGTGGCAGACGCGCCTCGGCTCTGGCCTGTGGCCACGGCCCTTCAGGTTCCTGACCTCTGTTGCTGGGTTAGAGCCCCACGTGCGGTTCATGGTGGCACACCCCTGGACTCCTCTGCTTGGGTGTAACGGCCGCAGTTCCAGTGGGGTTCTGACCCTTTCGTGTCCTGCTATCTGTAACTGGATTTATTGTTTAAAAAATGATTTCCTTAGTTTGTGGGAAGCAGTGAAGGCCTTCAGTTGCCTGGAGGGAGCTGTGCGTGAGGCTGCTCCCAGGGCACCTAGGCCTCCACACACTGACAGGAGGCATCTCTGAGTCCAGAATGCTTTTCTTCCTGCTCAGCTCAGATACTAAGAAATCGAAATTACTTCTGACTGTAACCCAGTAAGTACGTTCTGATTCGTAGTGGAACGTGTGTCTGTCCCTCCCCCTCGGGGCTGGCATGGACTGTCACTGGTCAGTGCCCTGAGATGATAACTGGCCCATTGTGTCTGACTCATTCGGTGCTGGGAGGCCGGGTGGTGGCTGAGCCCAGGGGCCGCTCACCAGGACCCCAGCTCTGTTTTTTTTTTTTTTTAATGTTATAATAGATTACAACCTTGTGAGATTTCAGTTTTACATTTTTGTTAGTCATGTTGTGGGTACACCACTTCCCCCTCTGTGCCCTCCCCCCACCCCCCCTTTTCCCTGGTAACCACCGATCAGATCTCCTTATCAATATACTAAATTCCACCTATGAGTGGAGTCATATAGAGTTCGTCTTTCTCTGACTGGCTTATTTCGCTTAACATAATGCCCTCGAGGTCCATCCACGTTGTTGTGAATGGGCCAATTTTGTCTTTTTTTATGGCTGAGTAGTATTCCATTGTGTATATATATCCCACATCTTCTTTATCCAATCATCAGTTTCTGGGCATGTAGGTTGGTTCCACGTCTTGGCTATTGTAAATAATGCTGCGATGAACATAGGGGTGCAATGGACTCTTGAGATTTCTGATATCAGGTTCTTAGGATAGATACCCAGTAATGGGATGGCTGGGTCATAGGGTATTTCTATTTTTAACTTTTTGAGAAATCTCCATACTGTTTTCCATAGTGGTTGTACCAGTTTGCATTCCCACCAACAGTGTATGAGGGTTCCTTTTTCTCCACAACCTCTCCAACATTTGTCACTCTTGGTTTTGGATGTTTTTGCCAATCTAACGGGTGTAAGGTGATATCCTAGTGTAGTTTTGATTTGCATTTCCCTGATGATTAGCGATGATGAACATCTTTTCATGTGTCTATTGGCCATATTCACATCTTCTTTTGAGAAATGTCTGTTCATGTCCTCTGCCCATTTTTTGATCGGGTGGTTTGTTTTTTTGTTGTTAAGCAGTGTGAGTTCTTTGTATATTATGGAGATTAACCCTTTGTCGGATAAGTGGCTTGTGAATATTTTTTCCCAATTAGTGAGCTGTTTTTTTGTTTCATTCCTGTTTTCCCTTGCCTTGAAGAAGCTCTTAGTCTGATGAAGTCCCATTTGTTTATTCTTTCTATTGTTTCCCTCAGCTGAGGAGTTACAGTGTCCGAAAAGATTCTTTTGAAACTGATGTCCAAGAGTGTACTGCCTATATTCTCTTCCAAAAGACTTATTGTCTCAGGCCTAATCTTTAGGTCTTTGATCCATTTTGAGTTTATTTTGGTGTGTGGTGAAAAAGACTGGTCAATTTTCAATCTTTTGCATGTGGCTGTCCAGTTTACCCAGCACCATTTGTTGAAGAGACTTTCTTTTCTCCATTGTAGGCCCTCTGCTCCTTTGTCGAAGATTAGCTGTCCATAGATGTGTGGTTTTATCTCTGGGCTTTCAATTCTGTTCCATTGATCTGTGGACCTGTTTTTGTACCAGTACCATGCTGTTTTGATCACTGTAGCTTTGTAGTATGTTTTGAAATCGGGGATTGTGATTCCGCCAGCTTTGTTTTTCTTGCTCAGGATTGCTTTAGCAATTCGCGGTCTTTTGTTGCCCCATATGAATTTTAGGATTGTTTGTTCAATATCTGTGAAGAATGTTCTTGGGATTCTGATTGGGATAGCATTGAATCTGTATATTGCTTTAGGTAGTATGGACATTTTAACTATGTTTATTCTTCCAATCCATGTGCAAGGAATGTCTTTCCATCTCTTTATGTCATCGTCAATTTCTTTCAAGAAAGTCTTGTAGTTTTCATTGTATAGATCCTTCACTTCCTTGGTTAAATTTATCCCAAGGTATTTTATTCTTTTCGTTGTGATTGTGAATGGGATTGAGTTCTTGAGTTCTTTTTCTGTTAGTTCATTGTTAGTGTATAGAAATGCTACTGATTTATGCACCAGCTCTGTTTTTTTTTTGAGAACGATTAGCCCTGAACTAACTACTGCCAATCCTCCTCTTTTTGCTGAGGAAGACTGGCCCTGAGCTAACATCCATGCTCATCTTTCTCTACTTTATATGTGGGACGCCTACCAGAGCATGGCGTGTCAAGCGGTGCCTTGTCCACATCCGGGATCTGAACCGGTGAACCCCGGGCCGCTAAAGTGGAACGTGTGCACTTAATCACTGCACCACTGGCCCGGCCTGGGACCCCAGCTCTAAACCTCTCTCTGTTCTCAGCTAGGCTCTCACCCTCAGCACTGTCGACGTTCTGGGTCGGATGACCCTCTTGTGGGAGCTGCCCTGTGCTATGTGGAGCGTTTGGTAGCAGCCTCACATGCCAGCACCTCCCCCCAGGTTGTGACAGCCGTATTGTCACATGTCCCGGTTGTGACTCTCAGGAACATAATGCAGGTGGGCTCCAGACACCCACCCGAGGACCGGGGTGTCAGGCTGGCAGCCTTGCCTCCCACCAGCGCCCAGCCCGGCAGCTGTGGCCCCTGCCCAGGGCCAGCCCCACTGACTTTCAGCAAATGCCGTTCACAAAGCTAAAAAGCTGTGGGTCCTTGGAGCATTCCTGGAATTGCAGGCTGCAGAGCATCTTTGTGAGACCCATCTGTCACAGCTCAGCTTCCTGGGCTCTGCACAGGTGCCAGAGGAGCTGAGGTGGGGCCAGGGGACGTTGTGTACATGCACGTGTGCACACACACAAATGCATGCACACACTATCACACGCACAAACACATGCTCACATGCACACACATGTGCACACACGGCTCGTGGGGCGCCCTCGCACATGCTGCCGTCTGGGCAGCCTTTCTTTGGAGGGCGCCATGTCATCCTTTCTGGGGCCTCTTTTTCCTAATCGGTTTCCACCTTTCCCCAGAGGTTAAGGAGATTCATAAGTAAAAGGCCTGGAAGGCAAGATCTGGTGGTTTTCTGGTTTGTGCACTGGAATAAACAGGGTGCAGGGGGAGACTAAATACTGTGGCCCGCTGTACCCCCTCGTTTCATCTGTGGGGTATTCAAGAGGGAGGACGGGAAGAGGGTCTGAGAGCTGGAACGCAGCAGAGTGCAGGGATTCTGTACCGCAGATGCGTGAAATTTTCCATTTCTGTTTCTTTCTTTTTTTCTTTCTTTTTTTTGAGGAAGATTAGCCCTGAGCTAACATCTGCTGCCAATCCTCCTCTTTTTTGCTGAGGAAGACTGGCCCTGAGCTCACATTCATGCCCATCTTCCTCTACTTTATATGTGGGATGCCTGCCACAGCATGGCGTGCCAAGTGGTGCCATGTCCACACTCGGGATCTGAACTGGCAAACCCTGGGCCGCCAAAGCAGAACGTGTGCACTTAACTGCTGCGCCACCGGGCCAGCCCCTCCATTTCTGTTTCTATAATTGAAATGCCCCAAACCTCCCTGAAATGCGGACCTGTCTGTGGCATGAGCCATGGACGTGCATCACTGACTGCCTCGTCTGCCTCCTGTCCTTGCAGTGACTTGACCAATGGTGCGGACGGCATGCTGGCCACAAGCTCCAGCGGGTCTCAGTACAGCGGGTCCAGGGTGGAGACCCCCGTTTCCTACGTCGGGGAGGACGATGAGGACGAGGACGACTTCAATGAAAACGATGAGGAGGACTGATGCTGCCTGCCGGCCCCGCCCTCACATCCAGCTTCAGGAACACGTGCAGGAGAAACACTTTTTAGCGTGGGTTTTTCTGTTTCCTTTTGGCCTCCTCCCAAGAAGACGCTGTAAGCTGTTGAGTTGGACGTGCGTCTCCGACAAGCAGGCGAGGGTGTCTCCGTAGGATCGCAGGTGGCCCGCGGTGTGTTTGGGTGCCGTGTGCTGATGCAGGGCCTGTTCACTGTGTAGGATTTTGTGTTTTCATTTTCTATTTTTTTAAATTTGGAGTTTGTTTTTTTCCCTTTAACGATTCTTGCTGAGTTTACTGAAGAAGTGCTCTACGCTCATCAACGAAGTCAGACGCCGTCCTGTCGCTTGTGCCCGTGCAGCCGGAAGCCGCTTGGTTGCAGCCGTTGTGAGTGGCGCCCCTGCTGGCGGAGTGAGGCTCCGCAGCGCCGCGTCCCGGAGCTGAGCGAAGGGCAGGGCTCTGCTCGTCTGCATCCGCGTGAGGCGCCACAACTTGCGTTATAACTGTTTCCCTTAAGTTATATCAACTGTGCGATTCCATCGAGGTGATGCGTGTTTGCTGTGTCACAGCAGAGAAATCGCGAAGCTGTCTCATTTCTGTTTGTTTTCGTTTTGTTTGGGAAATGTCCTGCCGCGCTGGTGCAGCCAGGAGGACTGTCTGGAGGTTTGGAATGGGGTGTTTGTTGCTTATGGTAAAATTTGCCTGATTTCTTACAGGCAGCGTTTGGAGACTTTTTATTATATAGTTGTTTACATACTTATAAGTCTATGGTTTAAAGACACGTACGGAAACAAATGTTGTATTTGTTTCGTCAGCATCTTCCTGTAATCTATTATAAAGTTGAAATTAAATATAGAGAATGTTTTAACAGTTTTTTAACTCAAAATTTGTCAATCATTTTTAATAGTTCTTTTTTTATAAAAGGAAAAAGGAATTTCGGGACAGGCAGTAGTCTCTTTTAAAATTTATTCACCAAGAACCATTAACTGCACAGTTGCTGTTAGCTGCCTGTTCTAAAACAATAGTCTTTTTATTGAAACACAAATAAACTTTTCTGTAATATTTTATGGAATATAAAGAGACTTTAATTGTTCGACTTGTTTAACTTGGCACTGTTAGTTTTTATTAATAAAACTCGCATGGGCATTTTAAACAAGCTCTGTGTTTCTCTAATTCAGGATGACCGTCTAGAAGTTACTTTACACTGTTGGTCTGGCTTTTTGCTGGAGCAAGGAGAGGTTGCCAGGCCCAGGAGCGGTGGCCAGACCCGCCTTGGCCCTCAGCATGTCCAGCAGCTGCCCAGGGACGAGGCCAAGGAAGGGGTCACAGTGGACGCTGACCAGAGTGAGGCCGCTTCCCCAGTGGCTGGAGGTGGGGAGAGCTTGCTCCTTGCCTTTCTTCTGAACCTGGGAGTCGAGACAGATTTGATGGGTTTGACTTTCAGAAAAAGACTAAGTTTGCAAGTGGGGAAGGAGAGTTAGGGCTGTTGGAGTTGGCTGAGTGAATCAGTGGATGTCTCAGTGAAAGGCTGTGGATGCCATACGGGGGCCAGATGTCCCACAGGAGGAAGTGGCAGCACATGCTCCTTCCTGGGGGACTTCCTGTAACGTCCTGAGGGCTGTGGCACGGCGCCGTGCGGCACAGTCTCAGAGTGCCCTGTGGGTGAACGCGCAGCCAGCCCCGCGTCTTCAGCCTCGGCCCCTGGTCACTAAGTCCCTGCTGCCTCTTTCACTCCACTGTGCCTGGGTGGGGCTGGGTGTGTCTCCCAGCTGAGTCCCACCAAGGTGACATGTGCAAGGCGGTGACGCGTGCAAGGGCAGCCAGTTCTGAAGGGCCGGGGAGGAAGTAGCACCAACTTTCCACCAGCGAAGGGCTCTAGTGACCGCAGAAAGGCTGGGGGTGTGTCGGCTGGAGGTGGGCGAGCAGGGCTGTGGTCCACCCTGTGGCTGGTTTGGTTGCTCAAAGATGCCTGGGCAGGCGATTCCTCTCACCTGCTCTTCCTTGTCAGTGGCTGGCCATGGCCCGGTTATCTCATCCTGTGTCTTGAGAGCGTCCCCCATGAGGGCATCCATGCCTGTGCCCTTTGGTCCTTGACTTCCCCATGGTGTTGTGTGACCTTTAGGGGATGTGTGTGTTTGCTAAGGTCACATTTTACAAGGATTAAAACACTGAGTGCTGGGTTTCTAAAAACAAGAAGACTGGTGACTCTTTGTGCCAAGAATTGACTCTGCAAATGTTGGCACCACAGTGATCCTGGGTGTCTGAGCACCTGCGTGTACCCACCTGTGCCCGCCTGTGCTGGTGTGTGCCAGTGTGTGCTGATGTGTGCCCACCTGTGCCTGCGTGTGCCCTACCTGTGCCAGCGTGTGCCTGTGTGTGCTGGCCTGTGCCAGTGTGTGCCATCCTGTGCTAGCCTGTGCTGGTGTGTGCCCGCCTGTGCCAGCATGTGCCTCTGTGTGCCGGCCTGTGCTGGC
Source organism: Equus przewalskii (assembly GCF_037783145.1). Lineage (NCBI taxonomy): Eukaryota > Metazoa > Chordata > Mammalia > Perissodactyla > Equidae > Equus > Equus przewalskii. Next base: position 80,376,435 of record NC_091846.1, read on the forward strand.
GTGTGCCCCACCTGTGCCAACATGTGTCCAGTGCCCTGGTGATGCTGGTACGAGGCAGAATGGCTCAGGTCAGCTGGGGAGGAGAAGCAACCTGGGCCTCTGACCTCTGACCCTAGAGCCTGTGCCACGCCTCCCCTAGGCTTTGGGTCATTCTGTGTTTTCAACATTGACTTGAGGGAAACTCCCTGAAGTCCTTTCCTAGGGGAGTCTGTGGTCTGGATGCAGCGGGTTTGAAATTTCACGTGCCCTTCCCTTCCTAGGCTGGTTGGCCCCTCCCTGCCAGGCTCAGGCCTGCTGGCCTGTTTCCTTCTCAGTGAAATGGGAAGCAGTACTGGCCACATGGACCATCGGTAGGAGCGGCCTGGCACCAGGTCAGCCAGTACAGCCTGATGTGTGTGGACTAGTCATCCCATCTGGAGTGACCAGACCCCGGACATCTGACCTCTGGGGTGTTAAGACATTTCTGAGGTGGCCTGACCTCTGACATAACATGACATTTCTGAGGTGGCCTCACCGCTCATCTCCAGTGTGTCATGGCATATCTGAGCTGACCTGATCTCTGACATGACATTTCTAAAGTAGCTTGACCTCTGGTGGGTCATGACATTTCTGAGGTGGCCTGACTTCTGACCTCTGACATAACATGACATTTCTGAGGTGCCTCAAGCAGTTTTTACTGAGGGTCAGCAATGGAGCCGTTTTCCCCAGTGTCTTTCGTGGTGGAGACGCCCAGTGGACGCGGATTCAGCGTTCCTGCAGAAAGTCGCGGGGTTGCTGTTCTCCTGAGTCTGTGTTGGGGCTGCTGGCGTTTAGGGTAGATGGGTTTTCTTGTCCAGTGGCTGCACGGAGCCATTTCTGTCACTCTGTGGCAGTGACGTGGCGCTGGTGCTAGCGGGGTCAGGACACCAGGCCTCACGCTCTGGTTTGGGTGAGAAACCGCTGTGCACGCTGAGGCCATTTGTGTGTTTGGACAGAATGTTCTCCTTCCGGGTTTTCCGGAGGGGCAAGCGTTGCAGACCGCATGTCTGGGTTGGGGGACCTGCTGTGAGCGGGACACTGGCCACCCTTTGTGAGTCCCTTGTCCTTGGCTCTATCACGGGGCGACACCCTCACGCCTCACCAGCCCATGTACTCGGGACGCCTTCCAGTATTGTCCTGTGATTTCCCCAACTTGCAATTGAATCTTTAAATGGGAGATTTTTAAGGAAAGAGGTGTTTGGTTTTTTAGTTAATTTTTTCCCCTTATCAGGAAAGACAGGACTGTTCCACGCAGAGCGAGAGTGACTTTAATATGTGTCATTTTTACAGTTTAGGAGTCGTATTCTCTAAAGCAAGCATTCAGAGTGTACTTGTAAGTCGCGTTTCATGGTAACGCGTTAATGGTCTTTATATTAACGTGGGTGGTAGCTTATCGACATGGGAAAAATAAATGACAGTGAGGACAGCTGTGACTGGATAGGGGAGACAAGCGTTGTAGGGTCTTGTCAGTGGGACAGCTGCTGCCTTAGGGTGGCCACGTTAGCCAACATGCTTATCAAAGCTACAAATTCCATCTGAAAAATAGCAAAGATCTAATGAGAAACAGTTGGTTCTGATGTCAAGTGCTTGACGTGCTTGTGCCCGTGGGTTAGCAGCGCACTGCACTGTGGTGGTCAGCGTTGGAGAGCTGGCCTGGGGGCCCATGGGTGGACTGTGAGGCGCCTCCTTGCTCCTTTATTTCTGAATTTTAAGCTTGAACTCCACTTTCCCTTCATAGGGGTCGTGGGGGTTGTCGAAGGTCACGTGATCGGCCAGGATCTTGCACACAATGACGACTTGCATGTTCCTGGGGACGTTGAGAAACTTGGCGGCCACCAGAGGGTTGCTGTAGTGGGGCTGAGAAGGGCGTGTGGAGAGAGCACACATGTTAGGGCCTCGTGGCAACTGTCGACGCACGGGTGGCCCGGGGGTGACCCTGTTGTGGCTCCGTCCCTGTAAGACCTGAGTGACGTGTCGCCAGCACGTGGCCTGCCACATGCCCGCCCCCACTGGGATAAATGTCTCCCCACCTCACCACAAGGAGGGCTGGTCTGGAGGGGACAGACAGTACCAGCAACAGCTCCAAATTGTATTTGATGACAATAAAAATAAAAATAAAACAGAAAAGCAAGAGCTTTGGAGGAAATGCTTTGAAATGTATATACGGTCCTAAAAGGATTGGGAGGCCCTCAGAACCTAAAAGAGTTAGACTCAGCATTTTCTGTGAGAGTGGTGTGTTTTCAGGTCATCATGGGGACGCGGGTTTGGGAAGACCAGAGCACTGGAGGTCAAGGTGAGCTCAGCGATTCCTTGCATTCACGTTTGTGGGGCGAGTGTTTCCTTGTGCTAATTGTTGCTGAGTTTGAGACGGTTCAGCAGCAGCTGTCTGGGAAAAGGGGAGACACACCTACCTGGGCCTTCTTCCCATAGTAGGGGAAGTAGTGCAGGCTGAAGGTACCGTTGGGCGGGTAGTACTCCACCTGCAGGGGCCGGCCGTCCCCGTGGGGCTGGTCCTGGGGGCAGAGACCACCGCCTGAGGAAGGCAGCATCTGGGTGTGTGTGTGTGTGTCTGCATGTGTCTAATGTGCCTGCTTGTGTATAACGTGCATGCGTGTGCCTTGTGTGCAAGTGCGCATGTGTGTGCACTGTGTAGGTGACCACGTAAACGCTTTATTGCACAGTTACCGTAAACCAGATCTCATCTTCACAGTCAGCACCAAGATCCCATTAGGGGTGCAGTTTGTCAGTTTGCAGCACCCCTGGTGACTTCTCAAGCTTGCATTTTTACCTTCTCGAGTCCTTGTGGGATAATAAAGGCGGACAGAGCCAAGAACGTGCCTGTTGGTTCGCACGGTGGGGAAGAGCTGTGTGGGCTACTCTCTGGGGTGAGGTCAACATGCGCTCGTGGGGTTTGTTTCATTTTATTGTCAGAGTCAGTGAGTTGCCTGATGGAGAGCTGGAGCTTGTCAAGAACAGATGAAGGAACCCTGGTGTCTGCTAAAATCTCAAGTCAGCCCACGTGTGTGCCAGGCGGACCCTGCGCCCCGGGGAGCTCCCTGCTTTGAGGGGTCTGGTGTGTGGAATCCCTGTGTGGGGTGCCCACTGCCAGAGGCAACAGTTGAGGGTGTAACAGTGAAAATAAAGTTTAGAAAATATTCAGTGAAGACATTTAGTTTTTTCGTCTTGTACTTAAAAACGACTTGAGGAAAACTGTGATAAATTAATGCCAGCTCTTAGTGGCCTGTGTACACACACTGTAAACAACTGTAGCTGCTGTGGTCCGGCACGTTTCTGTAAATGAGCAAATAAAAGGTCAAAACCAGGAGGTACCTTGGCTTTTCCACACTGCCCCAAACATTTTGAAGTTAGTGATGTCCTGTCCCCGATGCTTTTTGAAGCAAAACAATAACTAAGGAGCATTGTTCTCTTCCTGGGTGCTGAGCCTGTGTAATAAAACTGTTGAAGTGGTGGTTCATGCGATCGTGTGTCTGGTTATGAGGCTGCAGTTGAGACGTTCTAGGGAAACCAGGGAAGTTACCCCCGCAGGTTGCTCACGTAAAGGAGACGGCACGGGCGGCCGCACTCACCAGGAAGGCGCAGTCCACCCTGGGGGCTGTGCTGTTGCTGGGCAGGAACCTGACGATCTGGAAGGAAAGGCATTGGCAGCTCTCATGTCGGCCGAGCATAGAGGGACCTGTGGCTCCCGGCCCTGGGAGGGGTCCGGGGGGTTCCTGTCCCCGTCACCCTGGCGGCTGTCGCCAGCTCCTGCTTCAAACCAGAAGCCCCGCCCCAGGGCTGAGGTCTGGGCGCTGGGGGTTGGCGAGCTGGGCAGGAGTGTCAGAGCTGAGGCTGCCGCTCCCAGGCGCTCTGCGGGCACTGACACGGCACCCGGGCAGACTTCTCCGGCCCACTGTCTCCCCGTTCATGCCTTTCTCGCCTCCTGACATCCCGGCCCTCGGTTGTGCCTCCTTGTTCCCAGGGCCAGCAGAGCGCCTGCCTCCCCCGCACACCTTCCCGGTGTGCACAGCCCTCCTGTTCTGGGCAGGTGAGCTGCTCTCACACCTGCTGGGCAGCCCTAATGAGCCCCCAGCTGGGCCTGGGACGCGTGTGCAGTGCACGACTGCATGGCTTCCTCTAGGCCTCAGGAAGGAGTATCAGTGGTGCCCCACGCAGGCGCTCAGAGGTCCTGGCCTCCAGGCTGCACTTGCTGGTCAGCGTGGAGCGGGTCCCCTCCCCCAGCCAGATCCCGCCCCTCCTCGGGTCTGGGCCAAGATGCCGCTGCTCCCCTGCACCCGGGTGGCTAAAGGACCATGCCCTCCTGTGGTTTGCTTGAGTTGGCTCTGTTCTCACGGTCGGCCTCCCTGCGTGTCCAGCCCTGGTGGGCCCCGGGCCCAGGTTGGAAACCTCTGCTCTGGGCAGTTCCCAGGTGTCCTTCCAGCACCCGCACACAGCCTGGCTTCTGTCTCACTGTTGTGCACACGTGGCATCCGGCCACCCTGAGCAGCCCTGTGCTCTGCTGCTAGGCGTCCAGATGCCACGGCCCCCTGAGTGCCGTGTCTGAACGGGCGGTTCTCAGTTTGTGTGTGAGAGACGCAGCCTCAGTGGCCAAGGCCACAGGTGTGTGCTGTGGGAGGTGCAGAGCGGGGAGGGGCAGCTGTGCAAGTCCAGCCCCACCACCCCTGGAGCCCTGGACAGGAGGGTGCACGGTCACGAGAAGGCTGACCCCCATACCACAGCCATCTCCCAAGGACCCCTCGCTGCTCACCCTGTTCATTTTAATAATAAAACACGGCTTTCCTTCTGCAAAGCCGAAGCTGGGGTCCACCAGCCCCGAGCAGTTCTGCAGCATGTCGGCCGTGAACTTGCAGGAGAACTTGGTGTGGTTGGGGGCCCTGAAGCTTTCCTGGAAGAAGTACTTGTGGGAGGTGCAGTTGATGTTGTCCTCTTGGGATGCTGGCGAGTAGCCTGTGGGGACAGACACACGAGGGCACTGCCTCCAGCCGCAGCCGCCACCGTGGTCTAGAGGGCGGCAACACCCACGTCCTGCGGTGACGTTCTCTCAGAAAAAGAAAGAATAGGACTGTGGAAGCATTTTAAACTTTACCTGCCAGGAAGTTGTGGAGGGTGAGTGTCAGTTCTGTCCAGGTCCTGTTATTGGAGATGTTGTAGGAAATGTCCAGGCCTTTGTCCCCGTAGACGTCCGGCCTCAAAGTCACCCCTGGGAAGAGAGCGTGACACTCCTCCTTAGCTTCCCCAAATGTTTACCACATCCACGCTGTTCACCATGGCATGGGCAGGTGGCCCAAGAGCCAAGCCAGCCTGGAGGCGAGCGTGGGATGTAGATGTAGGATGCTGTGGTCCAGGCTGCGCCTGGTTGGTTCTCAGAGGTCCCAGGTGAGGAGGCTGTGGCCAGGCGTCCCTCTGCACCACAAGGAGGCCCCGGGGCCCTGCCCACCCACCTGGGAACCATGCAGTCGGAGCACCGAGGCCTGTCCGATGCCTGAGGTGGGCGGGCTCCCTGTGCACATGAGGCCTGTGCCAGCGCCACCCGGTGGCCACGCTCGCTCTGCAGGTGCCAACTCAACACAGGGTCTAACCCTGGTCTCCCAGTGAAGTTGTATTTGAAGGCACATCGGAAAACTCGTGACTGGTGTTGGTTGAGTGAAAAAGCAACCTAACAACCTATTAATTGTAAAACAGGAAGAGTCGACGTGTACAAGTGTTGACGCGGCAGCCCTCGGATCCCCCAACCTCACGTCTAGGGTGCATCCTTCAGCTTCCTGTTTCTGTGACTCCAGATGCAGAGATGTGTGTCCTGTCTCCTTCACGTGATTGGGTTGCACTGTGCCTGGCCCGCCTTCCTCACTTCCCGACGTGGGTCCTCATCCTCCCTGGCGGCTCCCCCGACTCTCCTCCTTCCCACGACTGCTCCGTCGTGTGTTGTTCTGGAAGGCTGCGCGGTTTATTTGGCCAGTGCGCAGTTGTTGCGGGTGACTTCCTAAGTAAGTGAGTGAGGGATCTGTTGTTTAGACGGATGCTGTGACGGTGACAGCTGTGCGTGGTTTAAAGTAAAAGCCGTCAGAAAGGTCTAAATTTAGGAAAGGGCCAGCTCTCCACTGCCGTCTGGGCACACCCCACGGCCTCTTCGTGTTGTAGTAGCGCGTTCACCAGCTGGCAACTGGCGCCTGTCCCGCCTCCCGTGACCACCTGGCCTGCCCTCCATCCTCTGGGTTTTGAAAGGCATATCATACATCATGGTCACGTTCTCAAGTTTGTGATACGTCACGTTCTGCTCTGGAATTACAGTGAAATCCTGTGCTTTGTTGGTTGATTCTGAAAACTGTCACCCGGCACAGCCGTCTGGGGTCAGGATTGTTAGAGGACGACCCGGGGGCGCCCGCCTGAGGGAAGTGTGGGTGCGCCCCCCGTCTGAGCTGCCTTCTCTTAGCTTGTGGATTGTGTTTTCCTCCCTGGGTCACAGCGACCCCGCTGCGGGTGTTCTGGGTTGTTACCGAGATGATAAACGCTGAGCTGCTGGGTGCCGGGAGGGGCGGCACCCGCCTTGGGCTGTGTTCTGGTCTCTGGGCAGACGGGCCGCATGCGATCGTCTTGGGTAAACCGCCTTCCCTTGGGCTTGAGGGCTGCGGCCTCCAGGTCTCAGGCCCTAGAGTCCTGTTGTCATTTTGGGGCCAACTCAGGAGAGGAGAGCGGACGCTCAGCCTAAGCCCACGCTCCCTTGAGGAACAGGACTGTGGACAGAGTGCCCTGGGGAGAACCGGGGGTTCTGAGTGCGCCCCAGGAGAGCTGCCTCAGAGCCGAGGGGCGTGAAGCGGGCACACGCTCCCCAGTCCGCCACGGGCAGCCTCTCGTGTGCCTCCCGGAAGCGTTCTCTGTGGCCTGTAAGCGTGTAAAGGAAGTGCTGTAAAGACTGTCTCCGTAATCAAACCTTCTGTTTTGATGATTAAACTAAACCCAAAGGCAGACTTTATAATCCGGGGTCATCAGCCTCATCAAAGGCAGCGGAGGAGCCATCCACGCCCGCTGTAACCCTGAAGCCCTGGGCCTGCCACAGGTGGCACGGAGGCCCTCGTGGGCTCTGGGCTTCCTTCCTGAGTGCTGTGTTCTGACTTTGTGGCATAGCCCGGTGCAGGGTCATTGTGTCCAGGCACGAGCCCCGCCCCCCCCACCCCCTCCCCCAATACCCAGCGGCCGCGTTACCCAGCGGCCATGTACCTGGTGGCCCCGGTACCTGGCGACCCTGTTACCTGGCGACTTCAGCTGGTCCTGGTAGTCGGGGGTGTACGGGTCGATGGTGCACATCAGCACATAGATGCACAGGGCGAAGAGTCCGGTCATGACCACGTAGAAGGCCACGTAGTACAGGCTGATCCACACTGCGGGCAGAGGCGGGTCCGACACGCTTCTCAATCATGGGGACACGCAGCGTGAGCTCCCCATCTCATGTCCTGATGCGAGCAGCTCAGCGGTGTTCAGTGCACTCACACTCTGTTGTTCAACCGTCACCTCTATCCAGTTCCAGAACATTCCCAACGCCCAGAGAAACCCTATCCCCCTTAACTTAAAAGTCGCTCTAAAATTTTTAAGTTTTAGGAACATGACTTTGAAAATACTGTTCTCAAATCTAAGGCGGCACCTTTGGGGCCAGTCCTCAGACATTCCCACCTCGAAGGCGCCTGCTGTCAGGGATATTAGAGCCGAAATGGGCCTTTGGGGTCATCTGGTGAGGGAGGTGAGGCCTGGCCGGAAGCTGGGGCAGGGCTGGGTCCTGGGCACCTGGATCCCGGCCCTGAGCTGCTGCTGGGTAGTCCTCGGCCCCGTTCCCCTGAGCGGCCCCTGCCTGCCCACCTGCCCGCCACACATACCCCAGCGGGACAGCGTGCGGCCCAGCATCTGCCCCGTGTCTGGGTTCCAGCAGTAGTGCCGGAACTCCTCCATCCGCTGGCTGCACGACTTCTTCTCCTGCAGCGCAGCCATCGTCCCTGTTGCTGGAGGCCCCCTTCCTGCAGGGTGAGGCTGCTCCCCACTTGCAGACTGAGAGGAGAAAGACCTCCTCTGGCTTTATAGTCTCCCCCATCGGAGGTCAAGGGCGTCGTGGAGACGGGCCCGGGAAAGCGCTGTGGCCGTGTTATCAGACCCCAGCCGTCCAAACAGCACGCTGGGCGGGTCCCCTGTGCGCTCTGGCAGGTCCCCACTATCAGATGCCCCTCCACCTTCTCCCCCGGGCAAGTCAGGGCGCCAGCCCCTCCTCCCTGGATGCCCTTGCCCAGAAATTTATCTGTCTGATAACGACGAAGGAGAAATTCCTGCATGAACAGCCAGTCGCTCACCTCTGCCCCTTCTCTCCTTCCTTCAGGAAGAAGGATATACAGAGCATGGTCAGCGCGAGGACGGGCCTGAACTGGCTCGGACGGCCGCTGAGACACTTCCTGGTCTGAGACCCTGTGCAGCAGGATCAAGATCACGAAAACGCAATTGCTGGGGCTCCTTGAGTGGCCCCCCAGGGAGAAAGCATCCGACGGGCGAGAACAGGGCCGGGGTTCTGCTCTGGACCAGGGGCTCAGAGGGTCGCGCCTTCACCTCCTGCCACTCTAGGCACTTAGTTTCGGCAATGAGCATGATGTCCCCTGAGACCCGCTGTTGGGCTGGGAAGGGGGCCCTTTACCCCTTCTGAGTGTCTATAGAGGAATTCAACGCCATATAGTCTGGAGGTGCTTTTCAAAACTGAATGCACAGCAGTCCCGAGAGGTCTTGGTGAAATGCACATCCTGACTCAGGGGACCCAGTGGCCTGGGCATCCTATGGGCCATGCTCCCAGCTGCAGGGTGACAGCCATGTCCAGGCTGGGCTGCTCGGCCGACTGCTCATGGGTGTCATCTGGGACACCTGAACACCTCTGACTCCTGTGCCACCCCCGAGTTCCTGAGCCAGCTGCTCTGCCGGTGGCCTGAGCCTCTGGACAGCTACAGGCCCCCCAGACTGTCTTGTTTCATGACCAGAACTGAGAGACCTTGGTGGTTTACATAGCTGGGGCTGTGACATTTGCTCCCTAGCGTGTTTGCCTCTGTAATTAGGTTGAAAGGACAACGCCAGGTGAATACAACATGCCACAGAAGCTTTTTTACAAATATCTCGTCAAAACTGATTAAAACAATGGGTATTGTATACAAAAATCTAAAACTTGACTCGCTGTCACATCTGGCTTTCACTCTGAGGGACCCATGTAGCCAAATTTGAAGGTTTCTTTGAGAGGAAGAATAATGAAAACTCTAGCATTATTCTGCCTTATTTTCTTTAGGATGGTTTAGCATTTGTTAGCAAAGTGAGCACCCGAAAATTCAGATGGAATCGCACCCTTTTAGCTTGGACTCCTAGTTTCTTAATGGACCAATACTATGCATTTTCCTTAACACTATTCCCATTCACGACTTTGGAATTTTAGGGCAACAAAAACACAGAGTGTGGCATCAGGCTGCAGGCTGATGTCCACAGCCTGTGGGCCAGGGACCTGGTGTGCCAGGGCCTGAGGGCACAGTGAGCAGCTGTTCTCCATGCAGCAAATGCCATCCTCGACTGTGAAGTACAGAGATGCTCTTGAAATGAGCAAAATGTGAATTCTTTCTGGACTTCTTCCCCACTTAGTCTCTGGATTCCCAGAAGCGTGCAAGTATGTGCTGAATTGCACACGTGTTATCAAAACGACCTTCTCGGGACAGGTGCCGGTGGGGAGACAGGCAGGGCGAGGACGCTGGCAGAGGGCAGCTTCCCCAACAGTGTGCTCTGAGAATGTGGGACCGATGCCCCATAAGGAGTGGGCTCCAGACAAGGTGGGGGCACACCCCAGGTTGCCAAGTCGAGAGCCTAGACCTCCACCCCCACCTGGCAGGGATGTCCGAGAGAGTCAGCTCTCCTGGAGTGGAGTCCGAGAAAGCCAGCTAAAACCAAAGGATCAAGTAATAGGAAAATTTCCAGGTTTCTACTGATAATCACTCATCAGACCAAAAGCCAGGAAGATTTCAAAATGAGTGAAAACAAGACAGTTAATGGGGGCTGACGTCGGCATGCAGAGAGGCTGGGATTATCTCAGAGAGATTTTAAAGCAGCCTTGACAAAATGCTTAGTGAGCATTTGTGAGCATGCCTGAGATGAATGGGACTAGAAAGCCTGAGCAAGGAAATACCTTTAAGGAAAGAAACAGAAGAACCAAATGGAAACTTTAGATTAAAAAAATACAATAACCCAAATAAAAAGCTCAGAGAATGGTTTCAACATCAGAAAGGAGGGGACAGAGGAAGGAGTCACTGACATGGCAGAAATGATGATAGAAATGCCCTGATCTGAACAATAGAGAGAAAGTAGACTCGGCAAAGAAATGCACAGAACCTCAGTGACCCAGGGACTGTGATAAAGATCTGACGTCTGCGTCATTGCAGTCCTTGGCGGAGAGAAGAAAGAAGGCAGGGCTGAAAACTGCTCATAGAAATAACGGCTGAAAAGTACTCACATTTGGCAAAAGACATAAACCTACAGATTCAAGAAGCTGAATGAACCCCAAATAGGATGACCCCTCAGAAATCCATGCCAAGATGAATTGTAATTAAACTTCTGAAAATTACACACACACACACAAATCTATGATGCAGCCAGAGAAAAGCCATTTGAATGACAGAAGGTTTCTCATCAGAAACCAGAGGCCAGAAGGAAGTCGCACAGTACTTTCAAAATGCTGAAGGAAAGGTACTGTCACCCTAGTATCCTAACTCCAGCAAAAATGCCCTTCAGGAATGAAGGGGATCCAGACATCTCAAATGAAGGAAAGGAAAGGAAGGTAATTTGCCATGAGTAGGCTTATCCTAAAAGGATGGCTAACGGAAGTTCTCAAAACAGAAAGACAATGTTAAAAGAAGGCATATTGGGGCATTAGGAGGGAAGAAACAACACAGTAAGCGAATATGGTAAATACTATGGGCTTTCCTTTTCTTCTTGAGTTTTCTAAATTATATTTGATGGTTGAAGCAAAACTCATAACATTGCCTGACATTGTTCTAAATGTATGTAGATGAAACAGTTACGGCAATTGTATTATAAACAGAGGAGGATAAAAGGTGAGATTTCTGTACTTCACTGGAACTGATAAAATGACAGTAGTAGAATGTGATGTTATGTATATGTAGTGTACTGCCTACAGCTACCAATAAGAAGCTACATGAAGAGATGCACTCGAAAATACTATAGATAAACCAAAATTGAATTCTAAAAAAGTGTTCAAGGAACCCACAGGAAAAAGCAAACAGAGAAATGTAAACAGAACAAACAGAAAAATGATAGACTTGAGCCCTAATGTATCGATAATTACATTAAACGTAAATGGTCCAAGCAAACGAATGAAAAGACAGAGACTGACAGAGTAGATTAAAACACACAGCCCAGCTCCATGCTACCTGCAAGAAACTCACCTTAAAAATAAGGACATAGGCAGATTGAATGGGAAAAGATAGAAGAAGATATGTCTGCAAATATTAACCAAATGAAGCAGGAGTGGCTATATTAATATCATATAACATAGACTTCAGAGTAGAGAAAATTACTGGAGACAGACATTATATAATGATAAAGGGTCAATCCACCAAGAAGATATAGCAATTCTCAATGTGTATGCACCAAACAACAGAGCTGCAAAATAAGTAAAGCAAGCTGATAGAACCGAAAGAAGAAATAGACAAACCCACAATTTTAGAGACTTCAGCACTTCTCTCTCAACAATTTATAGAACAACTAAACAGAAAATCAGCATGGGTATAGACGAACCCAACAACATCGGGAGGCAACAGAGTGTTGTTGACATTGTTGACTACTCCACGCAGCACAGCTGAATGCACTTTCCTTTTATGTGTGGAGCATAGACGAAGATAGACCATATCCTGGGCCACAAAATAAAGCTCAACAAATCTGAAAGAATTGAAATCATACAGAATGTGTTCTCCAACAACAATGGGCTCAAACTAGAAATTAATAACACCGAGATAAGGACAATCTCCAAACATGTGAAAACTAAATAACCCACTTCTAAATAACCCGTGAGTCAAAAAGGAAATTAGAAAAAGGGAAATTAAAAAATACATGGAACTGAATGAAGACAAAAATATAACATCAAAATTTGTGCTAAAGCAGTGTTAACAGGAAAACTTATAGCGCTAAATGAATATATTAGAAAAGAGGAAAAGTCTGAAATCAATAATCTAAGTTCCCACTTCAAAAACCTAGAAAAAGAAGAGAAAAGAAAAGCAAGCAGAAGGAAGAAATAAAAGATAGAAGCAGAAACCAGTGAAATTAAAAACAGAAAAGTAAAAGAGAAAATCAGTGAAACAATGAGCTGGTTCTTTGAAAAGATCTATAAAATTGACAAAACCAGACAAAGACAGCACAAAAAAAAGAAATTGCAGGCCAATATCCCTCGCAAATATAGACACAAAAATCCTTAACCAAATATTGGCAAATTGAACCCAACACTGTATAAAAAGCATTATACACTGTGATGCAATGAGTTGTATTCTAGAGATGCAAGGCTGGTTCAATATTCAAAAATCAATCAGTGTGATCCACCACATTAACAGGCTAAAGAAGAAATATCACATGATCATATCAACTGATGTGGAAAAAGCGTTTGAAATAATTCAACATCCTTTATGATTAAGAACTCCCAGCAAACTAAGGGTAGAGGGGAATTTACTCAACTTGATTAAAAGCATTGACAGAAACTCTACAGCTAATATCATCTCTAATGGTAAAAAACTGGAATGTGTTGACCCCAAGATCGAGAGCAAGGCATGGGTTTCTTCTGTTTGCATGCTTATCAGCCTTGGACTGGATGTGGTAGCTGCTGTGGCAGGCAAGAAAACAAAAGGCATCCGGCCCAGAAAGGAAGAAATAAAACCATCCCTATTTTCAGGTGACGTGATTGTATATGTACCAAATCCCAAGGACTCTACAGAAAAACTCCTAGAATAAGTGAGCTCAGCAAGGTCAAAGGATATGAGAGAAAAATGTCCAAAAATCAACTGTATTTCTATGTGGTAGCAATGAACATGTGGACACTGAAATTAAAAACACACCACCATTTACAGTTGCTCCAAACAGAAAGGAATACGTACAATGTGACAGGACTTGTGTGCTGAACGCTTCACGGTGGTGATAAAGGAAATTAAACATCTAGAGAGATGGAGACGCATGTTAACGTTCACACCTGGAAGACTCGATGTGGCAAAGATGTCAGTTCTCCCCATATTGGTATAAAAGTTTAGCATAATTCCTATCAAAATACAAGCAAGATTTTTCTGTAGATATAGACAAATCTATTCTAAAATTTATATGGAAAGGCAAAAGCACTAGAATAGGTATCTTCTTCTGTATTTTAAATAGATAGTTTTTTGAAATGTCTTTTTGAAAATATTTTTGAAAAAGAGAAATGCAGCGGGAAGACTCAGTCTACTCAATTTCGAGGCTTATTGTGCAGCCTCAGCAATCAAGACAGTGTGGTGTTGGTGGAGGGACGGACACCGAGACCAGCGAAACAGGATAGAAAGTCCGGAAATAGACCCGCAGTAATACGCCCAACTGGTTGTTGACAAAGGTGCCGAAGAGGCTGCATGAAGCCTGTTCAACGAGTGGGGCTGAGCCACTGGACGTCTGTGGGTGAAAAACGAACCTCAACCTGTCTCCAACCTTGTAAAGGAATTACTTCAAAATGGGTGATGAATTTTGATGTAAAAGTATAAAACTTTTAGAAAAAACGTGGGAGAAAATCTTCAAGATCTAGGGCTAAGCAGAGAGTTCTCAGACTTGACATCAAAAGCATAATCCATAAAAGGAAAAATTGATAAATTGGACTTCAGTAAAATTGCGAACTTTTGTTCTGTGTGATCCCACATGGAGAGGGTCAAGGCCAAGCTACAGCCGGGAGAAGGTGTTTGAAAACCACAAATCCAGCAAAGGACTGGCATCTGAGACGCAGAAAGAACTCTCAAAAACTCAACAGCAAAGAAGCAGGCAGTCCACTTGGAACGTGGTCAAAGGCACGAAGAGACATGTCACCAACGAGGATCTACAGACGGCAAATGAACACGTGAAAGGGTGTCAACATTGTCAGCTGTTAGGGAACCGCACATTAAAAGCACAGTGGGATCCCAGTGCACACCTCTCAGAATGGCTACAATAAAAAATAGTGACAACACCAAATGCTGGTGACGGTGCTGAAAGACTGGGTCACTCACACGTTGCTGGTGGGAATGGAGAATGGCACCGTTATCTGGAAAACAGTTTGCCAGATTCTTTTTTTTTAAAGATTTTTTTTTTTCCTTTTTCTCCCCAAAGCCCCCCGGTACATAGCTGTATATTCTTCATTGTGGGTCCTTCTAGTTGTGGCATATGAGACGCTGCCTCAGCACAGTTTGATGAGCAGTGCCATGTCTGTACTCAGGACCCAAACCAACGAAACACTGGGCTGCCTGCAGCGGAGTGCGCCAACTTAACCACTCGGCCACGGGGCCGGCCCCATTTGCCAGATTCTTAAGAAATTAAACGTGCAAATACCGTACGACCCAGCAATTACACTCTTAGGCATTAATTCCAGAGAAATGGAAATTTATATCTGCACAAAAATCTATATGTTCATAGCAGCTTTATTCATGATAGCCTCAAACTGGAGTCAACCCAGATGGCCTTCAGTGGGTGGATGATCCAACAGCGGTCCGTCCACACCGTGGACGCTAACGACTCAGCAGTAACAAGAACAAACAGCTGGAACACGCAGCAGCCTGGGTGAATCTCTAGAGATTTATGTTGCGTGAAAAGAGCCAATCCCCAAAGTGAAGTTCTGTCTGGTTCCATCTATAGGACCTTCTCGAAATGACAAGATTATGGAAACAGAGAACAGACTGGTGGTTGCCGGGGGTCAGTGTGGGGAGGGGAGGGGCGGAGGTGGGTGCGTCCGTAAAGGGGAAACGGTCCCGTGGTGACCGAATGCTCTGTGTTCCCCGTGTCAGGGTCAGTGTCCTGGCTGCGCTCCTGAGCTACCGTCTGGGAAGATGTCGCCACTGGGGGAGACTGGGTGAAGGGTACACGGGGTCTCTCTGGATTATTTCTTACAACTGCACATGAATCTACAATTATCCCCAAATAAAATGTTTGATTTAAAAAAATCCAAAGGTGTCTAGGAAACACTGCCTGCTGTTCCCCTGTTAGAGAGCCGAGTTCTCTCTGACGTCTCTGAGCGAGCCCACGATAGGGAACGTATTTAACTTTGTTTGTCCGGGTGCTCCCCCTGCCCAGGATGCGGCTCGGTGCCCATCCCATGGAAGCCGTGCCCCTCAGACTCCGCTTCTCACTGTGGTCCTGCCCCGCGTCACAGTGTCACCTGAAGCTTGTGAGACATGAGACTCTCGGCTGCCCCCCAGACCCACTGAAGCAGAATCTTCATTTCAGCCAGATCTCCAGGAGATTGTCTGCCTGGACGGTGGGGAGGCACTGACTCAGGACACTGTGGGAAATGCCAGCGGGGACCCCATTCTGCAAGGCACATGGGAACCACTGTCCCATTTGAACCCTGATGGGGTTGGCAGGAAGGGGTTAAAGTCATGGGCTATTGAGTGGCCCAGCTGGACTCCAACCCACCTGGTTTGGAGATGGGGGGACCTGGCTGCTGACCTGGCATGTTCTCATTTCTGCCTCCCCAGTCCCTGCAGAGGACCCGCCCGGCTCCCTGCACCCGCTTGCAGAATCTCGCTGCCTCTGGGCCACTCCTCTCCTCCCACCGTGGAACCAGCAGGTGGGCCCGATGGTCCCCCAGCCTCTTCTGGCTCGAGAGTTCTTCATTTCTACAACCCTTTACTTCCTCCCCTTGTAAGCTGTCATCACCCCCATCACTTCCTTGTCATTCTTCCCTTACATTTCCCTGAGCACCTACTGAGTGCCAAACAGACAAGGCTGTGCCCTCACGAAGCTGACATTTCCGTTGGTCCTGGCATCCCCAGCTGTGTCTCAGGTGTCCCTGAGTGTGCCCCAGCTCTGTTCCTGGTGTGCTTCCAGTGTGCCCTAGGTGTGCCCCAGCTGTGTCCCAGGTGTGCCCCAGGTATGTCCCTGCTGTGTCCCAGGTGTGCCCCAGCTGTGTCCCAGGTGTGCCCCAGGTATATCCCTGCTGTGTCCCAGGTGTGCCCTAGGTGTACCCCAGCTGTGTCCCAGGTGTGCCCCAGGTATGTCCCGGCTGTGTCCCAGGTGTGCCCCAGCTCTGTCGCTGCTGTGCCCCAGCTGTGCACCAGGTGTGCCCCAGGTGTGTCCTGGCCTCTTCATTCCCCTCCCTCCCCCTCTGAGCCTAGCCGGGGTCTCCTGCTTCACTGCACTGCTTCTTGGGGCGTTTCTGCTTGGCTGGCATGCCCAGGTGAAGGGAGAAACAGCAAGTGCCGGGGTTGCCCTGGTCCTCAGAGCCATCAGCTCTGTGACATGGGACACAGCTGCTCTCAGTGTCAGGTCAGGACAGATGTCGGTCCTCAGACACTGACCAGTTTCCCGGCCAGTGGTCTCACCTGCGGATGCCCCAGGAAACTGTTCACTGTGTCTTTTTCTCTCTAAATTCCTGTTATCAGTTGGTTTTCTTCTCATTTGCTTTTTTTTAAGACAAAAACTAAACATAGCGGGAAAACCACCTGTCATCTTTATAATTTAGGGTTTCTCCTGGGTCCCCCTGCTTAGATTTGGCTTCTGTCCCTGCCAGGAAACAAACGGGCAGTCGAGCCGTCTGCTTAGCCCGGAGGCCCAGACCGGGCCGCGCGTTGTGGATTGCAGCTTTGGGGTGGCAGCGCCGTGCGTCTGGGGCCTGAGTGTGTCCTTCCTGCCAGAAGACAGCGGCTGTCTGAGGACAGAGCAGCGTGGGCGGGCCGTCTAATCCGTCTGGGAGCCGCTTAGGGGATTGTCTTTTTCTGGCCCCTGCTCTCCGCGCTGAGTGTGTCCTCCGTAACCCGGCTGGGACTTAGTCCGAGCTGCGTCAGTGGGTTCCCTGGGGCCCCCGCGTGGCCCCCACCATCCTCGCACCGGCCGGGGCACCTCCTGTCCTGAGAGGGCAGTGGGTCAGGTCCGCTGCGGACACGGGCGCCGAGGGCCGGCCCATGGCCCCTCACGCCTGAGATGCCGGGATGGATTTCGGGTCCTTGGAGACGGTGGTGGCCAACTCCGCCTTCATCGCTGCCCGGGGCAGCATCGATGGAAGCAGTGCTCCGTCCACCCGGGACAGGAGGTACCTGTCCAAGCTCAGGCTGCCCCCGCTCTCCAAGTGCGAGGGGCTCCGTGAGAGTCTGGACCTAGAGTTCCGGGGCCTGTGCTCCGAGCAGCCCATCGGCAAGCGGCTCTTCCAGCAGTTCCTGAGGGCCGACGAGAGGCACGTGCCGGCCCTGGAGCTCTGGAAGGACATCGAGGACTACGACACAGCCGACGACGACCTCCGGCCGCAGAAGGCCCAGGCCATCCTGGCGGAGTACCTGGACCCCCAGGCCAAGCTCTTCTGCAGCTTCCTGGATGAGGAGATGGTGGCGCAGGTCCGGGCGGGGCCCTCGGCGAGTGGAGATGGGCTCTTCCAGCCCCTCCTGCGGGCCACTCTGGCGCACCTGAGCCGGGCGCCCTTCCAGGAGTACCTGGACAGCCTGCACTTCCAGAGGTTCCTGCAGTGGAAGTGGCTGGAGGCCCAGCCCACAGGGGAGGACTGGTTCTTGGACTTCCGGGTCCTGGGGAAAGGCGGCTTCGGGGAGGTGTGGGCCTGCCAGATGAAGGCGACTGGCAAGATCTACGCCTGCAAGAAGCTGAACAAGAAGAGGCTGAAGAAAAGGAAGGGGTACCAGGTGGGCAGCCGGTGCCACCGCGGGGCCGAGGGTGGGCAGGGGGGCAGTGCTCCGGGTGGGGCCTGGGGGCCTTGTCCAGCTTGTGCCATGCTCCTCGGCTGGCTGGCCAGCTCACCATGTGCATTGACTTGGAGCCTCTCCTGCCTGCAGCCTCAGCTGGTTTCCAGGCCACCTGTGCCTCCTTGTCTGAGTCGGCTGGTCTGTGCGCTGCAGCCAAGCAGCCGGCCCGGCGTGGTTTGGCCTCTGGGGTCCTCCCGGCCTGCGACTCAGCTTGCCTGGCTGCTCTTAACCCCTGGGCTTGGCGCCCTGCGCACAGATGGGGTCAGCTGACGCCCCTTCTGGGAGAGCAGCCTCTGCCTTTGTGGCTGTGGGTGATGCTTCCGGTTCGTCCCCTTCTCGGCTTTTCACCAACGTGACGAGATGCAGCAGCCGGTGTCGGGTCGTTCTCCGGGCTCTTGACTTTGACTTTCTGGCACTTTCCCAAAGCCCCTGTGAGGGGATGACGAGAACACACAGGGCTGGAGCCAGGGCTGGGTCCGTCCTCCCTGTGAGGAGAGCCTGTTGTGGCGCCGGGCACAGGCTGTCCCCCGAGAGCAGCCGTCGTCAGGGATGGGACGGAGTGGAGCCGTGGGTGGGTGCCCCGCGGTGTCCGCTCTAAGGCGTCGGACTCCATTTGGGTGGGATCAGCGAAAGCTGCTTAACGTCTCAGGCCTCATCCCCCAGCTGCACGTTGTGTCCCGCACGGTCCTTGTCCCCTTCCCGCTGCACCGCTCAGACCGTGTCCATGGCAAACGCAGCTTTTCCGGGTGGATGGCGGCGCGCACCCGGCGTTCCTCGCAGGTGCCGTTCCTGTGGGACTGGGGGGCACAGTTCCCCCTCATGCCCGTCCATCCTGATGTTGACACAACAGTCAGGGCTGCCGTCTCTTTGCTCCGAGTTCACTGTCCTCGTTGAACTTGATACCGCGTGGCACCAGCCTAGAATCTTCCGGTGCCATGTGGGTGAGAGGGGCCTCCCCAGCGTCAGGAGGGGATCTGCCTTCCTTGCCCAAACACGACTTCTAAATTCATATCAAGTGGACCTCATGAGGCTTGAAAATAAAGGTAGAAACTGAGCAGGCATGCGGGGTGTGTTGGGGGATGTGGGGCCACGCACCTTGCTGTCCCCTGCTGTCCGGAGGCCTGGACAGCAGGAAAGGGCTGGGGCTGCAGCAGGACAAGCTGGTTAGACGTAAGGAAGAACTGGAAGAGACGTCAGCATGGAACAGGCTGCCAGGGACACGCTGGGAGCCCTGCCTGGCGTTTCAGCCTAGTTGGCTGGGGGCTCCAGGAGACCTGAAGCCCTGTGAGCATGGCCTGTCTGCGTGTCCGCGTCTGTCTGGGCCGTGGGGCGAGTGAGCGTGTCTAGGTTACTTCAGTTGCTTTGTGCAAACCACACTTGAAATGGATTTGCAACTTTCTATTTCGTCTTTCATGGCGATGTCACTTCCTGCCTACACCTGTGTTCTTACCCGACATCCTGCTTTCCAGGGTGCCATGGTGGAGAAGAAGATTCTGGCAAAAGTGCACAGCAGGTTTATAGTCTCTCTGGCCTATGCGTTTGAAACCAAAACTGACCTCTGTCTGGTGATGACCATCATGAATGGGGGCGACATAAGGTAAGTGGGCTTTTCTCCCCAGCGTGGGAGCCGGGACTGGGAAGGCTCGAGTGGCCGAGCTGGAGAGGGGACCTCGGGGGCCCCACGGGGCCACGTCCCCCTGCGGAGCATGGCGACATCTGTGGAAGAGCCTGTGCCCCAGTCGGGATCCTCCTCTCTCTGTCTTCTGGTGGCTGGTACTTGAAACGATTAGTGCTCAGTCCCGTGTGAGATGCACCCGGGGGGGTGGCCTCAGGCGTCGGTGTGTCCTGTGGACGCAGGGCTGTTTGGACTCGGGGCTGAGTGGATGCAGGTCTATGTGGACACAGGTCTGTGTGGACGCGGGGCTGTGTGGACGCAGGGCTGAGTGGATGCAGGTCTGTGTGGACATAGGTCTGTGTGGATGCGGGGCTGTGTGGACATAGGTCTGTGTGGATGTGGGGCTGTGTGGACGCAGGGCTGAGTGGGTGCAGGTCTGTGTGGACATAGGTCTGTGTGGACGCGGGGCTGTGTGGACGCAGGGCTGAGTGGATGCAGGTCTGTGTGGACATAGGTCTGTGTGGACGCAGGGCTGAGTGGATGCAGGTCTGTGTGGACATAGGTCTGTGTGGACGCGGGGCTGTGTGGACGCAGGGCTGAGTGGATGCAGGTCTGTGGGACATAGGTCTGTGTGGATGCGGGGCTGTGTGGACATAGGTCTGTGTGGATGTGGGGCTGTGTGGACGCAGGGCTGAGTGGACGCAGGTCTGTGTGGACATAGGTCTGTGTGGATGCGGGGCTGTGTGGACGCAGGGCTGAGTGGGGTGGGCAGCAGGAGTGTGTGGTGCTGTGGGTCGAGTGCTGGCTGCACGGGCAGATGAATAAAGGGGTGAGCGGGGGCCTTGTGTCGAGAGGGATGGTCAGCGAAGACAAATGTCATCCACGGCCCACTCCTGGGGATGACCGCAGAGCCGGAAACACGACGCAGCCAACTTCAGGAACTGCGGCTTTGCCATCACCCGGCAGAGAGCACAGGGCTGTCAGTGCCACGCGTGCTGCATTTGCTGTGGATCTGCGGCCTGGCCCCGGCTCCCTGTGGGACACGTACCACTGGCTCTCAGAGCTGAGAAAAGGCCCACTCGATGGCTGGGCCACCTGACTGCTCTTACCTCTGTGTGCTGGTCTAAAACAGGGATAAAGCATAACACCGGTGCTCGAAGGCTGTTGTGGGGAGAAGTTAGTGCCTGTGAGGCCCCTGGAAAAGTGTCAGTCACATACACAGAAGGGGGCCAGTGCTGTGGTGCTATTTGCCAGGCCCCGCACCTCCATTCTCCCTTCTGGGTTCATCTCCACAACACTCTGCCAGGTCAGTTTGCTGGCCCCCTTTCCTGATGAGGATTCTGAGAGCTTCATTAGGGAACCCATGAAGGTCGGTGGAAGAGAAGGTCGGGAAGTGCTAATGGCGGGACTTAGAGCAGAGATGATGGCGACACCACACCAACCGCATCCCACTACTACATGGATGTGATACGAGCTGTCAGGTTGCTGTTCCTGCCGTCCTGTGCTCCGGCTGATTTGAGAGTTTCTCCTGGTGTTATTTAGATTCCTGGTTACCTCTACTCTCCCAGGTTGTTCTAGTTTAATTTCCTTTTATTTGTTAGGTTTTGCTTCTCTGTGATGCGTGATAGTGGGAACTTGAGACACGACAGTTACGGGGAGGGGGCGCTGGGGAGGGGCGTCCGGCCGCCGGTCCACAGGATTCTGATGTTCGGGTGGAGTGGCCGGCGCTCTGTATGAACCACGCGTATTGGAGGGCGCTCGGCCTGCCCTGCTTCCTCGGCCCCTGCTCGTCCTGCGGGCGGCAGTGAAAGGGCACTGTGGCCTCCGCAGGCCAGGGCAGGGGTAGGGGGTGCACTTTGTGGCCCCGCTCCTCCCCTGCGACAGCGGTGGCGAGGAGTCTGTGAGGTGTGGACACCCGCTGCCAGGGGTCTTTGCACTGCCTGCCGTGGGCTCCTTAGGCTGGACGCTGAGGCCCTGAAAGGACCGGACGCTTTCCCGACAATGCAGATTCTGAGGGCCCCCATGTCCCTGAGGTGCCGCTTCCCCTCAGAACCGCGGGTGCAGCACTCAGAGCTGGGCCCAGAACGCACGGGCCTCCGCACGGTCTGCCCCCAGGTACCATATCTACAACGTGAACGAGGAGAGCCCTGGCTTCCCCGAGCCGCGCGCGGTCTTCTATACGGCCCAGATCATCAGCGGCCTGGAGCACCTCCACCAGAGGGACATCGTCTACCGAGACCTCAAGCCTGAGAATGTGCTGCTGGACGACGACGGTGAGGTGGCCTCCCCTCTCAGTCCCCTTGCCCTGCTCTGCTCCTTTCTGTGGCTTGATGGGTCGTGGGGGATGGGCTGGTTTTGAGAAATGCTCGGCATAGCTTTAAACAGCACCAAGACACGTCTTAAGTGTATTGTTCATTCAATCGTTTTGTGACAGAACGGTATCGTCTCCAAAGGGAGATTTTTGATGGACTTTGGTGAAATTTGGTCCATATTAGGCACTAGGGTTACAGGGAATTAACGCAGGGTCTGTAGTGTGTGGGGCTATTAGTAAGCAGTTAATATTTTATGGCCAAATCTTCACTCTATCACTCTTGTCTTTCTGCCTCTATGTGAAGTCAAATTGGGATTCTGATGAGAAGATGAACGTAGAGATCTGGGCTTCCTGTGCGTCCCTTTCGACCCCCTTTCTGTCACCAAGTCCGACACGCACAGGCGTTCTCAGGGGCCGTCACTGTGGGGCTGGGGGAGGGAGGGCAGACGAGGAAGCTGACTTGGGGGCATTATGCCCCGAATTCCAGTGGCTGCTGGGACCCCTCAGCCCCTCTGCCATCTGACGGGGAGGGAGGCACCTGGGTGCTGAGGCCTCAGGGTCTCCGGGGTGTGTGTGTGTGCACTTGTGCATGAGCGTTTGCATGTGAGTGCGTGAGCGTGTGTGTGAGCGTGTGCATGTGTGCGTGGATGCGGAGGCTGGCTCTAGGTCCCGTGGCTCTGGGAACACAAGGTGCCTTTGTTCCGAGGAGCCGCCTATGACCTCAGCCTGTGTTTGCTTTTCAGGCAATATCCGAATTTCCGACCTTGGGCTGGCCGTGGAGCTGAAGGACGGGCAGACCAAGACCAAGGGCTATGCGGGGACCCCAGGTGAGGCCTGAGAGCAAGGGCGGGGCAGCCTCTCGGGGCGCGGGCCCTGGGGTCCCTGTGGCCACGGGTGGACCCACAGGGAGAGCTGGGGGTGGTAGGGGAGTGGCTCCCTTGTTGCTCAGAGCGACTGGTGAGACCAGGGGCACTGGCCAGGGGGCTTGCGCGGCTGCTCCATGGCCTTGCACCCCTCTCCACGTGAAATACTACTATTGGTGTGACACACCATGCCCTCTGTGGTGAAAGCTTCCACCTTTAACTGTTTTCCGGGCATCAGCGGGATGTATTGGTCCAGAGTGCCAGACCGAGGGGGTCAGAGCCCTGAGGGTCGGTGCCAGGCACCTGCTCGACTGTAATAAAACTCTCCTGGATGGGCCGACTGGAAGGAATGCTGGGCCCCCATCTCTGGCGTGGCCTAGGCCTTCACTGTCCAAGGGAGTCCAGCATGGAGTGTGGGGCGGGGGGGGGTCCTCTCAGGGGAAGGGGCTGCCCTCGTCCAGAGCATGCATGTGTGCACGTGTGAGTCTGTGTGTGCGTGCATGTGTCTCTGAGCATGTGTGTGTGCATGCTTGTGTCTCACGCACAGGCCGGGCTGAGTGCTCAGTGCAGCGAGTTCTTGCTTCACGCATGCAGCAGGCACCCCCCGGGCGTAGGTTCTTCCCTCCCCTGCACTCCCAGTGGGTGGGGGCTTCTTAGAATTTCTTAGCAAACCTCCTTCCCCGGGTTGATTTGCTTTGGGAAGAAAGTGCTGCCGCCGGAATTGGGCCCCTCGGATCTTGTTTTGCGTCCTGGAGTCCTCCTAACCCTGTGCCCTGGGCTCCTTGGAGGCGCACCTGTTGCACCTGTTGGCATGGTGCCTCTGTCCTCATCTGCGGCTGCATTCAGGGAAAGGTCTTACCTTGAATTTCCTGGATCCTCGGCCAAAATCCATGAAGTTCCACCCCTGGGAGAGAGCATGTGAGTGGAAAACCACTCACATATTTCAGGGTGATCCAGAGAACTCGACACCAAGGGCAGGGTTTGAAGTGGTCTGACCTTGAGGATAGGCGGAGCATGAGGGCTCTGCGGCCGCCAGAGGGCCCCATAGGCTTTGCTGTGGTTGCCGAGCTGCTTTCTGCAGAGGCTGGGACACAGCTCTCCAGTCGGGAGGTTCTCCTGCCTGGGCCCAGTGGACGCGCCCTGCACTTGGGGTCAGATGCTGCAGCAGATACTCAAGTCAGGTGTGCGACTGAAGGCTGGGCATCCAGCAAAGCCACGGGGAACCTTCCAGACCCTTCCTCCCTGGCCCTCTGCACCGCCCGGCCCCAGGCCCCCGAGAGCCGGAGCCCCTGCCCTGGGTCAGCGAGCAGCCGACTGTAAACAGGGGATGAGCAGAGGACAATCCCGTCCCGTGGTCTGGCAGGACTTTCCTTTGGACCCTGTTTCAGTCTAGTTGTGGTCGGTTGAACGCGTCTTTCTCACAGAGTCTGGGAGTTCTGGACATAATGTGATCCCCTGAAAAGCAGAACTTACAAAGCTGTGCTCAGGGCTGGAGGGTCCATGGAGTCTCAGTCCTGTAACCTCTCTGGGGAAAAACGATGCTGCGGTCATTGGCCCAGTGCGTCTGCCTCTTGGAAACTTACCATGAACACAGAAACATCAAAGGACCAGGAGGGGCCAGGATGAGCGGACACAATTAGCCCTGCTTACCTTGGGATGTCTAAAGTCGTCGGAGCACAGAACCCCCTGGCCCCCGTGCCCAGAGCACCAGCCCCGGTCCCGAGGGAGGGGACCACGGGCCCATCCACCCTTCCTACATGCTGCGCTGGCTTCTACACGGGGGCAGTTAGGGAATGGAGACCTGAGCTTGCTCTCAGGGGTGTTGACCTGCAAGATGTGGAGCTCGGCATGTGGCCTGGCTCCCCAGATGTGACACAGACCCGGCTGTGGGCAGACGGAGCAGTGGTGGCGACTGCACTGCTCTTTGGAACGTCGTGGCTTAAAGCTGTCCTTTCTGCCCTTTCAGGAAGCAGCTTATAGCACCTGCTTCTGACCATACACACCCATGCCCCACAGGTTACGCGCCTGCCTGGGAGGCAAGCAAGGACGGGGCTTGGTTGTTGGTTGTTGTGGTGCCCGAACAGGGAGACGGGACTTCACATGTGTGTGCAGAGTACCAGTTCTCACCAGGGTGGTTCTGCCCCGAGGGGACACTCAGCAGAGTCTGCAGACGTTGGTTGTCACAACTGGGCGCTAACTAGCAGGTGGAGGCCAGGATGCTGCTCAACACCCTCGGGCGCACGGCGCAGCCCCCTGCCGAGGATTTCTGCCCAAGAGCCCCCTGCAGTGCATGTGGAAGCGTCAGTCCCACAGCTCGTGGGGGAAGGTGGGTGCTCATGCAGAGCAGCTGCGTCTCTGAGTCACGGTGCTCCTCCCGCAGGTTTCATGGCCCCGGAGCTCTTGAGGGGTGAGGAATACGGCTTCTCCGTGGATTACTTTGCCCTGGGGGTCACGCTGTATGAGATGATCGCGGCCAGAGGACCCTTCCGAGCCCGAGGAGAAAAGGTAGGAGGTGGCCCAGCCAGTGTCCCTGCCACTGACCTGGAGATGACCCTCCTTGTGGGGGTCACAGGAGCAGGTGTCCCTGCTGCTGACCTCGAGATGACCCTCCTTGTGGGGGTCATAGGAGCAGGAGTCCCTGCAGCTGACTCTCCTTGTTGGGGTCACAGGAGCAGGAGTCCCTGCAGCTGACCTGGAGATGACCCTCCTTGTGGGGGTCATAGGAGCAGGTGTCCCTGCAGATGACCTGGAGATGACCCTCCTTGTTGGGGTCATAGGAGCAGGTGTCCCTGCAGATGACCTGGAGATGACCCTCCTTGTTGGGGTCACAGGAGCAGGAGTCCCTGCAGCTGACTTGGAGATGACCCTCCTTGTTGGGGTGACAGGAGCAGGTGTCCCTGCAGATGACCTGGAGATGACCCTCCTTGTTGGGGTCACAGGAGCAGGAGTCTCTGCAGCTGACCTGGAGATGACCCTCCTTGCTGGGGTCACAGGAGCAGGTGTCCCTGCAGATGACCTGGAGATGACCCTCCTTGTTGGGGTCACAGGAGCAGGAGTCCCTGCAGCTGACTTGGAGATGACCCTCCTTGTTGGGGTGACAGGAGCAGGTGTCCCTGCAGATGACCTGGAGATGACCCTCCTTGTTGGGGTCACAGGAGCAGGAGTCTCTGCAGCTGACCTGGAGATGACCCTCCTTGCTGGGGTCACAGGAGCAGGTGTCCCTGCAGATGACCTGGAGATGACCCTCCTTGTTGGGGTCACAGGAGCAGGTGTCCCTGCAGCTGACCTGGAGATGACCCTCCCTGTGGGGGTCACAGGAGCAGGAGTCCCTGCAGCTGGCCTGGAGATGACCCTCCCTGTGGGGTGCTGTTCAAATCTTGAGCCCTAGGCTTCTCCTGGAGGGTCCCTCCTGGGCGGAAGGAGAGGCGACACGGTGACCTCATCTCATGTAGCTCCTGACACTAAGGAGGGTTTCAGGACGAGAGGGGCCTGGGGCTCCCCAAACCCACCCCCACGAGCAGTGCCCAGCCGCCTGGGCCCAGCTCTCGGGAGGACATGGTGCAGGTCACCCCCTCCGACGGCCTCGGTGCCCTTGTGCAGACCTAGGAGCTCTCCCTCCACCAGGATGCTAAGGGCCGCCGGCCCCGCCCCGGGCACAGCAGCTCTTCTGCATGTCCCTGAGGGAGGTGGACATCGCATGGCTGTGCCCTGACCCCTGACTCCCCACGCCCCTCGTTCCTCTCCTGTCCGTCTGCCCAGGCGTCCCCCGGGGGTACTCTGCCCCAGCTCAGCAGAACCACATATCGGTGCTCTTTGCAGCCCGATCACTGCTCAAAAGGCACGCAGCAAAGCTGGCCTCCTCCCTTTGACGGAGGGTGACTCAGCTGGGAGATGTGAGGGCCCTTGTTTGACGGGGACGTGAGTGAACCAGGGAGAGGCTGGTGAGGAGGGGCGCCTCCAGGGTCTGGAGGTCAGACCTTTAGATGCACCTCCCTGGCCCACATCCTGACCCCTCGGCCTGTCTGGGGTCACGCCCATCTGTCTCTTCCACCTGGACCTCCCTCCTGGTGTGTCCCACCCAGGCCCCCACTCCCGTCCCCTGAGATGGCTGTGGGAACAGACTGAGCCCCTGTCTTCCAAGAGCAGAGAGTCCTCACAGGACTCCACCCCGAGTCACCCTGTGCCTCTGCCTTGAGCTGGTGACAAGGCTCCCTCCCAACCAGCAACAGCTCGGAAGAGCAAAACGAGCCATGGAGCCTGGTCACGCGCAGGCAGCCAGCCACGGGCCGCCATGGGAACTCCCACCTCGGCTCTCACTGACCCGCTGCCCGACCAGCACCCCTGCTTCCTGTGTGTAAACGAGCGAGAGGAGCTTTAGGGGCGCCGTTCAGGAGCTCACAGTGGACCGTCCGTGGTCCATCCATGGTCCATCGAGCACGGAACCCCACTCCAGCAGCAACAGGACGAGGGGCCTGGGCTACACCCCAGCCAGGTGGACCTCAGCCCGCCACACTGAGCGAAAGCCGCCAGGCCCGAGTCACTCGGGGGAATTCCATCTCTGTGAAGTTTCAGGAAGGGCAAAGCTCACCTATCCTCAGAGGAAACGATCAGCTTTTGCCCCAGGTCAGGGGACATGGGCTCAGGGGGCGCAGGGCGCTTTTGGGGTGACTGGACGTGGAGTTCTGCAGTGCATGAGTCACACCCCATGAAGAGGATGCAGAATCAGGCGCCGGGCTCGCCCTCAGGTTTTCGTCTTCCAGTCGGCCCTGTGAGGCTGCCCCTCGCCCATCGTTGTCCTGCTTTCCCCCAGCCGGTAAAGATCGGTTGTGTGAATGTGCCGGGGTGTGAACCAGGGTTCCCTGAAATCCACCGACCCCAGTGCCTCGGGGTGCCCTCTGACCCGAGGACTGAGGTGTGGGGCGGCGCCCTCAGCTGCCGCCGTCCCCTCTGCCAGGCTTCTCCCCGAGAGGCACTGGCTGGGCCATCCCTCACGCGAGCCGCAGTGACAGCTTGGCGACGTTGGTGGGTTTGGCGGGGTCTAACGCGGTATGGCGCGTCTGCCGTACAGGTGGAGAACAAGGAGCTCAAGCAGAGGATCCTCTCAGAGCCGGTCACGTACCCCGACAAGTTCAGCCAGGCCAGCAAGGACTTCTGTGAGGCGCTGCTGGAGAAGGACCCCGAGAAGCGCCTGGGCTTCCGCGACGGCACCTGTGATGGGCTCCGCGCCCACCCCCTCTTCAAAGACCTGAGCTGGCGGCAGCTCGAGGCCGGTAGGTGGTGCCCGTGGGTCTGGGGGCCGCGGGCTCTCTGTTAGGTGACTGACCCTTCCTTGCCCAATCTGCCTGTCAGGCATCTCTTCAGCTTAGCAGTGACGTCAGCCGCACAGGACCGCATGGGCCATGCTCCCCGATAGCACCATTCAGCCATTCAGGACTGGGCACCGATGGACCAGGCCGCCCGGGAGCTGCGGGCAGCCGCTCTGTGGACTGTGGCCTGGCAGGCACGGCTCTTTGGCAAACGCTGTTGCACCGCCGTTCGCGGTTCACGCTGTGCCATCTGTCTTCTGACAGGGATGCTGATCCCCCCGTTCATCCCGGACCCCAGGACTGTCTACGCCAAGAACATCCAGGACGTGGGTGCCTTCTCCACGGTCAGGGGCGTGGCCTTTGACAAAGCGGACGCGGACTTCTTCCAGGAGTTCGCCACTGGCAGCTGCCCCATCCCCTGGCAGGAGGAGATGATCGAGACGGGCATCTTCGGGGAGCTGAACGTGTGGCGCTCCGACGGGCAGATGCCTGACGACATGAAGGGCATCCCCGGGGGGCAGGCGGCCCCCGCATCCAAGTCAGGAATGTGTCTGGTGTCCTAGACATGGAGGAAAAGGGGCCCCCCACCCTCACCTGCAGGGACGAAAATGCCTCCGTGAGCAGCCGGAGCCCAGGGCTGGGATGCAGGGGGAGTGAGGCACAGAGCAGCAGGCGTCCCAGCCCCAGTCAGGGCCCCGCCTGTGGACAGCGCACTGCTTTTGCCCCATTTCACTCAAAAGAGACAACGATGGTTCCTGGGTGGAATGTACCCACGATGCCTCCCTCTGCGGGCTCTTCTGTGGGCGTGAGGCTGGCGAGTGTGGGCGTGGGCCACGGCTGTGCAGAGAGAGGGTGCTGGGGCTTCCTGGCTCCTTGACTGCTGTCCCCAGAAGCTGCTCCCTTCACGCCAGCGCGAGCTGGTCACCTGCACAGTGGGGACGCCACTGTCGGCATCGGCCAGGCACTGAGCGGTGCAGTCCCTGTGGGGTTGCCTTGCCGGCTGGGGCCTGGGTCTCTGGGAGGAGGGGCGGGTGTGAGGGTCTGGGGGTGGACTGACCACAGCGCCCCGCCCCCTCCACAGCTTCTCTTCGTCCTGAGAATGTCGCAGCTGATGGCAACTGGGCACAGTACTGCCGGGCCCCAGGCAGATGGGCAGGCCGGGGCCTCTCTCTCCAGCCTGCGCACCTGCTTACGACCCCAACCCTCTCTGGGCTGGCGCCCGGCTGTCCTCTCTCTGCCCTTTCCTGACTCACCTCCTCGGCAGACTTGGGCAGTGTGGTCTGGCTGACGGGTTTGCTGACTGAGCGCCGAGAGTGGTCCCCTCTCTGTGCCCCCAGCAGCTCGTGCTGGAGTCTGAAGGTCCTCACCTTGTGGAACGCAGACAAGCCCGTCCTCTGGCGGACCAGCCCGGCCACCGCCCTCACCCGTCCCCCCTGTAACCCTCGAGCACTCAACCCCCATGGCCCCAAGAGCTTCAGGTTTCAACTGGAGAACCAAGTTTAGTCACAGCGGCTTCCTGAAGATGCTCACTCTAAGCTGGATGTCGGCTGGGGAAGCCGAGACCCCGGTGGGGGGCTGGACGGGCCAGCCCAGGGGAGGGGCTGTGATTTAGGGCCTGAGGACTCATTTCCAGAGAGCGTCTCTGACCTGTTCTTAAAAGGACTTCTCTTGAGTCCCCGCGGCTCAGGCACTCGAGGGGGCAGGGTGCCAACTGTGCCATGTGTTGGTCAGGGCAGAGTGCCCGGGCAACGCAATGAGGCGCGAGATTCACCTGCCTGGGCGTGGGGGTCATGCGGGACGGGTCCACGTGGATATCAGAAGGTGCTGTGGCAGTTCCCTGTCCGGGGGGCGGATGGTGGGTCCCTCCAGGGACAGGAGAGGACACCAGCTGCTGCTCTAGCCTGTGGGGAGCCGTCCCCCTTGTAACCCTCGAGCCGGCCCCAGGCATTCACACACGGCAACTGAGAGTCCTGTAGTCACTTTATCTTTATCTTAAAAAGTTTTAGGGGCCGGCCCGGTGGTGTAGTCGTTAAGTGTGCACGTTCTGCTTTGGCGGCCCAGGGTTCGCCAGATTGGATCCTGGGTGCGGACATGGCACCGATTGGCATGCCATGCTGTGGTAGGCGTCCCACATATAAAGTGGAGGAAGATGGGCACGGATGTTAGCTCAGGGCCAGTCTTCCTCAGTAAAAAGAGGAAGATTGGCAGCAGATGTTAGCTCAGGGCTAATCTCTCTCTCAAAAAAAAAAAAAAAAAAACCGTTTTAAAACTTGAAGTATGACATAGAGAAGATGAATCTCGGATGCTCAGTCAGTGGCCACACTGTGACCCCGGGGCTGCCTGCCCATTGGTGCACCCTGCCAGCCCGTGTGCTCACCCAGCCACTCCCCTGCCCAGAAGCGGCCACCCTGCCTGCAGCCACTGACTTAAAGGGCCAGACCTGTGGCAGCCACAGCTCCAGGCAGCTCTTTCCGAGCCTCCACTGAGGAGCCTCCTGCCTCCCGGCTGGTCTCCGCGTCTGGCTCACTGTGTGTGCATGTGTCTGTGTGCACGTGTGTGTGCGTGCATGTGCATGTGCGTGAGGCCCGGGGGGGAGGAAGGTGTGCAGGGCCATCCTGAGCTGTCAGGCAGGTGCTCATGGCCGCTCCTCAGTGCGGGGTCCCCTCGCAGGTCCCAGGACCCCCGCGTGGGTGTCTCTCAGGTACAATCCCCCCGACCGGGCACATGGGAGGCACACAACGGTCCTGCCTCCAGCTCTCTCCCCTGCTCGCCCGGGCCCAGGGACGCGCCGTGCTGACTGGACAACGGGGCTGCCCACTGCCCCCAACGCAGCGGCCACTTGCCTGGCTCGGCCTCGGGCTGCCGCTGGCCTGTCTGGCTGCCTGTTTGGGGCTCCCCATGAGGCGGCTCATTGCAGGCCTGGGGCAGGGCCTCTGCAGAGAAGCCGTCATCCGGACCGTGTTTATCCCCCACACTGCGAACCGGCCCAGGCCCCTCGGAAACCAGCCTTGAGACCCCTACAGGGTAGCGGGTCTTGAGCATCTGATCCCGGTCACCTGCGTGCTCTGGCCAGGGCCCGACAAGACATGCCTGCCTTTACCACCGCTGACACATAACTGCCCAAGAACGTCACCGCGGGATTTCTTAGCAATCTGGCCCCTATGGGGAGGGCGGTGCAGGAGGGACCCTGGAGCGATGCCATCAGAACGACTTCAGGGCCACCGTTTAGTTGTAAAACACAAAAAAAGCAGTTTCTATTCAAGCAGAAAAGGGTGACAATAAAGTTAAAAAAGAGGGACAGACTCTCTAGATTGTGATGTGAATATTAGTTGTATTCTTCCCTTCAAAACCACACGTACATACACAGACATGCACATACGTGCATACACACGTGCACACACACGCACACACAATATACACACATGTGCACATACGTGCACACACACTTTGCCTTCATTCTCATCTCCATGTGGCCACCAGATTTTTGAAGCTGCTTGAAAGCCTGTGTGTCACTTTGGGTCCCAGGGTGTCTGGATGGGACACTTGTTCTCTGCTCCTCGCTGTGGCGGGTCCTGTGTGGCTTTGTCCTGCTACTCACACCAGCTCGTCAGTCCCCACTGTTTACAGGTGTAAATCCACTTTATCCCAAACTCGCAGGACACGCCTGTCTGAGATTTTGTATGTTTGAGTGGAGCTGTGGCCCGTGAGAGACAGGGGCCGCCCTCCACCCTCAGCGCACTCACCCGTCCCGGCCGGGGTCTCTGGAGGAGAGTCAGGTGCGGCCGGGAAAGACGGGGGTCAGTGCGTAGCAACTGGACGTCTTGATGCCGAGCGCCGTGGGAGAGGCTGCGGAGAAATGCTGTCTGCTTCCCGTCTGTCTGCTGGTCTCCTCGTCGGGCTGTAGCAGCTCCGGCGGGACTGAGCGCCTCTCGCATCCCGCTGTGGCTGTGTCTGTGGTGGACGCTCGAGCAGTGCCGCCCAGCCCGGGGAGCAGGCGTGTCCTCTGAGGCCGGGAGGGACCCGGCATCTGCTGAGAGTTAGAGCAGATCCTCTTCTGCTCCTCCCTACACACCCGTTTATCGCTGCGAGGCCACATCTGACCCTGGGATAAGCTGGACTGGACAGGGCCCTCCCCACCCAGCAGGCATGAGGAGCCCCCACCCCGTGTCCACAGAGGGGAGGGAACCTCACTCCCACCCTGCCTGGCAGCAGAGAGGCAGGCCTGTGTCAGAGGAAGCTGCTGAAACGGACAGGCCAATAGGACCCAGAGTCCATAACGTGACACCCAACGTCCGGGGGACGATGGACAGTCACTCGTGGTTCCAAGAACCAGAAGGCCCCCTTGGGATGAGAAAGCACAACAGCCCCAGCGCCAGCATGACACAGATGCCGGGGTCGGCTGACGGGTGCTTTAAAGCAGCCATCACAAAAACGCCTCAACGAGTCAAGAGGAGACGCACGAAGCAGATGAGAATGGACAACATGGGCGGTTGGGGGCAGGACACGCAGGAGACACGTTCTGTTGGCTCCCGAGACTGTGCGGTCCCCGCTGGGCTGGCCCTCGGGAGGCCGACGGGAAAGCCCATGCTCTGCAGAGCCATCCAGGGTCACGGAGGGACCACGCCCAGGCCTTGGGTCCCGTCCGATCACTGGACACAGCCCCGCGCCCCGCACCCCTCCTGTGATGCTTTTTGGGGTATTGATCATATTCGCAGGCCAGCTGGGTTTTCTTGTCCACGGTCTTCACAGATTTGCTAATTTGGTCATTAAACGTGAGCTCAGCCTCGAGGAGCCTTAGGAGGGCTGAGCACATGGCCTTTCATTTCTCGACGGGCCATCCCCTCCGCGGGTGTTTAGACGGGCGGGTGGGCCTTGGCTGAGAGTAGAACCTATTACAACATCCTGCCGCTAACGCAAGAACAGTTTAAACATGAAATTAAACATGAAATGAGATGGTCTCTCGGGTTCCACCCAGACGAAGACAACGAGGCCTGACGTGATTGTGCAAAAGCCAAACCTCAGTTCCTCAGCTGCGGTAGAAAAACGTGCCCAAGATGAGTGGGCCGAGGGATGAGGGTTCCCGGGGGCCACCGTGTTCTGTGGGATTTCATGGGAACAGATGAGTGGAGCCTGTGGCCTGGCCTCTGACCACCTGGCCTGGTGGGTGCCTTCGTCCCAGCTCAGCCTGTCCGTCCCCGGGGTTCCGGGAAGCCTGGGGCGGCTGCCTCCTGTCAGTATTTCCTAGGCCCCGAGGGCGGGCTGGGCCTGCTGGGCGGTTCTCTCCTTTCAACAGGGCCACCACCAGGCCGCGAGACCCACACTCTGCAGCCTGTTTGGCTAAAACAGGAGACGTGGGCTGAGCCCATGGTCACCAGAGCCCAGGCGGGAAGGCGCTTCTGCCCGGGGGAGTCGTGTGCGCCTCACGTGTCCTTCGGGGAACGAGAGCAGGAGAACCGGGAACCGAGACATCTGGGCCGTGGAGCTTCCTGCCGGGGCCCCTTAGAGCCATCAGGGGCCCTTAGAGCCATCACAGCCACGAGGCCTTCAGGCAAAGCCCCCGGGTGCTTTCAGTTTAAAAGATGCATGTCCCGGAGCGTCTCCCAGCTGTCCTGCCACCTCAGCCTGCAGGGACGGGGGCAGGGGCCTGGACGCCTCTGCATTATTCATTCCCCTGTGTCCTCTCAGGCGGCTCACATTACGCGTTACGGGAAGGAGTCAGTCGTGTTGTGCGTCCGCCTCCACCCTGGGGAGCAGGTGTGAGTCGGGCTGGGAATCGAGCCGATTCGACCTCCCTTCAACGTGTCCCTCTGGGCACCTGCTGCGAGCAGGCGGCTGGGTCTGGGCAGGCGCAGCAGGGCAGAGGTCCCTGCCCATGACGATTCTGTGATGGAACCAAGAATGTGCTGCGGTTGTCCTGCCACCACTGCCTCACCCTGCTTTCACCCGAAAGAGGCAAAGCTTTTGTCTCTGGGAGCCCCCGGGAAGGCCGATCCCCGGCTCTCTGAGCCCCGGCTGCCCCTAGGCACTGCCTCTGCGAGGACGGGGTGCCGGGGAGGCCCCCGCTGGAATGGTGTCTAGGGCAGCATGCATCCCCTCGTGGGCGGCCTGACTGTGTTTTTTTAAATCATGCTGATCATAGTTGAAGATGCTAAATTATTAATTCCTCTTCTTCCTCTGCCCTGTTCATGCCAGAGCCCGTGAGATCCCTGGGGAAGAGGCCTGTGGCCGGCTGGACCGGCAGGAGCCCCTGCGAGTCTTTGCATCTTCGGTTTCTCCAAGGCCGCAACCCAGAGAATGGAGGGCGTGCGAGGAGCAGGAGGGAGTTGGCCTGTGCTCTGCTCCCCAGGCCAGCTCTGCTGCAGCGAGGTCCCCTGAGCCCAGTGGGGGCCCCAGGGTGATCGGTGCAGACTGAAGGCCACGGTGTCCCTGCCACCCCGTCCCCACCCCAGGGTGACACAGCACTGCCTAGACTGGAGCTTGGGACCAATGGGGCATGTGCACATGTGAGCGCCTGTGTGCACATGTGAGCGCCTGTGTGTGCCAATGTGTGCCTGTGTGCACATGTGAGCGCCTGTGTGTATATGTGTGTGCCTGTGTGTGCCAGTGTGTGCCTGTGTGGGGTCCACGAGGATGATAGGCCCGGGGACGATGGGAAGGTTAGTCTGGGGGCCGTGCCAGCCCTGCTGGAAACTCCTCCACGCTGGACGGGTCTCCGGAGACAAAGGGGTCATGCTGGCCCTCGTGCTGGGCAGATCCCGCTGCCAGGCAGGGTGAGGTCGCAGGGAGATGGCTGGCAGGCGCTGCCGGGTCTAGCATCCCGAGACTTGGTGGCAGGTCCAGCTTTGCCCAGTGCCTCTGGGCCTCTGTGCCCTCAGCACCGTGCTCCAGGCCTGACGCAAACAGCCGCGTCCTGGACCTGCTCAGACACCCCCACTTCTCTCTCCGCATCTGGTCTGTCCTGCAAGCAGTGGTGCTCAGGCCCGCTGCTCTGCCCTGGGCCCCCCGGGAGCCTCCAGCTTTGGTTCCCTCCAGAGGCTCTGATGTGAGGTCCTCGGCCCTGGGATTTTTTACTGCCCGGGGGGGTCCAGTGGGAGGCAAGGTGGAGCATCACGGGCCTGCAGTGCGGTCATCAGAGAGGCCTTGGTCTCTGCCAGGACCGGGCCTCATCCGTGCGGTCCTGTTGGTTGGCTGGTGTAGAAACTGTGTTCACAGATGCTGTTGCCACCGTCTGCTTTATGGTAGAATAGTGTCTTCTATTCCCCAACTTCTCACTTGTAACCCCACAGTTCTTAGGGGCCGGTCTGTGTGACTCACCTTCCCAGCTCTCCTGGTGTCTTGCACACAGAGGAAAGTCAAGAAATATTTGTCGATTGCATGAACGAAAGATTAAGTTAGATGTCTGCAGTCAGGCGAATACACCTGTCCCCGTACAGAAGACGTGATTGTGCTTTGAAGTCGGACTGTCTTGGTTTATATCTTGTTTTTGCCATTGACCAGCTATGTGACTTTGGAAGAATTATTTAAATTCTTGGTGCCTCAATTTGATCTGTGAAATGGGAATGATATTGTAGGGACCAGATGAGGCAGCACCTGACGAGAGGGGCTCACAGTGTGGGGCATACAGGAGGCGCTCAATTATTGTTAGTCCCGTCCACCACTGAGGGAGGATCCCGCTGGACTCGGCACCTCTGGGTGAGGCACTCAGAGGAGACACGGTTGCTCCGGGGCCCATGGGGGCCGTGTCACGGGAGGGAGGTTGAGGGGGACCTTTGTGTACACGGATCATTTCACTCCGACAGGAGCAGTTTGCTATGAGGGGGACAGCAGGCCTTTGTCATAACTGTGCTAAGAAATCACCTTCATAACATCAGTAATAATTCGTCCGAGCCTCCGATTATCCCAGACCAGAAGAAGGCGGATTTCCCGTCATCTCACAGTCGTCTTTGCAGGAGCTAAATTCCGCGGTCTTTGGTGTCTACATTCATAATCCCGCGGTATTTCTTCACACACACTTCCATGGTGTCTGTGCATCTACGACACCGTCACGTGCTATTTGTGTATCCACACGCACAATCCCGTGGCATTTGCGGGTCTACACAGCATGAGGGGGGTGACCGTGTCCACTGCTGCGCTCCGCCACCCTGGTCCACACCACTATCTGGTCTCGCTGGATTCTAACCTCCTAAGACGGGCCCCAGCTTCCATCCTGCTGTCCTACAGTGTGCTCTCCAAGGGGTCTTTCTCCGTCACCCACGGTGCCGCGCTGCGTCGTCGTTTCTGACCATCAGCTTGTGCGCATGCGCAAGAGTTTTCCCAGCACGGTGGGCGGTCCCTTTAGAGCGACTGGGGGTTAACAATTGCTCCATTCCTAGGGTTCTGATTCAGTTGGTCTGTGCTGAGCTCAGAACAGTAGTAATTAAGAGACTCTTTAGGAGGTTGTAGGGGAGGCCTGGTTTGGGCCCGCAGCTCCTGGGCGTGCCCTTAGCGGGAACTGCCGCTCGTCCATCTGCAACAAGCCTAAGTGTTGCTTTCGAAGTGGCCGGACACGTCTGACCCACAAGCAGTGAGCGCGGCTTCTGCTCCCACATCCTCTTCAGTGCGAGTTGCTGTCCGACCTTTAAAGATTTGCCCGTGACGTGGGGGTGAAGGGCACGTCGCTGTGCTCGACCACGCTGCCCTGGCACTGGGGGCTGCGTCTTCTCACGTTTACTGGTCGTTCACCTGTCCTCTGTTGTAAGTGCTGCTGATGCTTTTAACTCAAAACCATTTTAAAACTGAATTAATGCCGCTTAAAAGCCGTCTTTTCTTGCTGCCTCAAGGCACTCTGTCCCAGTAACCTGCTTCTCTCATCTTTCCCCTCCTTTCCCGCCTGCGGGTTTCACTCAGAACAACCTCAGGGCCGTGGATATGAAAATGAGGGGGTGGGGGCTGCAGGACAGCTCCCGAAGCCACACTGCAGGGGTGCGAGGGGGCCTGCAGCATCCACCCATTCACCGCAGGGAACCGAGTGTCTGCTGTGCGACCCTCTGAGAACAGACAGGCACCTGCACTGCACCCGAGGAGCCTCCTGCCCGAGGCGGGGACACGGACCCACAGCCACTCCGCGGCCGCCAGGACACGCGTAGGTCACCCCCAGGCCAGCCTCCCTGCTTCCCTCCTCGGGGCGCCTGACCGCCTGGGCCTGTGGCCAGCTGTGACCGGGCGGCGGGCGCAGCTCAGAAATCCAGAGGGACCTTTCCAGGTATGTTCCACCCTAGTCTGGCTCCGTTGCTGCCCACGCACATGCATTCCCTTCCCCGGGGTCTGATTTCCAGGAAAACGGGGAGCGGGAGGAGGGGATCGGGGGGGGAGGAGGGAGACAGGGCGTGGCCGGAGGCGCAGACAAGGGGCGGGGCTCAGGGGGGCGGGGCTCAGGCGGGTCCTCTCAGCCCCGTTGCATCGCACCGACCGTCGCTGTCGCCGGGAGCCGCCGCTGCAGCGCCCCAGGAGTGGCCGGGATGCAGCCCGCGCCCGGACCCCTGGCCCTGCGGGACGCGACAGGTGAGCCCCCAGCATCCCGCGCCCCGATCCTCCCGCAGGTGCGTCCGCCCGCGGGCCGCTGGGGCTCAGTCCCTCACGCACACCCTCTCGGGTCCTTTTCTGGATGGGACTTGGCGCCGCTCTCCGCCTCTTTCCCGCTGTCTTTCCTCTCGAACGACAGACGCCACCCAAACCGCCCCCGTTTCCCTCTCTTCCACCCTATTTCAGTCTCCAAAAATTTCTCGGAAAAGTTCATTTCAACAGCCGGGTAACGTCCTCCTGCTTGTAAGTGACAGGGTGGCTCCCTCCAGGCGCCCTCCCCACCGACCGCCCCCCGAAATTCATGGACTCCAGAATTCTTGGTTTCTCCAGACAAGCCAGGTGCAGCCTGGAGCCCGCGACCGCCGGGGGTCTGGAGCCGGACAGACTCGGTGCCGGGGGTTTTCCTGAGGGGAAGCCGGCAGGGAGGGTTTTGAAAAAAGTGGTCTGACAGGGAGCGCGGCTCTGATGGCCTCGGCCTGCTGCCCGCTTCACATGGCCCCTGGAAAACCAGGTGCCCCCACAGCCCTGCCTGGACTGACTTTGGAAAGTCTCTTTTAAAACCCAGATTAGTAATGTTTGATTGTTAAATAATAACCCAGGAGTCTGGCTTCTTCCTAAAAGAAATGGTTCGGCTCCCCCGGTCTCTAAGCAAAGCCCTGTGACCACTCTTGGTGCAGTCGTGTCGCTTAACCGCGGGGCTGCGTTCAGAGACGTGCGTCGTTGGGCAGTGTCGTCTCTGTGCGAACATCACAGCATTAACTGGCACAAACCCGATGGCACAGTGGGCCACACGCTGGGCTGCCCGGTGCCAACCCTCTAGGACACGGTCGTTGGCTGTGATGAAACGTGATGCGTGTTTTCATCCTCCGGGAAGTGAAACACTTCCTGCGTGTAACAATAGTCACAGCTAGTTGTTATTACTCGTTGTTGTTAACTAGTTATTGTATTAGAATCACTTGATGGTTAAAAGATACCATTTGACTTCGTTTTTTCTTTTTATGAGGAACTGTAAATTTAAAATAATACTAGGAGTTAGTCTCTTATTTAAAAATACTAAAATTAGCTGGGGTGTGATTATGGCATTTTTTTCTTGCATTTCTGTGGTTACCACCTTGGGCAAGTGTTCCATTAAAATCAGAGAAAAGGGGACTGGATGGCCGAGGGGCGTGCTGCTCTGCGTGGCGTATTTCCCTGACGGCCGCTGTGCCTCCCTGACGGGGTGTCCACATGTGACTCCATCAGCTCATTCTTCTTTCTGGGGCTCCAGCCCTGCTGCCAGGGTGACCACCTTCCTAGTGCCAACCCCGTCTCGGTGACACCCCCCTCCTTGCTCTACTGACTGGAGGGAGTGCTGATGGTCAGCACCAGAATCCGCTCCCGTCCTTGCACTTCCTCAACGTGACCAGGTCCCACGGGAGCTGTGGTTCAGCTGCTCCTGCCACGGCCGGGGCTGGGGGACGGGGCAGGAGGGCTGCAGGCGCCCAGCGGGGTGCCGAGGAGACTGTCTGAGACGTTCTAGGAAGGATGCACCTGGGACAGCCTGGACGTGGGAAAAGCAGCGAGCAGGACACGGGAGCTCCACACCTCAGAACATCTCCCTCAGTTTCTGGGGTGGAGAAACACGGGTCGGAATAACTGCCACGCGACCTTAACGCTGTCACCGCTGTGATTAATCTGTCACGCCCGTAGAAACGTGTACAGAGCTTCCGTGTGTATTCTCTCACCACAGTTAGGAGGTGGGTGGAGCGGGTGGTTGTCAGCCCCACTTTACAGATCAGGAAACTGAAGTTCATTCATTCACTCAACACCAGGAGATGTCTCTGTCTCCTGGTTTGAGCTGGGCACGGGGATCGAGTGGCAAACAAGACAGATACAGCCCCTGCTCTCACAGGTCCTCTTCTGCTGGGCTCAGAGAGGATGGATGGCTGCCCAAGATCACACAGCAGGCCTGGGGAGGCCCAAAACAGTGTGGGTGCAGTCTGTGTAGCTGTCCCAAGACTATAACCCTAAGAGTAGATATTTTAGTTGACAGTCAGGGCACTGTCTTAAGAGCGCTTCAGTTGTAACAACGCATGTGAGAATCTTCCTGCTAACGGGATAGGGTGGAGGGACAGTTGGGTGGTTCTAGGCATCCGCCTCCAACGCGGAACTGGATCCCTCCAACACCTGGTCTGCAAATGCGTGTGTCTTGTGGTGATTATAAAGGTGCCATACCTTCTTTTCTTGAGTTTGTTTCTTGTTTTCTTATTTTTATGCAATATCCTATATTTATAGAGTATTTAAGATCAGGATTCTTCTTTTTGTCGCTTCTGTCGTACCTGGAGTCAAAACAGGACAGTCTGCGTCAGTAGAATGAGCTTGTGCAGACCCGTCCCTCCCAGCGTCCCGTGCGAATCGCTGGCTGTCTTTCTGGACCCCATGTCAACCTCGGAACCTCCCACAGAAACGCTGACAGAAGGGGCAGCTCGCACTTTCTGCTTTTACCATGTAGCAGTTTCAGGGGAAAGTGGTGGAGTGGCAAAGTTACCTCGAAAACGGTTCATGGGAAGATTTACGTGACCCCACAGGGGATGCGTTTAACTTTTCACTCCGTGGCAGGCCTGTCAGAATGTCACTAACGGATGGGGCAAGGGCTGACCAAGCGCTGTCAGCCTGGTGGATCCACTCAGATCCCCATTCACCACGCCAGCGTCCCTGAAGGGACGAAGCGGAACAGAGTTGAGAGCCTTAGGGAGCAGGATACGGTCCAGACAGCCCACTTGAGCCCAGACAGGGCCCTGGAAGTCGTAAGCACTTTGAAACAGATGCTGAGGCATCTGGCTGGTTATTTTGAGCATAATAGACGTGCAATGCATTAAAATAGGAAAAATAGCAGAACAAAACCCTCTGAGGAGGAGGGCATTTGTCTGATAATTTTCTCAAATACTTAGTCCCATAAAATTTAGTTTTAGGAGGCTTATTGTTCTTAAAACACATTTTAACCCTCAAAAGATAGGAATGGGAACCTAAGGGAAAAAAAAAAACAGGCAAGGAAGAAGAGAGGAAATTGCACTGATCAAAAGCAGCTAGTTCACCCTCGACAATTCTTACGTGTTCGGCTTCTTTGGCAGGTGTGTGGAGGCGGGCCAGGGCGGTCAGAGGTGGGGAGACCCATCCTCCGGTCCCGACTGAATGAGCCGGGGAGCTGGACGGCTCTGAAACAAGCTACAGTTGCTACCCCACTACTAGAGGTGTTGTCACCATTAATGTGATTGTTTCATGAACTTCCACAACAATGGTTTCATTAACTTCCAAAATGTAGAAGATATATATAGACATATACAAATATATTTTTTGTGCAGAAGATTGTCACTGAGCTAACATCTGTGTCCATCTTCCTCTATTTTATGTGGGTCACCGCCACAGCGTGGCTTGACAAGCAGTGTTAGGTCTGCACCCAGGATCTGAACCTGCCAACCCCGGGCTGCGGAAGTGGAGTGTGCGAACTTAACCACTGCACCACCAGGTCAGCCGCCAGAAGACATTTCTAACTTTTGGGTCTGTTTTTTTTTTTCAATGCACCTACCTTTCTAAAGTCAATCGACCAGAGCAGAATTTCTGCCGTGGGAGGCTGCTCTTTGTTCCCAGGGTGGCGTTGCCATTTCAGTGCCCTAATTCCCCACAGATGTCCCAGCTCTGCTGCCACCATCCCCATAACCGCTGATCTTCTGAATCCTGGGCAGAGCACCTTGTACATATGTCCTTGGTTTCAGGCTTCAAACAAATGCAAGAAAGAAGAGTCGTTGCTGTCTCTGTGCGTGCACTTCTTTGCAAGTGAGATGTAATAGTGAAGGAGGGGAAAGCCCGCTACGGGAGCTCCCAGAGCACGTGCAAATGCCCCGTGTCCTGAGGGATCAATTGTCTGCTTGCACTTGGGCTTTTTCCTGTAGACACTCCTACAAATGGTTCACCCTCAACAATTCTTATATATTTGTAATAAAAAAATACTAGAAAATAGAAATTAAGAGAGCAATTTAAAGCAACCAGATGGAGCCATGCTTACTTCTCCTGCCTGTAGGTGAAGAAGCTGTGGGACTTCTGAGAACTGTTTCCAAAGCGTGTACGAGGCCTGTGGGTTTATCTTCTGTTTTGTGAGATTAAATTTGCACTCCAAAACTTTTACTTTCTCCTTAAAAATATTTTGCCCAGGGGCTGGCCCAGTGGCACAGCAGTTAAGTTTGCACATTCCACTTCGGCAGCCCGGAGTTCACCAGTTTGGATCCCGGGTGTGGACATGGCACCATTTGGCATGCCATGCTGTGGTAGGTGTCCAACGTATAAAGTAGAGGAAGATGGGCAAGGATGTTAGCTCAGGGACAGTCTTCCTCAGCACAAAGAGGAGGATTGGCAGTAGTTACCTCAGGGCTAATCTTCCTCAAAAAAAAAAAAAAAATTTTGCCCTTTTGCCCTGAAATTCCACTTATAGAAATTTATCCTAAAGAATAAGCGAGAGGTGATAGAAAGATTTATATACAAAGTTTATAACATGGTGGTTTTAAATACATATATAGACTTTATTTTTCAGAGCAATGTTAGGTTCACAGCAAAATCGAGGGGGGAAATACAGAGATTCCCATCGACCCTCTGCCCCCCAGGCACAGCCTCCCCCCCAGCCCCAGCCGTCAGCCTGTGTGGTGCTCCACGAACCTCTACTGACACGTCACCCCCAGAGCCCGTGGCTCCACGAGGCCTCGCCTTGGTGGTGGACGTTTCGTGGGTTTGGACAAATGTGTAACATCCCGTATCCGTCATCACAGTGTCAGACAGAGTTGTTCTCTGCCCTGAAAATCTCCTCTGCCCGACCTGTTCATCCCTCTGTCTTGTGTTCGGAAAAATTCTTAGAGTATATTAAGTGAACAAAAATTTTAAAAGATTTAAAAACACGTCTGTCCCAATTTAGGAAAAAATGCTTTAAAAAGTAGATAAGTGCATTGTAAAAAGATGTCGTGGTTGTAGGCCCACCTGCCAATTTTGGGTGATGCGATTACTGTGAACTTTATTTTTTCTTTTGTATTTTTCTGTAGTTTATAGATGTTCTACAAAAAGTAACTATTGCTTTTATGAGCAGAATAAGAATCACACATTTTTAACATAAAACTTACAGTCTTCTTTTTCCCTGTAAAAATGCCTTCATCACCTGGGTCACACTCCAGGGCCCGGCCCAGGTTGGTTTGAGTTCAGAAGTCCGGCGAGCGGAGTGGGAGGAGAGACCCTGGGGCAGCTGAGGGTCAGGTGTGGGCGGGAGGAGGAGCTGCGGCCAAGGAGGGGACGCAGACGGGAGGTGATCTGAGGATGCTGGGCTGGAGGGGCTCAGGGTCGTTTTCTTGGGGGCTGGCACATGTGCCGCTGCTCCTCCACGCCCAGGGCAGACATCGTTAATCGATCTGGGCACCTCTCGGATCCCCCGGTGGGACTCCCCTCGAGTGGGGCTTCCCCACCGTCTGGACACTACAGCAGGAAGGGAGGTGATGGCCTGACGGTGGCCTGGGCATGGGGCCACACAGGTTAGCATTCGGCCAGTGCCCTCAGGACAGAGCTGTGGGCTGCGGGGTGGCTGGTGTGTGGCTGGACGTGGGTGGGAAGGGTCACTGGAGAACAT
The DNA here is from genome assembly GCF_037783145.1 of Equus przewalskii. Taxonomy (NCBI): domain Eukaryota; kingdom Metazoa; phylum Chordata; class Mammalia; order Perissodactyla; family Equidae; genus Equus; species Equus przewalskii. Next base: position 80,419,707 of record NC_091846.1, read on the forward strand.
GTGCTGAGTTTAGAAACATCAGGAGATGGTGCAGAACCACGTCTGAGCCACGTGGCCTCTGGCGTGGTCATGGGCAGTCAGTGCTGTCTCTATGCTCCTGTGCTCTGTCCACTCGTGCGTCCACTCTCGGGTCCTCTCTTGGGTCCACTCGTTGCTCAGCCCCTCAACGCCTATTCTGCAGAAGCTACAGCGGTGGGACTCGGAGCCCACCACCAGGGCATGTCCATGAGGCGTAAATGCGGGATGTGCTCCTCGGTGGGTGGCAGGTGGCCGGCCCCTGGGGCTGCAGCCACATGACTTGGTTATTGGGCTGGGGTGGCCCTTTGCAGCAAGGGCCGCGAGGGGCCTGGGGGCCTGGCTTTGCCTCTGCTCTTGCTGCGGGTGTCCTGCCCACGGCCAGTGGCCTCCTTGCTCTTCCCCGTGTGGCTGGGCTGCCAGGCTGCTCCATCCTCAGGCGTGAGCCTTCGGAGCGGGTTGTGTTCGGTCCATCCTCGTACCTCTAGTTTGCTGTCGACACGGCAGCCGCTCCTCCTGCTGCAGGAGTCAGGAAAACCCAGAGCGCCACCATCCCTCTCGAAGCCAGCCACAGCGCCGCCTCCCGGGGCACCGGGGGCAGGCAGGAGAACCGCCCCTGCGGACCCTGAAATACACCTCCTTTTTAGGGAGGCAGAGAGGGGCGCGTAACCAAGACGGTCGGCTGCTGGTCGGAGCCAGTGGCTTATGATCTTCGAGAGTGAGTTGATCTCGTCCTCCAGGGTGAGGGTCACAGTTGCTTTAGGACGAGATTCTCCGAGAGGGTCCTCCGAGGATCTGGAGGTGCCGGGGAAGGAGAGCGGGCCTGTCGGTGTTCTTTTGGCCTCCGGATGAAGCGTCCTTCCTGAGACCACGTCCCTGACGTCACTGGGTAAGAACCGCGTCCTCACGTCAGCCAGTCCTTCTGAGTTTGCACCTGATTTGTGGTTTTGTGTCACTTATTTCTGAGGGTGTGACAATCCCGTTCTTGGGGTTGTGCCCTTGACTGGCCATCAAGCTTTGCGATGGGACGGCAGAAGTGCGAGTCTACAGGCGCAGGCCTCCTGGAGCGTGAAAATTCTGCCTGCCCTGAGTCAGGAGGCCACTGCGCCAGCGTTGTGATCAAATGTGCGCTGCCTCCCTGTTACACACCCAGACACACACTCACACACAGACACACTCGCAAACTCACACTCTCACTCTCACACACTCACAGACACACACAGATACACACTTGCACAGACACACTCACACTCACAAAGATACACAGACACTCACTCACACACACGCTCTGTGGATTTTAGACACGTTGGCATAGGAAGAAGCACCGTGTTTCCCTTTCGTCTCCCGTTTTGCTTTGGACTCATGGGAACCAAGAGGGTTAAGCTTCCCAAACAAGACCCAGCAGCCCGGCTGGCTCGGCGTGGAGGCCCTCGTCCTGCCCTCCGCTGTCTGCCTCCGCGTGCACTTGCTGGTGACAGGTCGGGGCTGGTGTGTCTGAGAGCGAATGGCTGTCTTCGAGAGGCTGCCCTGCCTTCCCCAGACACGCTGTGGGGCGGGAAGTAGGTCAGTGCACACCCAGAGGTCGAGACCTGAGGGAGGAAACGCGGGCGATGGGAAGCTCCCCTTTCCTGCGTCTTCCTTGAGCTCCGCCGCAGTTAGAATTGGGTTTGGCTGTGGATTCCCGGACATCCAGAGTAGTGGCTTAGAACCCAGAGGTTTATCCTGTTACCTCATCAGTGTGGAGGTGGGTGAGCAGGGCTGCCTTTCTGCTCTGTCATTCTGCCTGTGGCTTCCATTCTCAAGGATCCCTCATGGTCCAGAACAGCTGCTGGGGCCCTGCTTTCTGTCCATGTTCCAGGCAACAGGAAGAATGAAGAGAGAAAGGCAAGGGGACAGCTCCTTTAGAAGACTTCCCATAGGTCCTGCCCACTGTCCTTTGCTTGGATGGATAAGTAATCACGCAGCTGGAACAGAGGCTGGACAATGCCATGCTTGGCTGGGCACACCTCCACATCACATACAGGGGCCTGTTCACAGGGCAGAGGGAAGGGCACGCCTGGGGGCTATGGTGGCCTCCAGCACACTTCCTGCTTTCTTTCTGCCCCCTCCCCGTTCAATCCTTCACCCTTTGGGCTGAGCTAGACGCCGGAGATGGAAGATGAGGCGCCCTCTGGGCCCCCGGGGTGACAGCTGTGTGTGGACAGGCCGCAGGCCACATTCATGGGGCAGAGCGCGCCAGGTGCTGGCTGCCTGGAGGGACGCGACTGCTCTGGGCCTGGTCAGGCTGAGCTGGAGGTCTTGCTCCAGCCTCAGAACGGGCTGGTGTCCAGGCTCGGGACTCGGCCGGGGCCCAGGCGAGGCGCTTGGAGTGGCAGCCGGCTGGGCAGATGCTCAGGAAGGGGTCGGCCTGAATTGGCCATGGGGTTGCCTGCCAGGGTGAAGGCCTTCGGGCCCTGCGGCCTGGGGAGGGGGAGGGCGCTGGAAGGGAGCTGGTGTCTGTGGTGAACCAACTGTGTGGGCAGCATCAGGTGCGGGAGCAGGACAGACCCCAGCCGCCCTCATGGGCTCATCGTCAGCGAATGATGTCGGGGAGTGTCAAGTGGTGAGAGTGGGCAGGCCCCGGCCCCTCTGGGAGTGGGGGTGGCAGGAGCGGGGAGCAGGACAGACCCCAGCTGCCCTCGTGGGCTCATCTTCGGGGGATGATGTTGGGGAGTGTCGTGTGGTGAGAGTGGCCAGGCCCCGGCCCCTCTGGGCAGTGGGGGCGGCAGGGGCAGGGCTCCCGCGTCTGCCCCGGGCAGGTACAGGGAGCGCGGACGCGGGCAGCTGTGCAGGTGAGACATGCAGGGTCAGTGCTGTTCGGGACGTGGCGTCAAGGGCCCGGCAGAGACCCTGTGAGGCCCGAGGGGCGGCAAGGGTGCCTCCCAGACCCTGCTCTGAGAACCGGGGCGGCCGAAAAGAAAGAGGTCGTGGGCGTGGGGGTCGGGGGCTTCCAGAGGCTGGTTCGGGGCACCCGAGGGGGCCCTGGTGCAGGAGGGAGCAGCGGGCTGGTCCCAGGCTCCCGGGATGTGGCAGCGGCGAGACCTCCCAGAGCTCAGAGGGAAGAGCTGACCCTCGGTGCGTCACATGGGACACCCTCTCTGAGCCCGTCCCCTGACTAACGGTGCCCCATCTGCCCTCCTCCCAGAAGCGTTTGCGAGAAGAAAGAAGACTTCCCTTTGGTTTGTGGGGTCTCTGTTGGTGGTGTCCGTCCTCATCCTGACCATCGGCCTCGCCGCCACCACCAGGACGGAGAACGTGACCGCGGGGGGCTACTACCCAGGAATCATCGTGAGTCCCGTGTCCCCGGGGTCTGCGGGGCAGGGGGCGGGCTCCACAGAGTGCTGTGTGGTGGTGACACAGCTCCAGCCCCACGGAGCTGGGCTCTGGGGCCTGGAAACTTGCATTGGTGGTTGTGGGCAGCAGAGTAGTGACCCCAAAGGCGTCCGTGCCCTACTCCATGGGACTCGTGAATGGGGTGGGCTGCACCAAAAAGGGGCTGAGCGTTGCCAGTCGGCCTCAGGAGGGCGTGGTGGTCATCCCGCACCATCCAGGTGGCCCAGTGTGAGCACAGGGTCCTTACCTGTGGAGGAGGGGGCAGGGAGGGGTCGAGCCTTGATGGGAGAGGTGTCGACGGTGGAGGAAGGGCCCAGAGCCAAGGGGTGCGGCCCCTTGGATGCGGGAAAGGCCCAGCCTACATCCTCCCCCAGCCTCCGAGGGAACCAGTGCTCCATACCTGGGCTTTAGCCCCGTGGGACCGAGCTGACCAGACTGACCCTCGGGAAACGGACGTGTGGCTTTACGAGCCGCCTGCCGCCGAGCTTGATGGACGATGGCGTTTGTAATGTGGTTGTGTAGGATGGCAGGGGCCGGCCTGAGCCACTCCTGATTCCAGATTCTGGACAGCGGTGCCACCTGCTAAATCCATGACAGCTCATTTGACCTGGCGAGAAGCAGTCACCCAAATCCAGAATTATCTAGAAGACTTTTTGACGTATGAATTCACGTTCACTGTTGTCAGCAATAACGTCTGCTCCGGTGTCCACTTTGCACACAGGGAGAGTCTGTGAAATTGCCTTTGATCAGCTACAATGCCCTTAAAATGCACCGAACCCTGAGTTGCTGTGTCATGAAGAGCTAAACCAAGATTTTTTTCAAAAATGAAGCTTATTTAATCAATTACTCCCACTAAGAGTGTTATCAAGACTAGTAATGATGTTGATAACATTTTTAGCAAGGACGAAAAAGGTTTTGGCACTCAATATTTATAAATATTTTACAAATATTTTTCATTTCATCTTCATATTATCTTTTATTTTGTCTTCTGTCTGTGCTTTATAAATCTGCATTACCTACCAGTATATAATTCACGAGTAAACATACATAGATAGTGTCTATGCAGAAAGTTTCACCAGTGGAACCTCACGTCGAGGACCCCGCTTTTCTGCCGTGTGTCCTGTACGGGAAGGGAGCCTGGAATTTGGGGAGCTGGTGGCTGGGGACACGTCCCCGAAATTACCTCAAAGGATCAAGATGCGTCTCGAGTGGTAGTTTTTTTGCTTGTTCTTAAGCTCCACTCACTCGGGGTTTCATCTCGAGATCGTATTCAGACCCTCCTGATGCTGTCAGCACCCAGCTCGGTGAGGACACTGGTTCCGGGCGACGCCTGATGGAGTGAGTGCAGCCCGGGCGGCTCTGAGAGGAGCTGTGGATGCAGCGTGAATCCACTAGAGAAATGTGGACGGAAGTCGCTCTGCGGAGACCCCGCGCCAACCTGGAGACACGGGAGAGAGCTGGTCTCAGGAGGAACCCGCTTCCCGCATCGCATCGCTTCCTCCTGGGGGCCAGGAGCTCCGGCTCTCGAGGAGCAAGAGGACTGATTCTCAGGAGCCCCAGGCTGCCTGTCTGCCTGCCCACCTGAGCCGAGCGCCGTCCTCGAGCGGGCCAGTGAGTCCGGGGGTGACGGGCAGCTCTTCTGAAATGTCTTCACTTCCACTTTCCCAGGGTCTTACCTGAGGAGTCGTTCTCTGACGCTGGGCCTGCAGACAGGCCTGGGGAGCGATCGGGGGGCCTCACACCTGAGGAGCAGACACAAGAGAGGGGCCCTGAGTGGTCGACTTACTGTGAGGATGTTGTCCTCCATGCCGGGGAGGGGGCACCTGGACTCGATTTTCCTGTAACCAGAGTAAAACCGACGTGAGAGTTAAAGTGTGGACACAGAGAGGAGATGGGTCGTATTTCAGCGGCTTCTGTTCCAGCTGCGGCTCTGATGAAGCCAAGAAGCCACCCTGCCAGGCGAGGTCCTGGCTGCCACTTAGCGGTCACCCTTGCGCAGTGGGAATGGCAGCCTCGCCCGTGAGAAGGTGTTTGGGGTAGGAAGCTCCCACACATTGTTTACTGTGGCGGGTCAGCCGCCAGCCGTGCTAACCGAGTGCTTTCTCCCTTGTTTTCTCTCTGGTGTTAGCTCGGCTTCGGATCGTTCTTGGGAATGATTGGCATCAACCTGGTGGAGAATAGACGGCAAATGGTAAGAACACACAGTGTGTCTTTCAAGCGTGGAGTGGTGGGGAGTGTTGCCCTCAACAGAGGATGTTCCGGCTGTAGCTGGTGTTCCTGGGAGAGCCCCCACCTCAATCTGGCAGCCTACGGGATCAGCACCAAGGTGCCCCAGGCTGTGCACTGTGCAACCCTGGACTCAGGGCTTAGTGGGTGCCGTTCACATCTTAGTCTGAGTGGCACTGCTAGAGTTGTAGGGTACATCTATAACCTCATACTGTGGTCCCAGCAGCTCAGGTTGTGGCACGGGAAGTTCAGGGTGTGGGGTGGGCTGGGGTGGTTGGCAGATTAAATTAACTCATGGTGTGTAAAGTTCAGAGAGACACATGTGAATGAGCATCTCTCCTTTTGAGTCGACAGTCCCAGCGTCTGCCCTTCCCTTTGGGATAAGGTGGTGTGTGGGCTTCCCCAGACGGGGGGAAGTGGTGAATGGAAAGCGGGAGGAACCGTGGCTCAGACGGTCTCTGTGGAGTGGACTCTGGATGCCGCCTGTCCGTGAACGCTTGCTTGTGTATGAACGGCAACTAGGTCCATTTCGCAAACCCGATGTCTTTATTGATCACCTCAACTGGGAACCTGTTTGTTGGCGCACTGCTTTTGGGAAGAGAGCTGTAAGAATAATAGTTAATTTTGCCAATTCACTGGACAGCCAGTGTTGAGTTTTGAGAGTGGTGTTCAGGGGGATGCGGGTTGGGCCGTGTGGCCGTTTCTGTCTCATCCCCAAATTACTGTGTCAGACTGTGCTGGCGTTTTCACGGCCCCTGCACTGGCTGTCGTCCTGTTGTCTCACCACGTTCAATGTGGCCTGCCCTGGGCCATCATGGGTGTGTGAGACAGTGATGGGACCCATCACCCCATGTGTCCCCGTTCCCTGGCTGACAGGACGGTCAGACGGCTCGGCCATGGTGTCTCGTCATAACCCACGTGGGATGAGAGAATGGACCCCTGGGCAGAGGAGCGGCTGAGAGGGTGGGAGGGCCCTGGGGCTGGGGAAGGGGGATAGTCAAAGAGACTGGGATTCGGGTGGAAAGAAGTGTTTTGCCCTAAATATTGGGAGGCAGTGGGGCGTCTTTCCCTCCTCGAGTCTCCTGGCAGCGCAGAGGTGGGCTGGCTCTGGGCTTTTCCTCTGGGTCCCACCCGGCTTATCCTTCTCGGCTTTGCCTGGATCACAGGAAAGAGGGGCCTGGGAGGGCACCGTCTCGGGCCCTGGGAGCCCCGCCCCCCCCCCCCCCCATTGACTCTCCTCCAGGAAGGAGGTGAGTGGGGCTGAGCTGAAAATGAATGGAAGCCCTCGCTCCTGTGTCTGCCGCGGGGCCTTCACACATCCCCGCAAGGCTGATTCTGTGCGCTGATCACTTGCGTGGTGCTGAAGAATCTTCACTGGGGACACGCATTTCCTTCCATGTCTTTTATCAGTGCCGTGGAGTCGATTCCGCCTCCTAGTGCCCCGTGGGCAGCAGAGGAACCTCGGCCAGGTCTGTCTGCGCCATCCCCCGCCTTCCTGTGCCCCGTCAGATGACACTCCGCTGCTCTGCACAGGGGTTTGTGGCCCATTTTTCCAGAAGTGGGTGGCCAGGTCCTCCTTCCTGGTCTGTCTTGTTCTGGAAACTCCGCTGAAACCCGTCTCCCAGGGGTGACCCCGCTGGTATCCGAAATCCCGGTGGCAGAGCTCTCAGCATCACAGCCACACGCAGCCGCCACAGTGTGACAATGACAGACGGTGGTGTGGGTCACCAGGAAAGGACCTGGGCTGCAGCCGTGAGAGCGCCGGATCTTAACCGCTACAGCACAGGGCCTGGCCCTTCCACGCTTAAACGCACTGCAGTGTAACTACCCGGAGAGACAGGAGGTTTGACGCTGCACTGAGGTGTGAGAGCTGAACCTGTTTCCTCAGGAAAAGCTGGTGTTGGAGGGAGGGGCTCCCTGTTGGTGGAGGAGCAGCTGGAACCGCGCCGTGGAGGGACGTTCCTGCGGCTCCCGCTCCCTCTCGCTCCCCGGTCCTGTCTGGCCCCCGTGCTCCTGCCCCCCTGCCTAGCTGTCACCGGGCGTCCCTGTGCACCCCACCGAGGGATCCCACGTGCTCCTGCCTTCCAGGAGGGTTGCGGGCCCTGCCCGAGGTGGCGCTCAGCACCTTAGGCCACAGCTTGAGGGGCTCCCGAGAGCTTGTCTACATGATTTCCCCAAAGGGCAGGCCGGTGGGAAGCCGGGGGTGCGCCGTGTGCCGGGTGGCACATGGGCTGCGCAGTCTTGGGAACTGTGGACCTGATCCGGTCCTGGGATGCCTGTTTCTTTCCCCCTTTTTAAACACCTGTGCTGAGATATAATCCACATACCATATAACTCGCTGTTTAATGTGTAGAACTCAATGGATTTTAGTATATCCATAGACAGGAGCAACCATTCAGGACATTTTCCCTGCCTTGATGGGAAGCCTGTACCTGGCAGCTGTCAGCCCTCTGTCCCCACCTCCAGCCCCAGGCAGCTTCATCTGCTTCTGTCTGTGGACCCCTATGCGGGACTCTCACTTGAATAGACTCACACACCACGGGGTCCTTTGTGTCTGGCTTCTTGCACTGAGCCGATGCTTTCAAGGTTCGTCCAGGTCATAGCGTGTGTCAGTGCTTCATTCCTTCTTACGGCTGAGCCGCTTCCGTCGTGTGGGTGTTCATCCTTCGTCAGCCGATGGCGTTAGAGCTGTCACCACTTTTGGCTGTTGCGATGCTGCTGCTCTGAACGTCTGGGTCCAAGTTTCTGTGGACGTGTTGTCGTTGCTCTAAGGTAGGTATCCAGGAGTGGAGGCGCTGGGTCATGTGTAACCACGTTTAATCGTTTGAGGATTGTCAGACTGTTTTCAAAGTGGCCGCTCCATTTTACATTCCCACCAGCAGTGGTGAGGGCTCCAGCTTCTCCACATCCTCGCTGACTCTTGTTGTCGTCTGTGTTTTTATTTGGCCATCCTTGTGGGTGTGGAGTGGTGTCTCCTTGTGGGTTTGATTTGTATTTCCTTGTCAACTAATGATGTGGAGGACTCGTGCTAACTGGCCTTTGGTGTATCTTTTTTTGGAGAAATGTCCATTCGAATCCTTTGCCCTTTTTTTTTTTTTAGGAAGATTAGCCCTGAGCTAACTGCTGCCAATCCTCCTCTTTTTGCTGAGGAAGACTGGCCCTGAGCTAACATCAGTGCCCATCTTCCTCTACTTTATATGTGGGACGCCTACCACAGTGTGGCTTACCAAGCGGTGCCATGTCTGCACCCGGGATTCAAACCAGCAAACCCCGGGCCACCAAAGTGGAATGTACGCACTTAACCACTGCACCACCAGGCCAGCCGCCTGCCTATTTTTAAATTGAGTGACTTTTTTTGTTGTTGAGTTGTCAGAATCCTTTATGTATTCTAGATGCAAGTCCTTAGCAGACACGTGATTTACCAATCCTTTCTCCCATTCTGTGCGTTGTCTTTTCACCCTTTCGATGGTGTCCTTGTGGAACAAAAGTTTTCAGTTTTGACGAAGCCCAATTTGTCTATGTTTTATTTTGTTGCTTGTGACTTTGGTGCCATTTCCAAGAATTCCACACCAATTCCAAGGTCATGAAGATTTGCCCCTACGTTTTCTCAGAGTTTTGTCACATTTAAGTCTTTGGTCTGTTTTGAGTTAATTTCTGTATACAGTGTGAGGTAGGGGTCCACATTCGATCCTTTCATGTGGCTACTCGGTTGTCCAGCAAAATTTGGGGAAAAGCCTGTCCTACCCCCGTGAGTGGCCTTGACGCCCTTCCTGATAATCACTCGGCCGTGGGTGTGTGTGTTTATGTTTGGATTCTCAATCCTGTTCTGTTGATCTATGAGTCTGTCTTTGTGCCCGAACATGCCGTCTTGCTTACTGTTGCTTTGTAGTAAGTTTGAAATCTGGACACGAGTCCTTCTACTGTGTCCCTCTTTTTCAGGATTGTTTTGGTTATTCTGTTTCCTTGCGATTCAATGTAAGTTTTAGAATCAGCTCATCGATTTCTACAAAGACGTCAGCTGGGCTTCTGATAGAGACGGTGCCGAATCCTCAGATCCGTTTAGGGAGTGCTGCCATCTTAACAACGTTAAGTATCTTGACCCATGACCATGGGATACTTTTCCACTTTTTAAAGCCTTCTTTCATTTCTTTCAACAATGTTTTGTTATTTTAAGAGTCTAAGTTTGGCACTTCTTTTGTTAAATTTGTTCTTAAGTATTTTATTCTTTTTGAGGCTATTGTGAATAGAATTGTTTTCTTAACTTCATTTTTGGATTGTTCACTGCAAGTTATAAAAATACAATTGATTTTTCTATGTTGATCTTTTTTTTTTAATGGGATTTTTTTTTAAAGTATGCTTTTTTTTTTTTGGTGAGGAAGTCTGGCTGTGCGCTCACATCTGTTGCCAATCTTCCTCTTCTTTTTTTTTTCTCCTCAAAGCCCCAGGACATGGTTGTACATTCTAGTTGTAGGTCCCTCTGGCTGCTATGTGGGCCCCGCCTCAGTGTGGCCTGACAAGTGGTGCCGTGGCGGCGCCCAGGATCCGAACTGGTGAACCCTCAGGCTGTGTAAGAGGAGTGCACGAACTTAACCACTTGGCCACGGGGCCGCCCCTCTGTGTTGATCTTATATCTGCAGCCCTGTTGAACTCATCCATTAGTTCTGATGGTTTTTAGTGGCTTCTTAGGGTTTTCCACCCATGAGATCGTGTCGTCTGGAAACAGGGGTAGTGTTTCTTCTTCCTCTCCTGTCTGGATGCTGGAGGTCTGCTTCCATGGCTTAAGTAAAAGAAACGTGGGCCTTGGAATCGGAGGATCAAAGTGCGGAGGTGACAGCAGCTCCAGAGCGGTGTGGGCCAGCCCCCCAGGAAGCTCCCCTGCCCGCCAGGAGGGTCAGGACCCCCCGCCCCTCGGACCAGAGCCTTCTGACTGGGGTTGTCTGTGATGCCTGTGGGCTCGTTTCTGCCCCTTCAGGGGAGGCGATCTTCCAGGCTAACTTTCTGTGACAAACGTTTATTTCGCTGCCTAACATTTAATGTAGTATTTATGAAAGCTGGAGCCTGTGTCCAGCATTTGTAGCTGTGTGGTCTGGGGGAGCTCACTTGGCCATTCTGAACCTCAGTGTCTTCATTGTCTGGGTCGTTGGGAGCGTCAGAGTTAACGAATGTGAGAATATCCAGCACGATGCTGGCCCCTGACAGGCATTCAGAGAGTGGAAGCCGTTGTCACGTCTTATATGTATTTACATCACCGTATTTAAGCACACGGGTCAGTCAGAGCTTTCGAGTTGTTTCAAAAGGAGACGATTGCAAGCTGAGAGAATGTCAGCTGAAGAGGGAACGCTTGTGTTTCAAGTGCCTCCAGATGTCTAGGAATGCTTTCTTTTCTCTTGATTTCTGTTTAACTTTACGTACAGAATTTAAACGTATACACAAGTAGACAGAATGGCATAACGGCTCCTCTGGGTCCCTCAGCAGCATCATCAGCTGCTGACTCACGGTCAGTCTGGGTTCATCTCCATCTATTTCTTCCTTTCCTGTGTTATTTTGAAACAAGTCCCAGACATGGTATCATTTTGTCTGTAAATATTTCCCTCTGTTCAGTTGAAGGGGTGGAATCTAATCATCAGATGTGGCGTCACCATTATCTCCACCTGTTACCATGTTACTCCCCAGTGACATCTGAAGAATGCCCCAAATTGAGTCAGCTTCTGCTATTTTTCCATCGATGACTGAGTTCTTGCTTTCTCCTCACCCAACAGACACAGGAATCATTGATTTCCTAATGGCTCTGTAGTCCTGATGGTCCAGAGGCCGGGGAGGGGAAGGTGAGGGCCAAGACGTCTGTCAACTGCCAATGCCCTGCCATGTGCATGTGCGCACACACAAGCACACACGGACACACACAGAGATACAGACGAGAGAGAGAGAGAGAGAGAGAGAGAGACATACACACAGACAGACACACACAGAGACACAGACATACACACACAGAGAGAGACAAACACACACAGACAGACACAGATACACACAGATAGAGACACACAGAGACACAAACACACACACAGATACACACACACATAGGGACACACAGAGATAGACAGACACACAGACAGATAGACACACACACACATAGAGACACACACAGACACAAAGACATACACAGAGACACACAGACACACACAGACAGAGACAGACACACACAGACAGATACAGAGACACAGACACAGTCACACAGACAGACACACAGACAGACACAGACACACAGACAAGACACACAGCCAGAGGCGCTGGAATGCTCCTGGAACATAGTTTAAAACTGAACTACGAGAACCAAAGGGACTCATGAGAAGTGATGTACAGATGAAACGCTTCCTGCAGGGGTTCGGGTGTCGGGCGTTTGTCTGTCTGGTCGAATGCGAGCCCTGAGACCCTCTGAGCTCTGTGGCCGGGCACCAGCACGGCAGAAGGAGCTGGGCGGGAAGTGAGAACCTGCTGTTATCTACGGTGCTGGAGTCGTAGCCACACGGCCGTTTGCACGTGGGCAAGTGTGTGGTCTGTAGGGGAGTGGTCAGCGTGTCATGTGCTCCTGACTGACCCGCTCCGTGAGGTCTGAGGCTGGACCAGGGATTCGTGCCATCAGGACATGGCTACCGTGACAAGGTGGGACGGGAGGCGAGCGTGCCGAGGGCCGTCCGCCCCGTCGGGAGGTTACTTTCAGGGAAGTGGAGCGGTCGGAGGAGCCACAGGGGATGGCCAGGGCTGGCAGGTGTGGGGCAGGTGCTGTGCCGTTTTCTTCTGAGCGCAGGGTCACTGACTGCGGAGAGGGGTGGGAGGAGGAGTGTGAGGGGCGGAGGGAAGAGCGAGTGTGGCTGGGGTGGCCCTGAGTTGGGTGAGGACAGGTCTCCACGCTCACCTGTGCAGGTGTGTAGACGGCGGGAGAACGGGGTTGGGTTTGGCAGGTGAGTATGACAACGTTTGTGACGAGCGGGGGGTGGCTGTGTTCAGAGGGGTGATAAGGGCTGACCAGGGTCCGTGGGCTGGGAAATGGGTTCAGAGGGGGTGGCAACTGTGTGGAGGACCAGCGGGATGAAGGGCTGGGTGGGAGGAGTGTCACTGGGCAGGAGACAGGACGTGGGGGTGCAAGACAAACCCCGGAAAGTAAGACAAAGCAGGCGGCAAAGCTGGTCCAGGGGCTGAGAGCCCAGGCAGGGAGGGGTCACCCTGGACATCAGAGTCACTGAGGATCGTGGCAGGCGTCACACCGGGGAGGGTGACGGTGAGCCGGGAACGAGGGAGTCGCCCAGGATCAGCGAACCACAGCCGCCAGGAGGACCAAGTCTGAGGCGTGGACTCGGTGTGGGGGTGGGCAGTAGAAGGGAGGCTGGTCTGTGTGTGACACGCGCCAGGCGGGAGACGGCCTGTCCCGAGGCCCAGGGACCAGGACAGGAGAGGCCTGCAGGGCCAGCACGTCCTGGGGCAGGACAACCCCGAGCACAGCCAGGAGGGACGGGGTGTCGCAAAGGGGCCGAGTGTGTATCGGGTTTTGCCAGTGACAGCGCCAGAGGGTGGGGCAGAAAGCTGCAGGGGGCTGGGTCAGAAAAGGAGAGGGGGGGCACGCAGGGATGAGGGACAAGAGGGGAGGAGGGGCGTGGGGAGGAGGGGCAAGAGGGGAGGAGGGACAAGTGGGGAGAAGGGGCGTGGGGAGGAGGGGCGTGGGGAGGAGGGACAAGAGGGGAGGAGGGGTGTGGGGAGGAGGGGCGTGGGGAGGGGGGACACACAGGGATGAGGGGCGTGGGGAGGAGGGGCGTGGGGAGGAGGGGCAAGAGGGGGGGGGGGAGGAGGGGCGTGGGGAGGGGGGACACACAGGGATGAGGGACAAGAGGGGAGGTGGGGCGTGGGGAGGAGGGGCGTGGGGAGGAGGGGCAAGAGGGGAGGAGGGGCGTGGGGAGGGGGGACACACAGGGATGAGGGACAAGAGGGGAGGAGGGGCGTGGGGAGGAGGGGCAAGAGGGGAGGAGGGGCGTGGGGAGGAGGGGCAAGAGGGGAGGAGGGGCGTGGGGAGGGGGGACACACAGGGATGAGGGACAAGAGGGGAGGTGGGGCGTGGGGAGGAGGGGCGTGGGGAGGAGGGACAAGAGGGGAGGAGGGGTGTGGGGAGGGGGGACAAAAGGGGAGGAGGGGTGTGGGGAGGGGGGGCTTGGGGAGGGGGGTGTGGGGAGGAGGGGGCGTGGGGAGGGGGGACAAGAGGGGAGGAGGGGTGTGGGGAGGGGGGACACACAGGGATGAGGGACAAGAGGGGAGGTGGGGCGTGGGGAGGTGGGGCGTGGGGAGGAGGGACAAGAGGGGAGGAGGGGCGTGGGGAGGAGGGGCGTGGGGAGGAGGGGCGTGGGGAGGACGGGCGTGGGGAGGAGGGGCGAGGGGAGGAGGGGCGTGGGGAGGAGGGGGGGCGTGGGGAGGAGGGGCGTGGGGAGGGGGGACACACAGTGATGAGGGACAAGAGGGGAGGTGGGGCGTGGGGAGGAGGGGCGTGGGGAGGAGGGGCGTGGGGAGGAGGGGCGTGGGGAGGATGGGCGTGGGGAGGGGGGACCTGGGGAGGGGGGACCTGGGGAGGGATGATGGGAGAGTGCTGCCTCGATGCCTTGGTTTTGGAGCCTCCTGTGGCCTCCCTGGCTCCGTCCTGGTGACGTTCTGTCCTGGCGATGGTGCTGTGTCTCTGCCCGCCCCGTCGTGCTGTCACACTGAGCCCTCAGGACCGCACTTCCGGTGCCGCCTGCCTCCTCCATCAGTGCCGCGTCCGCCCTCACAGACGGCCCCCCAAAACCCTGCAGTCCCCCACCCGTCTTTGCCCCCCTCGTCTTCCCGGCTCCACCTTCAGATCCGCTCCCTCGCCCTCAGCACGGCTCCTCTGCTGCTGGGGCCTCAGTCATCCCTGTCCTAGCTGCGCCCGTTTCCCCTGCTTCGGTTCACTCCCTGCTCAGAGAATTCCCTTACGTCCAGGGTGGATCTTCCCAAAGCCCTCTGTGTGCCGTCTTGCCCACAATAAGACCCCAAGTCCTCGGGGCCGGCCCAGTGGCACAGCGGTTAAGTGCGCACGTTCCGCTTCTCGGCAGCCCGGGGTTCGCTGGTTCGGATCCCGGGTGTGGACATGGCACCGCTTGGCACGCCATGCTGTGGTAGGCGTCCCACATATACAGTAGAGGAAGATGGGCACGGATGTTAGCTCAGGGCCAGTCTTCCTCAGCAAAAAGAGGAGGACTGGCAGTAGTGAGCTCAGGGCTAATCTTCCTCAAAAAAAAAAGACCCCAAGTCCTGCGGGGCCTGCTCTGGGCTGGCCTGCCCCTCCCCTGCTCTCCCCACTCGGGGCCTTTGCTCAGCTGTGTGGGAGCCTGGGTTGTCCCCTTGGTGCCTGATCTCTTCCGACGCCCCAGCCCCCAGAGGCCTGTGCTCCGTGGTGAGGGCCTCCCACAGACGTGGTCTCCTTGCCCTGTTCCTTTCTGTCTTTTCCTCGTATCCCCTCCACCTTATCTGCCTATTTGGCGTTTGTTTTTAATCTACTTTCCCTGCTGGGACGTGGGCTCTGAGCCCAGCAGAGGTGTGGAGGTGACCTTTCCCTGGGAGAACTTGGCGCCCTTCTCCCGAGAGGAGAGACCACGTGCGGAGCGGTGGATGCATTCACGACCCCGATCTAGAGCTTCTGCAGCCCTGCCGCAACAGGCAGTGTCTGATTGCGGAGGCTGCGGGTTCTGGAGGTCTTGCGGGCCGTGGAAGGGACTCGGTTTGTGCCTCAGAGAGCTGGGGGGATTCGCGCTGTGTGTGTTCGCTGACAAGGCTCAGCTGGAAGGAGAGCAGGGCTGCCAGGCGACACCCAGGAGAAGCGTCCGGTTCTGCTGAGAGGCTGCTCTCCCCCCGCCCCCGATTCTGGCGAGGATTCCGCTTCTGGCCTGAAGGGCTGGAGGAGAGACTTTCCAGGGTCCCTCCCAAGGCCACCCACTGGGCGCTGGGGCTTACGCACAGAGAGGCCCCTGGAATACCGTGGGGTGGTCGTCCCAGCGCTGAATTTATCCCGCAGGTGGTCTCGCTCGCCCTGAATTTTGCCATTCCAGGAGTGGAGGAAGGACAGGCACCAGGCAGGGCCGGCTGGAGGTGGATGGGGACATTCGAGTGGTGGGGACCATCTGTGCGAGACCCAATCGGAACGAGCTCATGAGCCCAGGCAGGGGCGGGCAGGCCCGCAACCTCCAAGGAGACTCTGGAGCTGCTTTCTGTGCCGTTGTGGACGAGGGCAGGTGGAGGCGCGATGCCAGGGTCTCAGCTGTCTGGGACTGTGACCGGGCCGCAGCCGGGTCAGAGCTGGCCGCCGGCCAGGATGTGCAGCGTGGCGTCCTCCGAGGTCATCAGGTCGATGTGGGGTGAGCTCTGGGGCAGCAGGTCCTGACAGCAGCTCCGGTCACCCACTCGCGGTGAGGGAAGTGACGGGGTGACAGCAGGCCACATGCAGTGCCACTTCTGGAAGTCTCTCAGGCAACTGGCAAGGGCTTAGGGGACCTCCTGGGCCAACCCCCGAGCTGGAGTGGCACACACCGCACGGGGCCAGGCAGACACCCACTTCTGAGGGGGTCACTGGACTGGCCACAGACCCCGCTGGGCTCTGGGAGGGCTGTCCTGGGACAGCTCAGCTCCTTGGGGACACCAGAGAGGCCCTGGGATGGTGGGGGACCGGGGGAGGCAGGCCTGGAAGAGGGAATGGTGCCCTCAAAGGGGTTCTTGCCCGTGAGCTGGGTGAGCCATCTGCAGAGAGGGTGTCGGGCCGTGTGCACAGGGAACCCCAGTGTTGCCCGGAGTCTGGAGCCTGCAGGTGCCCAGGAGACACGTGCCGAGGAGCGAGTTAGCCGCCCGTGGCTTCTGTGTCAGGAAGTCGGCCTCCTCCGGAGACCATGGGGCTGCCTGGGGAGGTCGGGGGCGGGGGCGGGCTGCATCTGAACTCCAGAGATTACGGCTACGGGCTCTCTGTCAGGCAGGCCCTCCCCTGATGGGCCTGGGGTTGGGGTTCCAGGTGGGGCCAGCGCTCCCCTTCCGACCTTGACGCTGGGTGCTCTCTGCCAACCACCGACGAGGACCACGTCACGTCTGCCCTCAGGACCGGCCAGGATGCCCTCGCTCAAGGACTTGGGGGCTCTGACGTGAGTTGGTTCATCTTCACGTCTTTGTTCCTTTGGCCTCTGATCGGGAATTCTGCCCGACAGGAATTGGCAGGCGCCCCTTCGGCACAGCGTGGCACTGTGTCCTCCAGAGGCTGCGCTGGGTCGAGGCTGTGGTCACCCACAGAAGCGTTCTCGCGGGGGCCACGGGCTGGGCCGCCCTCCTCTCCCGGCTGATGCTGACGAGGCGGCGTGGCCTCGTGATTCACGGCCGCTGCCAAGGAAGAGCGTGAGCTGCGGGGTAAATTCCATCTCTGCAGGGTGGACCCCAGGGAGGACCAGCCTGGCCGTCGGGGAGCCGGAAGGTCAAGGCGGAGGCTGCGGGGACACAGCTGCCAAATTAGACGCAGGCTTTTCATTTTCCTCCGGAGAAGTGGAGGCGCCTGGCCGTGCTGGGAGGCCAGAAAGCTGCCTTCCGAGCCTTTTCTTTGTTTTTGTGTGTTTTTTCATCACAGCAACACGAGGGCAGGAAGTTCAGTCAGGTATAATTTCTGCAGACGATTTCTGCGTGACCTGCGCACGACGACCGTTCTGTTTGTATGCGGGGATTTCACGGGATCAGCCCCAGGATCCCGCTTCCTCGCAGAGGCCGAGGGAGGGTTTGTCTCCAGCCGCACTCCCTGAGCATCCGGGACTTTCCCGGTTACCACGGGGCTCACGTCCCACCTCAGCCACAGTTCCCGGTGCACTCCCGCCGCCGTGCGTGCTCCTGCAGGAGGCTCGGTCTGCTCCCCATGGGGCCGTTCCTGCCTCCCTTGTCTGAGGGGAGAGGCCAGGGCCCTTCTGTGCCCGTGATGGCAGCTGCCGCCTTGGGCTACGATGCTTCACAGGCCCCCCCACCCGTCTCTGCTTCTCTCCCGCTCTCGGAGCAGCCGCTGCCTCCCCTCGGGGCCCGTCCCCGTGCAACCCGTTGACCCAGAGCAGCCGTGCACGACACTAGGTTCTCAGTGGCCCGGCTGTGGAAACTCCAGCTGGAAGTGAGTCTTCCGCTCAGGCGAGGCTTGTGCCAGCGGAACTCGCTGCTCAGCTCCCCGGGGCTCTGGGTTCTCTTCCGTCAATTCCTCATAAAATGTCAAAGTGTCGGACCTCGGGGGACCTGGTCGCCTGCTGTTTGTGTCACATCTGCACTGCGGCGCCTAGACCACTCGTGGGTCCTGGCAGGCACGGAGGAGCATTTGTCCAAGGCGTGGCTAAGTCAGAGCTCCACACCCATTTTTCCGGATGGGGAAACCGAGGGCTGGTTCAGAGACCCCCAAAGGACTCGGGCGACAGCTGAGATTTGCAGTGTCGGGGGACCATTTTCATCTGGAAGCAACACGTGGGGGCTTGGCCTCTGGCGGGGGTGAGGGAAGGGGCTCGTCCACGGAGAATGCAGAGAGCTGGCAGCTCCCCCTCCTTGGAACAGCTCAGAGGGAGCACGGCCCTCGAGTCCCCTTCTGTCACCCAGAGCAGCCATTGGGGCTTTCCATCAAAACCGAAACTCAAAGCTCTGATGTCAGACCAGCCAGTGTCTACCGACTCCCTCTGCTTTGTTGAACAAATAAATAATTCAGATCAACAAGGATGGAGAGGCGCGGGGCCATCCAGAGCACAGCAACCAGGTGCTCGGCCCCTCAACCACGGGGTGGGAGCTGCCCCGGTAACGAGAGAGAGCAGTTTCTGCCGCTGTTCTTAAGGCTGCAGACAAGACCTGCACATGGACGTTGTGCTCAGGTTGGCAGCTCCATCTCCATGAGGTCGGATTAGCAATTCCAAAATCACTTTATGCACGTTCCAGGGCCGCAAAAATAAATACCAGCCTTGTGGATCCTGAGAGCCGGTCCTCTCTGCTGTGGGGGACATTGCAGACAAAGAAGGGTCACTGGTGTGGCTCTGAGGGGTCAGCACTCGGGGCATCTGAGGGAAGGACATCTGGGGATGTATTATCTTTGTACTATTCTTGCTGTTTGTTTTGGTAAACCTGAAATTATTTCACAAGAAAGGTAAAAAAAATTTTAAGAAATGGCCAAAAAATGTAAGAAAATGTTCTTAACCTCAGAGAAATCCAAATTAAAATAAAAATAAGGCTTTTTCTTGCCCATCAGATTGGCAAAACTTAAAGATTAATAACACAAAGTGTCGTTTGGGAGGAGGAGCTGGGCGTTAGGCTGTGGGAGGGAGGGAACGAGGCAGCAGGCACGTGCCCCCTGTCTCTCCTACAGAAAGACTCACACGCACGCCCAGATCTTTTATATAGAACACATTTAGGGTCGTTGTAACAGAATTTGTAATAGGAAGAAATTGCAGACCGTTTACACACCCCCGTGGACACTGGGTAAATAACCCTGATCGTGAGGTGCGTGCAGAGGGGCGAGGGACTGAAGGCCCAGTCCAGGGCCCTCCGGTCCACCTGTCGTGTGAAATCAAACAGTAAGAATGTGCCGGCTCGGGGCGAAATCTGCCCGGATCGTCCTGGGCGGTAAGTCCCTGAGGCCAGGGGCGGCGTGGTGCGGGAGATTCTGCGGGAGCAGCAGCTAATCCCTGGGCGGGACTGTGGGCGGGTTTGTGATTGGACAGAGGCTCCTGTGGGACACTCAATGCCCGCTCCCTCTGTGTTTCCCCTTCCAGCTGGTGGCAGCCGTGGTGTTCCTCAGCTTCGGCGTGGCGGCCGCCTTCTGCTGCGCCACCGTGGACGGCGTCTTTGCCGCTCGGCACATCGTGAGTCCCATCTTCTTATTTTGTTCTCTATCACTTTCCCGGGTTTAAAGACCCTACCTCACAAAATGGAATCCCGTCTCGTAGGACTTGGCTCACCGACCTCCACGTTTCTTTCTCCACTTGTATTTGCCAAAGGCTACCTTCCCTTCTCTCAGTTTTTCTTGTTTCCTGCAAAAGTGACCCCAACATCCTCCCCACTCCCTCTGCACCATCACCTCCATTAGAGTCAAATGCTGCAGCTTCGCAGGGCCCTCTCCTCGGCTCTCTAAATGAGACGAGGTGCAGCCCCAGGTCTGCTGCCTCGTGACTCCCCTGGGTTTGTGGTTCAATACGTCTCTCTTGTAAGATCATGACAGAGCCTCCAGGTTGGCGCGGTCGCCTGTGAAGTCCTTTCCCGCTTATTTGTTGAATGCTGTGGGAGCCTGAGATGGAAGAATCTGCCGGTGGTTGTTTACACTGGAGCCAAGTTGGGTCAGGACACACACGTTCGAGAAGCGTGCCTCCTGTGCGGCTGCGGCACAGAACACCACTCGTGTTGATTCAGCCTTATCTGAACAGGGTCTGGGGAAAGAAGGGAGAGATTGGTGAGGGTGACGGTTATATGAACGTTAAATTGTGTTAAAACCAGTTATGGAGCCAAGTCAAGGGCAGAAGGTGAAACCCATCGTCTGTCATGTAGGATGTTTTTCTAACCTTTTTTCCATGTTTATAGAAGATTTGTTGTTACGTCAGGAAATGGTTCTTCCCAGTTCACCGCAGGCAGACTTACAAACGAGGCAAATTACAGGAGTCTGGGCATCTTGTCAGTTGAGCTGAATGCAGCGCGGCGGCAGAGTTGTATTGGGAGCGCTCACGTCTGGTCGTCAGCGTCCCCACTGCCTTTCAGACAGACAGCGTCGGTCACGTGTAGCGCTGTCGTCCGCATTCCTCCACCCAATGTCACCTTTGACCTGCGAAGTCAGAGGCCGTGCCACAAGTGGTCCAGAGATGCCCCGTCCAGCTGGAGCGTCTTCTTGGCCCCCGTTCCAGCGAGGCAGGCACAGTGCACTGACGGTTCTCTTTCTCGAGAACCACGAGTGGACCTTTCAGGGCCTTAGACAGACGTGACTGGGCCGAGATGCAGACCTGCCTCATGTTCCTGCTGCCCCCAAGCTCTTCACTGAGCGGCGGTGCAGGGAGGCGTGGCCAGGGCCTGTGCTGAGCCCTGAAGGTTCGTGTCCCCCCATACGTGTTGAAGCCCAGCCCCACATATGGTGATGGCACGGGGGAACTCTGGGAGGCGGAGCCCCACGAATGGGATCGGTGTCCTTATAACACAGGCCCCAGAGAGCTCCCTCGTCCCTCTCACCTGTGAGGACAGAGAAGACGCTGTCTGCAGGCCGGGAGGCGGGTCCTCACCAGACCGACTCTGCCGTGCCTCGTCCTGAAGGCCCAGCATAGAGCGCGATGCTAGGGGCAATGCTGACTCAGGAGACGGGAAAGCCCTGGTGCCGAGGCAGCCGGCCCCACGTCCTTCCGCAGCCCGAGCCCACTCACTGTCCACCATGCCCCCAGCCTGAGCTGTGCAGAGAGCCTGGCGGCCAGGGAGCTGCGGTGAAACGGACAACAAAGTGCAGGCTTTTCAGCCAGAGAAGGCTGGGTTCGAGCTCGGGGCTCAGCCAGGGGCTTCCAGCCTCCTTATTGGTAACGGGATTGTTCTTAGCTCTTAGAGTGTGGCCGAGGATGCAAGAAACCGTGCACGCCTTTCAGGGTCTGCCCAATCAAAGAAGCCTGTGCCTCCCTGGGCGGACCATGTTTTTTCAGTTGAAATGAGGCGTGGACATTTTGGGAACCACAGGCAGAGGCTGGACGAGGTTTCACACGCCTGGTTTTTCCCCTATAAATACAGGGCCCAGCAGCGATAGCTGGATTTCACTGAGGAAATTGTATATGATGTTTGAAGATGGGCGTCTTCAACTGAGTCCTGAGGGTTCCTGCCTGGCTTGTGACCTGGGAGAGGATGAGGCCGGGAGCCGGGGTGAGGGGCGGCCCACTCCAGGCTCTGCAGGCGGCCAGACACAGACAAGGCCTAAGGCAGGCCGGGGCGGGGTCGTGGACGCCAGGTGGAATCCCGCTGCAGTAAGCAGGGGCCGAGTGAGTGGTCCAGCTTCCCTGAGAGCCCACCACGCCTGCCTCGGAAGGAAGGGGTGGGCCTGTGTCCTGGCCCAGCACCCCACCAGAGCCTGCGAGGAGAACAGGCTGGCGTTTCTCTGAGGCCCCGTGTCGTGGGTGACGCGTGTACTGCCCACACCAGCCAGGCATGTTAGACTTCGCCGGTTCACGCTGACGTGGATGCTTCGAGTATTCTGATAATTATGAAGTTTCTTAGGATCTTGAATGAGCTGGCGCCCGGTGTTAACAGGAAGTTAATCTGGGCAGAGTCTGTGCCTCGTAGTTCTCTACTCTTGCAACTTTTCTGTAAGTTTGAAATTACGTCCAAATAAAAGGCTTAGAAAATGCCGGCACTGTGGATCTTTAATGAAGGGCCTGGCGTCGGCCTCCCAGTCAGGGTTTGACGTTAAAGCTGCAGTGATGGGTCCCTCCTGCTGCCTCAGTCCCAGTGCCTCCCGAGGGCTCAGGTTCCACGAGATGCCCCCGGCCTCACACAGAGCCCAGAGCGGATTCCTTGAGTCCGTGGCCTTTCTTTCTTCTTTCATTGGTTTCCAGCTGTCTTCCGGCTGCACGTGGCCAGTGTCCCGGGACTGGCCCATCCTTCCAGGGCTGGCCTCATATCTGGGAGGACAGGGAGGTGACGGGTGAGGAGCGAGTTTCCAGGTTTGAGATACGCAGTCTGGCTCTCCAGGGAGATGGTTATTGTTGGACAATCGAGAAACCACTTTGCCCACTGCCCTTTTCTGCAGACTGTAATCGGCTTTGGGTACTTCCCGAAGTTATAACTGAAGATGCCAACAACAAGAGACAAAAATGTGGGGACGTCAGGGAGCGGAGACAGTGCGTCTCCGGAACAGACAAGACGGGCGTGTGGAGGCGCGAGCGTGATGGGAGGCACCAGCCAGCACCCAGCCTGATGGCCTCACTGCCGCCACCTCTGAGGACTGGGGCCCCGGGAGGGGCTGCCATGCCCCCCTCAGTGTCCCGGTGGCTCCCACGGTGCCAACTGTAGGTGCTGGGGCCACATAAGTGATTATGAACATCTGCAACGTAACCATTTCTCAAAGGACTGGGCGCCTGTCAGCTCATTTTCTGGTTAAATTCCGGGCACGGGGTTCAGTCTGCGCCTGGACCACGCTCCCTCCCTTCTGTTCGCTCCCATTTCTGAGCCAAGTGGGAGGAGGACTGGCGTCTGGCAGCAGTCTTGGGAACCCTGGTTCTGGAAGGAAAAGTGCAGCCCGCCTTCCTGGACGCGGGCTGCACGGCAGCTGGAGGCGGGGTCCCGGCTGGGCCCCTGTGTGTGCCAGTCTTCCCAGGCGCCCCTCTGCTCATCTGAGAGACATCTCCTTCAAAACCAAGGTCCCCAAGGGGAAGAGCCTCCCCCTGCGGTGCGGCCAGAGTGAAGGGGGGGGGGGGGCGGCGTGCGTCTCCGCCATCTTGTTTCCTGGATGAATGGGTCTCATTGAAGCGACTCGTCTTCACAGGCAACGTGGAAATATCGCTGGACACGGTTCCAGGCTCCTTTGTTCCAGAGTCACCGGCCGCCCATGAAGCGGAACGTCGGCCCTGGTGTCGGAAGGTCGTCACTGGCAGGAGATCTGTCAGGAATTGGCCTCCCCGCCGTTTCCACACAGTGGGGCATTCGGTCAGCTGTTCTGGATGGGCAGACACCTGGGGTCGCGGTTCATTATAGAGAAGTGGTCAATACTGGGGGTCACTCGGCCAGGCCTCCTGTTCCAGCTCAGGGTGGGCTTGTTCTGACAGAGCAACCCTGTGGTCACCACAGAGCGTTTAATTCAGTAGCTAATCTGGGTTGTTTTCAGCTACTGGCTGCGCAGCGCCAGCACCAGGTGTGAGGTGTCCTCTTGCCTCCTGGGCAGCTCCTGGCTCCTTCATTCATCTCACGGCCGCTTGCTGAGGTCCTGCCTGTGCTGGATGTGCAATGGACCTGGGCAGCTGCTTCCCTGGAAAGGGCCAGAGAGTCAACACGTCAGGCTGGTGGCCATGTGGCCTCTGTCACGGCTGCTCAACTTGGCTGTCGCTGCATAAAAGCAGCCCCAGGTGATACGCGGACGAATGAGCACAATGGTGTGCCAATAAAGCTTTATTTACAAACTCAGACCGTGGGCTGGGTTTGGCCTGAGGGCTGTGGTTGGCTGACCCGGGCAGGTTTTTCTGGGCCGGGTTGGCCCGAGGGCTATGGTTAGCTGACCCCTGCAGGTTTTAACTGAGCTTTAATGATTAATGTGATGTTTTAGTGTTAATTTATGTACAACTGTGTGAAATGCTCCTCCTGAGCCCCTGCTGCCCACACTCCGGAGCCAGAATGACACGGACTTAGAGATTGAGGGTTATCCCTGGAGAAACACGGTTTCCAGTTTCATCGTAAATTTGAAAACTAAGTTTGTGTGATTTATCTGGGGCTAAAATGGGTTGCAGTTTTATTTAATTCAAAACTAATAACAATTATTTCATCCTGATTGAACAGTAAAGATCAGATGGAAAATGACACCAAACCACCGTGCTTCCGTGTTGGGAGAAGGCTTCACTGAAAAGCCCACGTTTTACACCAAGTCTTCACTGCTGATTTAAGATGACGCTCAGCCGGGAGTTGACTCAGCTCCCGAGCTGCTGTGGGCTGGGTGTCTCTTCCCCAAAATCCGCATGCTGCAGCCCCAACTCCTGTGTGATGGTGCCTGGAGGGGGGCCTCTGGGGGTGATTCAGATGAGAGGAGGTCATGCGGGTGGGGCCCCGAGGTGGGACTAGGGTCTCTATAAAAGGGACCAAGCTCTCTGCCCTGTGAGGTCACGGTGAGAAGGCAGCTGTCCACAAGCCGGAAGAGCGTCCTCCCAGAACCCGATGGTGCTGGCACCCTGACCCCAGGCTTCCAGCCTCCAGAACCGGGGGTGTTAACGCCTGTGGTTGAAGCCACCCTGTCGGTGGTTTAGGGTGGCCCGAGCAGACTGAGACAGAGCCGATGGTCCAACGTGTCCTCCTAGGCCTGGGCGGCCAGCCTCGAGCTGGGCTGCACCTAGACCAGGGGGCATGAGGCGACGTTTCGTGCCGCGAGGCTGGACCCTTCAGCAGGGCGTCCAGTCTGAAAGGGCCTTTCTGCATGATTGTTTGGAGGAATGAGGGCGACTGGCCACACGCATGACTCCTCAGAACCCAAAGCTTGTCACCGCATGTGGACTGTGCTGCCGTGCGCACTGGCCAGATTCCCCGGGCCTGGCAGACGCCGAGCCAGACGTGCTGACGCGAAGGCCTCGTCAGGACGATGCCGTGAAGGGAAAGGAGGAGCAGAATGGGCAGCAGGTGCCCAGCAGAGTGTCCCCATGGACGGAACCGGCCCAGACCCACAGCCTCATCCTGTTGGAGCTGGGGCCTGAGAAGGGCTGAGGAAGATCCCGTATGGCAGCCCCACCCTGCCTTCCCAGGCTCCTGACTCTCCACAGCCTTTCCCACCATCCTACATGCTCCACGTGCATTTCCCACGGGAAGACAGACTCCACAAGGATGGAGCCTGAGCTCCGTTCCACCTTCGCTGTGTCGTCCGGGGCGGGCCTGGTGTGCAGCGGTCACCATCCATCAGCAGCGGCGGCCAGGGCCACTGTAGTTTATCCCCTCCTCTTAGATCAGAAGTAGGAATGCTTTGAGAAATACAACTAACACAGTGATAAAACTGCAGTTATTGGGATCCTAACTCATTTTATAACTTCAGATTATAACTTCAGGTTCTCGGCATCTTATAGCTTCTGTGTGCTCCTTGCTGTTCTCTACCGGAGCAATTATAAGCATTTTGTAATCATCGGTTTATTTTTCTGTCTCTTTCATTAATCCCCTAAGGGTGAGAACTGTGGCTTACCTGGGTACTTTTATAATTTGGCATTGTATCTGCTCCATGAATGTTGGGGACAGACTGGTGGATGGATGGTTGGATAGGGTCTTAGGTGGATACGTGCTTGGATAGTTGGTGGGTGGATGGATGCATGGAGGAAGGGAGGGAGGGGTGAGGCGGATGGGCGGGGGGGTGGATGAATGGAAGGATGGATGGATAGATGGAGGGAGGGATGGATGGACAGATAGATGGAAGAATGAATGGAGGGATGGATAGAGGGATGGATGGATGGAGGGAGGGGTGGATGGACAGATAGATGGAAGAATCAATGGAGGGATGGATGGTTGAATGACTGGGTGATTAGGTGGATGGTTGGGTGGTTGGGTGGATGTCTGGCTGGATGAGTGAATTAGTCTGAAATACTTTCTGCTCCCTTCCTAGTAAAAAAACATGTTTTGTTTTCAGGGAAGGAGGCAGGAGCCAAGGATCTCCTTGTTGAGAGTTGTAGGGTGCCCCTCAAAAGGTTACGTAGCCACCTCCCTTCAGCTGCCCTGTGTGAACCGGTGCGAGGAGAAGATGTGTCAGCCCAGCCAAAGGGACAGGGTGCCGCTCCCCTGGGGTGTCCTGCGCGCAGGAGCCCAGCTGCTCAGGAATGAGCTGTGGTATTTTCTGCTTCACGTCCTCCACCTGGCAGCCTCGAGTTGGTGTTAGTGTCTCTCCTTTAGGCTCAGGGCCCATGGCCAATGGGTCTGAAGTTGCCTCTGGCTGCTCCTGATTTGGGGATGAAACCGTTCCATCCCACATGTGTTTCTCTGGCTCTAGGAGACGAGGCCCCTCACCACAGGGAGATGCCAGTTCTACTCCAGCGGGGTGGGGTACCTGCAGGACGTCTACCAGACAGAGGTAAGCAGGGTGCTGACCCGCGAGTCTGGTTTTGCTCTGCTGCTCCGGGGGTCCCACAGCTTCCTGTGTCCCTGGTTAGAGGCTGAGTGTCTGGATCCTGGTGTTTCCTCTGTCCTGTCTCGACCCCGTGCCACACCAGGCATTTGTGCTCACACTGTGTTTTGAGCTTTGACATCTAATGTGTCGTGTTTGTTTGGCACCCCTGATGCCGACTGGCGTCTCCGACACGTGTCCACCCTGGCGTTCTTCTTCAGCTCAGTATGGCTTTTCCGATGAGCATTTTTTGTTGCCTTAACTGCTGGAATAAAAAGCTAGGGTCCTACACTGACGACGGTCCCCAGCCAAGGGCATCTGCATGGCGAGTCCATTTCTGTTGTAGCTGCCTGCCATGCCAGGCACAACTCAGTCCTTGGGGGCTCACTGTCCTCGCTAAACCGTCCCCGGGGGTGTTTCTTGCCCAGCTCTGCGTAGATGGTTAGTTTAATGAAACACGGCTTCTCAAACTGCATCCCAGTGTCAAGGAGGGGGACAGAGAGGAGCAGCAGAGAGCACCCGCATGGCTTATGGGGTGCTCCATGGCCCGCAGGATGAGATGGGGCATTCTGTACGCCATGGCCTGGGGCACAGGGCGGCCTCATGGCCGGGCCTCTGCTGCTGACCTGAGGCTGCCTGTCACCGCTCTCCAAGATGGCACATTTCTTGCCCCAAGGCCAGTCCCGGCACTCGTGGCTTGGCCAGGGGTAGTAGCCCTGGGGACCCGTCCTGTCCAGAGAGGGTCATGGGTCTCCAGGCCCTCCAGGCCCTCCTGTGCGCCCGCCCTTGCAGGCCTGTGCTTCCCTCCCACTCACCCAGATGTGTTCCATCCAGTTCAAGCTGCACTGTTCCCCTCTCCTGGGATCACAGAGAAGCAAGCCCCACTCCTGAGCCCCGTTGTCCGGCCTTCTTTGGACAGGCCCACATGCCTGGGGCTGCCCGGCTCCATCTCTCCACCAGGCCTCCTCACCCTACTGTCCCCTGGAGTCAGTCCGGGGGCTGGAGCAAATCCTGACACCGAGTCCCACTCCGGGGAGGGGGTCAGCAGACACGGGGTTTAAGAGGCTCCCCAAAGACTCTGGGGCTGAAGCTGCCCACTCAGCTCTAAACTAGGGGCCAGCAGCTCTCCCCTAAGGGCCACTGATAGTTTAGGATTTACAGGCCGGATGGTCTCAGTCCCAGACCCTCAGCTCTGTCTCTCGGTGCAAGAGCAGCCACGGGCGACGCGTGGACAGAGGAGTGTGGCCACGTGGAGCTTCACCTAAGGACAAGCTGTGCGAGGGGTGGGGCTCGAGGCTCCTGGGGGCTGACCCTGCTCCGAGCCACCACCCTGCTCTTGTCTCCACTGCTCCTAGCAGGGGACACATAGAGTAAGGGTGAGGGAGTTAGGGTTAGGGGTTAGGGTTAAGAGGTTGGAGGTTAGTGTTAGAGGTTAGAGATTAGTGTTAGAGGTTAGGGGTCAGGGTTAGAGGTTAGGGTTAGAGGTTAGGGGTCAGGGTTAGAGGTTAGGGGTCAGGGTTAGAGGTTAGAGATTAGGGTTAGAGGTTGGGGTCAGGGTTAGAGGTTAGGGTTAGAGGTTAGTGGTTAGAATTAGGGGTTAGGGTTAGAGGTTAGTGGTTAGGATTAGGGGTTAGGGTTAGAGGTTAGTGATTAGGATTAGGGGTTAGGGTTAGAGGTTAGGGGTTAGGGGTTAGGGTTAGGGTTTAGGGTTAGAGGTTAGGGTTAGGCCTCCTGACCTCCAGCTTCCCATCTGACCTCCCATGTGCTGGTTGCTACGCTCAGAGCTGCATGTCACCCTGACTTCTTCCCTCCAGGTCTCACCTGTCTCGTCCCTTGTCCCCGCCCCCCTGGGTCTGAGTCACCAAGTCACCCGACCCGCCGGGCTCCAGGGTGACTCCGATGACCTCTAGGGTCTCGTCCTGCTCCTTCACCAGCCCGGGGCGGTGCTCACCTCTCACAGCCACCCCAGCTTGTGCAGAGATGAGAGAGCGGCCCAGAGTCTCTGCCCTCCCCTCGGTGTAGCGCCCTCCCTCTCTGAACATTGCTGCACGACCTCTGAAGTCGGGGGTCTCTGCCCTGCTCACCTCCGGCACATGGGTGCCATGGCTCGTGCCCACATCCAGTAGTGCTGGGGTGGGGGAACATGGCTTTTTACCCCAATCTTGATCCTTTAACGTCCCAAGCCCCCCCCAACAGTTGCAGCCCGAGGGGAGGCCTCCATGTGGCTTTGGCAGGGGACGGCCAGGCCAGGTCAGGCTGCCGGGAGCTGTCCCCTGGGCGGTCAGCAAGGGTCCCACCTGGAGGCATCCTCACCTGGACGCAGGGTGCCAGGGACCCTCTCCTTCTCCTTGTCCAGCAAGGGTTGGCAGGTGTGGCCACGCCTGGTCCTCTAACTCCTCCTGGAGGGGAGGGCCCTGCCCCCCAACTCTGCTGCCCCTGGAATGGGGGTGGGGGAGGGCAGGAGACGTAGGGTCAGCTGCCTGCCTGACCGGGTGCGGTGGCCGGGTCCTGGCTCCCAGGGAGGCAGCCCTGCCCGCTCCGGGGTGAGGAGCCACGGGCACCCACAAGTCTCTGCTTGCAGGTCACCTGCCACTCCCCGAACGGCAAGTGCCAGCTGAAGGTGAAGAGCAACACCTGCTACTGCTGTGACCTGTACCCCTGCCAGAGGTGGGTGGGGACAGGGAGGGCACTGTGGCCCAGCCCCCGCCACTCCTGGCCCTTCCAGTGGCCGCCCTCCCCCGGCCTCCCTTCCTGCCCCAGTCCTGACGCTGCTCCTTCTGCATCTCCTTTAGTCCTCAGCATTGACGGGTGTCAGCTCCGTCTCACAGACAAGGAAACTGAGGCTCAGTGAGTGGGGGCAGCACTGTGAGTCTGTGATCGTCTCCTCAGTGAGGCTGTCTCTGTTCCCTCAGCCTCACGCATGAGCCTCAGGCTTTCCTACCCTGAGCTGGGACAGGATGGCTGGGGGTCCGGGGTTGGGTGTCCCCTCCCAGCGGGCAGGCTCTGGTGACCAGCATCCCTGAGGGCAGGCTGATTCTCCAGTTTGTGCAGCTGTTCACGTGCTGTCAGGATGGAGTGCAGGGTCCGAGCCCCTTCGTGGGGAACCAGACCCCCAAGCCTGCATCGTCTTTAAACTGTGTGAGTGGCTGGAGCACCCGCATTAAAACCAGTGGGAAAGTGGGCATTTGCTTCCTAGGGACCCCCCCTGGACTGAGAGAACCCAGGGGTTTAAGCTGCACCCCCTCCCCCAGAAGAGATCTATCCTATTTCCAAACCCAAACGGGAGGAGCAGCGTGAGCATGGGGATCATGGCGGTCACAGGGGTCATGGGGCTGCCCCTGCAAGTCCTCGCAGCCCAGGCTGCAGACCCACAACTGTGATGCCCAAGGTCCAGGGCCCAGACCACTGTGGGTCCATGCCAGGAGGGCCAGGACTACCCGCTGGGCGGTGAGTCAGAGAGCTCATATCAGTTCACACCCGAATGCTCTGGGAGCTACTGAGTCAGGCCCCACCGCCCCTTTGCCAGGGCCTGTGCTTGGGGAGGGGGCATGGGTGATCCTTCCTGCTCAGAGGTCCGGCTCCTTCCTGAGGTGGACGCCCAGACTCCCTGGGGACAGCCTTGTCCAGGCCTCAGGGTCACCCTGGCTGATGACACTCCCTTGTCCAGGCCTCAGGGTCGGCCGGGTCAATGCCCCTCCCTGGCATAACCTGCAGGGCCCTCTGGCATCTGTGGGCAGAGACCCGCAGCTCATCTGGGCTCAGTTTATCTGGCTCCAGCACCGCGTCCCCGGCCCTGCTCTGTCGTGGCGCGAGGCTGCCTCCTTGCAGCTGTGGTGATGCGTTGTCCCATGCTATGCGCAGCTCCGAGCACCCCCCCGCCTACTATGAGTTCGTGGGCGTGAACAGCTGTCAGGACGTGCTCCACCTGCACCGGCTGCTCTGGGCCTCGGCGGGGCTGAACGTCCTGGGCCTGCTCCTGGGCATCGTCACGGCTGCTGTCCTGGGGGCCTTCAAGGACATGGTGAGTGGCCCCCGGTGCCGGCCAGCGACAGCTCTCGAGTCAGACTGGGGCTTTGGGGCTCCTGTTCTCTGAGGTGGGCAAGCAGGTCTCACGCCCTCAGTTATAAATGGGGAAACTGAGGCTCATGGAAACTGCCAGCCACGTGTAATGAGGACAGCAGGCCTTCTCCAGCTGTTCTGGAAGTGGGGCCAGCTCTAGCCCCTCAGCCCTCCCCTCCACCCCCGAGGCCTGTGCTCGGTGATCCCGTTTAGGAGACGGGAGCTCCGCTGGAGGGGGAAACCACGGCTGCCCACTCTGCCGCGCCATCCCCACCATTCCCACCCCGACTGCATGTGGACCTGGTAGGTCTGGGGGCGTTTTCCCAAACCCTGATGTCACACGAGGAGCAGGGGCTTTGGATTTGGGCCCCGAGCGCCAGCTGCTCCAGGAAGCACTGACTGCAGGCCGAGCTCGAAGGCTGCCCCACCAAGTGTCCCAGTGGCAGAGCCTCAACTCAGCTCTCTGTTCACAGAAAACAGCTGGCGCTCAGGCTGGGCCTTAGGGCTGGGTGCTCAGGCTGGGCCTCAGGGCTGTGTGCACAGGCTGGGCCTTGGGGCTGTGTGCACAGGCTGGGCCTTGGGGCTGGGTGCTTAGGCTGGGCCTCGGGGCTGTGTGCTTGGGGCTGGGTGCTCAGGCTGGGCCTCGGGGCTGGGTGCTCAGGCTGGGCCTCGGGGCTGTGTGCACAGGCTGGGCCTTGGGGCTGGGTGCTCAGGCTGGGCCTCGGGGCTGGGTGCTCAGGCTGGGCCTCGGGGCTGTGTGCACAGGCTGGGCCTTGGGGCTGGGTGCTCAGGCTGGGCCTCGGGGCTGGGTGCTCAGGCTGGGCCTCGGGCCTGTGTGCACAGGCTGGGCCTTGGGGCTGGGTACTCATGCTGGGCCTCGGGGCTGTGTGCACAGGCTGGGCCTTGGGGCTGGGTGCTCAGGCTGGGCCTTGGGGCTGGGTCCTCAGGGCTACGTGCTCAGGCTGGGCCTCGGGGCTGTGTGCTCAGGGCTGGGTGCTCAGGCTGGGCCTCAGGGCCGGGCAGAATCCTCTGCTCCCGTCCTCTCCCTGTAGACTGGTTGTTCCAAACCAGCGCCCTCACATGGTGCGTCTGTCGTGGGGACTTTTCCTGCTGACACCATTTCAGAGTGTCCACTCTCAGCAGACTGTCCAGGAGCACAGCAAGGTCAATCGCAGGTCGTGTGTCTGCTCAGTCCTGCCGTCCGGCAGCCTGGTGAGGGTGGTCGGGTCAGTGGGCAGCGGCGGGTTTCCAGAAGCAGCTGTGTTCATCAGAGTTCACAACAAGGCTGCTGGTGCATCCCCTTGGGAAGGTAGCGATGCCCAGAAGGGCCACTGGCTACATTGACCACAGAGTTGTGTCCAAACTCTGCTCTGGACAACTTTCTTTCTCAAACCCAAATCTCTGGGGCAAGAAGCAGGAAGACAATTCTGTAAAATTCTGCAAATTTATGAAGCAGATGCTCCCAGAAGTTAATGGATTTCACAGTTTCAAAGTTATTTGAAGGAGCGAAGGCCCTCCCTGAGCCCCCAAACTGGGTGAGCCCTCTCAGCGTACGCGGGCTTCCATGTCAGGCCACGTGGTCTTTGTCGCCAGGCGTGAGCCCTGCAGGCGGGGTGCGAGGTCCCGGGTCTGCAGAGGGTCCCCAATGCTGGGCCACCCGGTGACATGGCAGGGGAGGCACACTGAAAGATGCAGGTGGAAGGTCCTGCTAGCTAGTGGGGTCCTGCTACCCACGCGGCCGGGCAGGGGTAAGGAGGTGACGAGGGCTCAGGGCAGCTACAGGAATCCAGGGCCGAAGCCAGTGGGCTGCCAGCCCCACAG
Organism: Equus przewalskii; assembly: GCF_037783145.1. Classification (NCBI taxonomy): domain Eukaryota; kingdom Metazoa; phylum Chordata; class Mammalia; order Perissodactyla; family Equidae; genus Equus; species Equus przewalskii. The sequence continues at coordinate 80,452,021 of NC_091846.1, forward strand.
ACAGAGCCAAGCTGCCCCAGCCTAATGTATTGCTCCCTTGTGGGAGACGCTTGCCTGCCCCGTTGTCCCCATACCTCAAAATGGCACAGATGCTGAGCAAGGCAGGCCAGCTCCTCTCAGACCCATAGCATCCTCTGAGACCCGGGACCCGTGACCCTTGACCCTCGACCCTCGCCCCTCGCCACCCCTGCTTGGCCTGAGCTCCCAGGTCTCCAGCTGCAGCTGTTCCCTTGGTCAGGATGCTCCTTGCAAACCAGGCCTCAGTCCACTGACACCGCCTCACCCCTCGGCGGGCCCGGCTCCGGCTGTGCCAGGATGTGCTTGCTCAGCCTGTGCACGCAGTGGGCCCGCAGCAGCGGCTGTTCGTGGCTGTGGCATCCGGGCGGGTGGCATGCCAGACTTGCCCCAGGTTCTGGTCTTCTGTCTTCTGTCTCCTTGTTTCTGAGCTGTCCCGGTCGCTCCTCAAGTGTGACTGACTCACGCGGCCTCGTTGAATCCGTGATGGGCAGCAGATCTGTGTTGAGCTCCTGCTGGGCAGAGGAGGCCATGCTGGGCCTGGCGGGACTCACATGCATGTTGTGTGATCCGCTCCTCGGAGGTGGGGCCTGCATTCCTGGGGGTCCTGGAGGGGACGTCTGAGCACAGGACGTGCAGAGGGCGGCCCTGGGCGGGGCGGGGAGGTGAGGGCTGGGTTACAAGGTGGCTGACCCCTGCGCTGACCCCTGGGTCCCCCCTCAGCTGGGAGCAGGTAGAGGCAGCTCGGGGTGCATCCTTGCCCCCAGGCCTCCTCCCCTGCTGGTCAACTTCCGCTGGCCCTTCTCTCCTGGCCCCGCTCCTCAGGACCCCGCACTGTTCCCTTCAGGGGGGTGAGGGGTTTCCAGACAATCCTTCTCTGCTGTCCTGGCCCCTCCCCCCACAGCCGTGCGGCCCCACGGGGGCTGGGTGGGAACCCAGGCCCTGTCCTCTCAGGGAGGGACAAACCTCTGGTCTGGGAACCACCCCCAGTGCCCGGCGCGGGTGACCGGCCTCCCTCTGGGGAAGGTCCATCCTACGGCCCCTCGTCCTCTCTGGGGACGGGCGGGCGGGGTGAATCAGGGCCCGTGTCCTGTTCTCCTTTTGACCTTAGAGCTGACAAAGGCGCGGTGTCAGGTCTGGCCCTGGCTGGGGTCCCAGGAGGCGGCAGGATCTGAGCGCAGCTCTGAGGTCGCCGCCCTGTTGCCCAGGCACCCGCTCCTTAGCCCCCCAGCTCCTGGAGACGAGGAACGGGGTTTTCTTGCTTTTTCAAAAAGTGCACCAAAGAGCTCTGAGCCCGAGGTGGCGTCTTGGCAGATCCTTGGGACAAACAGGTAGCAAACAGGAGGAAAGACGCCCAGCTTCCAGGCGTTCAGTTCTGGTTCTGGAGACGTGGATCCGAGGACTCGATGTCTCTCCCTCGTGGACTTGGGGGAACTGACCCCACCTCCTGAACGGTTGGAAGGGGGGCTTCCAGGGGGATACCGAGGGGGGCCCCGGCTGACGCACCTCCGTTCTCGTGGCAGGTCCCTGTGTCCCAGCTGGCCTTTGGCCGGTCCGCTCTGCCTCAGATCCTCTACAACCCCGCCCAGCAGATCCTGGCCTACACCGGCTTCTGCCCGGTGCCTGGCAGCCTCCCCACCTGCTCGTCCTATCCGCTGCCTCTGCAGGTAGGTCCAGGTCGCCGGCGAAGCTGCTTGCCCACATGACAGCAGCGGGCGCCCAGGACAGCCCTGGTCGGACAGGACGCAGGGTGGGGACTTGGGCTGAGGGAAGATGGGGTGGGCCTGTGGCTCCCCTCTCCCGATTTAGGTGACAGGGGTGGTGGTGCCCATGTGAAGTGGCAGGAGCGTCTGGGGATAGACAGGGCGGGGACTCCAGGCCGCCCCACACAGCCCCCGACCACGGATGTTAGACACCCCATTTGGCATTTTGGCATCCTTTGCTCTGCGGGGCCCTGGTGGCCCAGCCATCGGTGTCCCTCAGGCCTTGAGCCTTTTCTAGCCCATGACCTGGTCCCACAGAAGGTTGCTGTGGTTTCCTGGCCAGAGTAGCTGGGGACATCCCACCCCGGGTCCTGGGAGCACAGCAAAGTCTCATAGGCGGAACCAAATGGATCTGCCAACATCCAGCCACACTTCCCTGCGGAGGCCGCATTTCATGGAGTTCCCCCAGCACAACGCCACTGGCCTTGGGGCTGTGGTGGGAAGAAGGACCTTGCAGGGGGAAACCGAGTCCACAGACTGGCTTTGCTCTGGGCTCCATTTCCATTGGGGTTTTGGTCTGTCGGTGGTTGAAATGGACCTTGATGACCTGTCACCGTGTGGACTCCAGACCAGGGCCCCAACCATGGTGCTGTCGACACTGGGGCCAGGTGTTGGGGTGGGGCTCCCTGTGCACTCGCTGTAGGGTGCTGACAGCATCTCTGGCCCCAGCTGCCTGCACACCCCTCGTTGTGTCTCCAGGCTTTGCCCTGTGTCCTCAGGGGGCGAAGGTGAGAACCACGGGTCCAGACGGCTCCTCTGGCCTCCACTTTGGGCGGCGCAGCCAGCGGACTCCGCACACATTCTTTGCAAATATTAGTGACACCAGCAACCACCACCAACTTCTAGGAGGCTTACGATGTTGAAATACGAGAGTTCCCATGTTGCTATGCTCGGGTGGGGGGCTGTGGGTGAAGTGGGGGCGGTGGCTCAGCCCTGGTCCTTTGTCGTGAAGTGGCAGGTCTTCATATGTCACCTGAGGGGACCAGCGCCCCATGAGCAATGTTGACAGGCAGTGAGACCTTCTTCGGAAAAATGGCTTCTCGGGAGGAGGGTGTGCGCAGCCCCCAGCCTGACCTGTCTGGACAGAGAGGGGTGTCCTGAGACAGGACGCTGTGCCAGCCAGCCAGGTCTGAGCGGGGACTGAGATGGACGTGGTCCCATGTGCCCCGTGGAGGGCCTGCGACCCCGAGGCCCCTCAGCTCTGCAAACCTCTCTTGCAGAGGAGCCATGTCTGTCCCAGCCCGCCGCCCGGGGCACCGCGTGACCCTTGCAAGGGAGCTCTGTGGAGCCCTCCCCAGATCCACCAGCACGTGCGCTGGAAGTGGGTGTGTGGGGCTCTCTGAGGCCCAGGATGCGGGGGCGCAGAGTGCCGAGGAAAAGCCCCTGGGCATGAATTTCGTGACAAACAGGCCCCTGGTCTGGTGCTATCTCCGTGTGGAAGGAACACGTCCCTTCTTCCCCTGCCTCAGTTTCCTCTGCTCGCCTTGAAAGTAAAGCTAGAGGCCGTGCCTTCTGGGTGTTGGTTGGCGCTTTCGAATTCTCGAAGGAGGACCCGACGCGGCAGCCCCACCTAAAGTCTCCATGAGCAGCGGCTCACAGGCCGGGCCTCGGGGCCTCTTCCTTCCGGGGAGGGTCGACCAGTTAGCCAATCAACAAATCCTGAGCTGGGGCCCAGGCCCTAGTCCCATGGGGACCCATCGGGCAACTCCTGAGTCCAGGGCACATGGGGCCCTGTGAGCACGTGTCTCCATCAGGGTGAGGGCTGGCTCAAGAGTGAGTCTTCTCCACTTCTGTGATGTGGGAAGGAATTTTCCCGAGGTTCAGAAATGCTGAGAGCGTTTGCCAGCAACCCCTTAGTGCTCGCTCCTGAGGAGGCAGGTCCTGGTGTCACCTGCAGCCTTCCCGGACGCCACCTACATCCCTGCTCTGGGGCATCTTCTCTGGTCCCCAGCATGGGAAGGGCCCTGTCACTTTGGCCGTGACCTGCCTCCTGGGGCTCTGCTCTGCCTTCTCATCTTCCTGGTTTGCCAAACGCTGGACCTGAGGCCACAGCTGCAGGGAGTGTGGACCAGTGGCTGGCTGGCCACCTTTGGTCACAAAAACCAGCTTGGGAGATGGGCAGATGCAGAGAAACACACACATCACATGCAGGTTGCATCGAGCCTGTCATCACATCACCCACTCCAGGGGCCCTGCAGCCGCTCACGCACACAGGGATGCGAGGTGGGGAGAGATGTGCGTGGAGCTCGGTGACGGGTGCTGAGCAGGCGGAGCTGCACCAGCTTCTCCCCGGGGGCCGAGGCTGTCTCATCAGGGCGTCAGGGTCCATGTGGAAGCCTCCACGTTTGGGCCGGTCCATCACCAGCCTCCTGCAAGCTGGGCTGTGAGGGAGGACGGCGAGGGCACACCCCTCATGCCGGCCCTGCCTCATCCTGGGCACTGCTGGTCCTCTGGGGCGGCAGCAGCCGGGCGCTCTCGATGGGTCTGGGTCCTGGCGTCGGGTGCAGGTGGTGGCCCCCTCTTGCGGGGGTGACGTTTTCCCTCTGGAGACGCCTCCCCGTGGGAGTGCGGGCATGGGCGTGGCTCCCACCATGCATGCGTGCTGGTGGATGGATCCGCTGTCGTCTGGGTCAAGTTCCGTCCTCATCCTCTGGCTCTTGACAAGCAGCAGATGCTCCCAGTTCAGCCTCCCAGGGATGCCCCCCACGGCCTGAGCAGCTTTTATCGCTGGCGCATGTGGGAGCTTAATTACATGCACGTCGGTAATCAGATTTCGAGGAGATGACAAATCAATGAGGCTCGTGTGTTTCCTTAGGAGAAAAACAACAGAAGTGAAGCTTTGGCTCCTGCCGGCCACAGAGAAGGAAAGGGGATATTTTAAGTGCTCTGGTAGTCATTAGCTGTTAAGCAGACTCCCGTGTGGCAGCAGGAGCGAGACGGCTGTGGGCGCTGTTTCAGGCAAACCTCACAGGGGCCACCTTCTGGCTCCCAGCAGTTGCCTGGTCAACTTGGGACGGGCTCGGTGTCGGTGAGTTTGTGAAAAAGGCCGCAAGCAGGCGTTGAGCTGGCACCCCATAGCCAAGGGATTTATGTCCGCTTCCCCCTGGGGCCGCCTGTGTGGGCAGAGCCTGTCCCCAGTGGGGCCCCGTCTGTGGGGAGGTTTCTCCACGGTTCCTGGCCGTTCGCTCAGTGGTTCATAGCACTTCCCTCCGTGGTCCGTGTGGTTTACTCTTAGGCTTATGGTGGTTTCCTCTGTGGTTTGTGGTGGTTTCCTCATGGTTCGTGGTGGTTTACTCTGTGGTCTGTGGTGGCTTACTCCATGGTTCATGGTGGTTTACTCTGTGGTTTGAGGTGGTTTCCTCATGGTCCATGGTGGTTTACTCCATGGTCCATGGTGGTTTCCTCACGGTCCATGGTGGTTTCCTCATGGTCCATGGTGGTTTACTCCATGGTCCATGGTGGTTTACTCTGTAGTTTGGGGTGGTTTGCTCCGTGCTTCTCTCAGCTCCTCATTTCTAGCAGAGAACCGAGCAGGCACGTGCGTGACAGGAGCTGGGAGCTTCCAGCAGACCTGAGAGAATGTTCTCTAGAGGTTTGCTTCATCCCCTGTGGTCAGAAGGAAGTGCGAGTTTGAGAGAAAGAAAGAAAGAGGTGAGGGGGGCCTGTGCCGTTGAATCTTGAAAGGCGGAGCTGTGGGCCTGGAGTCGGTGACATTCTTGTCTTCAGCTTCAGCTTGTGTGGAAATCCTCCCTTCAGAGTCCCGAGGTCCCGGGCTCCTGGGCCTCCTCGGGGAAGTCTCCAGAAGAGGGGCGCAGACGGCCAGCCTCTCGGGGCCCTGGGCACCTGTTGGGCCAGGAACAGCGGGATCACATGGCACCACCCAGGCGTTGGAGTCCTGGAACATTCCTTCTGCTATTTCACAGAAAGGACTGTCTTCTCTGTTTATTTAAATATCGGTTTTAAGTGGGCGTTTTTAGCCCTTAGAATTTAAGGAAAAAAAGAAGTAAAATTTAAGAGGTTTGTTGGCGGGCGGAGGAAAACTGAAAATTATATTGATTTAAAATCTGTGCCGTGCCCCAACGTTGGTCTTCTCGGAGTCACTTTTACTTGAGACTATGTGTATTAGTCAGGGTTCTCCAGAGACGTAGAACTGACAGGATGTTTGCACATATATAGACACAGACATGTCTATAGATATAGATATAGATGTGTGGATGGAGAGACAGAGAGTCCAAAACTGCGGGGCGGGATGGCAGACTGGAGACCCATGGGAGAATGGATCTTGGAGTTTTGAGTCCGAAGTCAGTCTCCTGGCAGAGCTCCCTCTTCTTCAGGAACCTCAGCCTTTTTCTCTTAAGGCCTTCAACTGATTAGATGAGGCCCACTAACACATGGAGAGTATCTGCTTTATTCAAAGTCTACTGATTTAAATGTTAACCACGTCTAGAAGACAACTTCACAGGGACCTTCAGACTAGTGTTTGACCAGACATCAGGGCATCATAGTCCCGCCAAGTTAATGCATAAAAGTAACCATGACACTATGTTGAAACTGTTGATGCCCGTGGTCTTTCCTAAACATATGCAGGGTTGGGTGGACCCAAGGGCTCCCAAACAAGCTGGACCACCTTTTCCTTGGACACGTCCCCATTTCTGTGCATCCTGGTGCCAGTTTGGTAAAAGGCCACCCCTTTGAGAGTCGAGGCTCACGCACAGTAGGTGAAGGGGCTGGAGGGCCGAGGGGTTCTGCAGACGAGACGGGTGTTTCACATGCCCTTCCGGGGCGCCTCTGCAGGCAGCTGCAGGAGCAGGGTTTGTGCAAAGGAGGCCCCAGCTGGGCGGAATCCGGCCTTCCCTCTGGCCCCACTGGGAATGTGCTCTAAGCAGGGAGCAGTGCCCAGCAGAAGGGCTGGGTGTGGCAAGGACCCTGAGTCTGGGAGGGAGCCCGAGCCCCCAGTGGGCTCTTGGAGAGGCGCGTGGCGCTCGAGTGTTCTGCTCCACGTGGACTGTGTGAGTGGCTGGCCCTCTCCACTGACTGAGGAAGCCTTCTCTGTTCAATTGCAGCCTTCCGGCAGCGTCCCAGCCTCGCCTCCCACCGACCTCTCTCTGTCCGAGGACGCTCAGCCTCCATCCCAGCCCAGCTCCAGCCTCGTGCTCCCTCCCCACGCCCCGCCTCTCTATGTGCCAACCCACTTCCTCCCGGGGGAGAAGCCCCCGCCCTACACACCCTGACATGGAGGGAGTCCATTGAAAAATTATTTTTTTGGCTTGTGGAAAAACAAAGCAGCCTCTACAAACCCTGCTTCAGTGGCCAACCCCCTGGAGACGTCAGAAGAACGTTCTGGAAATCCACACCTCCTTCCCTCCCTGGGCACATCCGTGGCAAGCAGAGGCTGATGGTGGGGACAGAGCCCCAGGGCGCCAGGTGGCATGTCCAGTCGGCTGACTGGCCCAGCGTGTAGAGCAGACGGCAGATAGAGCCGCAGTTTCCTTGTGGCCTCCTTGCTCCCGCAGCGTCGTTGCTTACAGAAGCAAAGCTTCATTTCCCCACATTCTCCTAATCAGTTATTACTGTTATTACGTTTCAAAGGGAACATGCCTTGTAGCATGTGTGAGGATGGTTTTTAAGGAAACGTGTGTTCACACATTTACACGCGTGTGTCCCAAGAAGGGCGGCCTCCGCCCTCGGCTGTGTGCTCCTGGCATCATTTGCTCAAGACGAGAGATGCTCTGGCTCAAATATAAACGCTGTCTAAGCTGCAAGTGGGCTGCGGTCTGTGTGTGTCTTTTCCAAACCCGCGTCAGGGTGGAGACAGGGTTGCCCCGAGGCTGCGTGTCTCACGTTAAGGTGGCCATCATCCTTCACGGAACGTTCTGGAGGCTTCCCTGTCCCCTCTGCATGGCAGCCCGCAGGGGGCGCCTGTGCCTGTAGAGCTCGAGCCCCTGAGATGCTCTAAGTGGCCACTGAAGCAGGCGGTCCCTGAGGCCCTTCAGCTGGGCCCTGGGCAGCTCTCCCATTACAGACCCGCGGCTGTTGACCGACGGCCCTGCCTGCGCTCTCTTCCCGTCACCCCCAACGCCCCCCGCTCCCCCCCACCCCCCCACCGCCGGCCACGAGGTGGAAATGATCACGTCCTGGGTCCTGGTCGAGTGACAGACCACATCCCAAATTGCTGTCCTGGATCACTGGGGAACAGATGGGGTTAGGGGGGGTGGGTGTTTGAGAAGATGCAGTCTCCCATGCCCCCTGCTGGTCGGTGCCTCTGACGCGGTGTCCCAGCCGGCACAGGACCCCACACTCGGTTCTCAGAGTCTAGAGCTTCCTCTGAGGAGGGCACTGCCCCCACTCCCGTCAGGAAGCGACCTCATGCTGGGGAGCAGACACCACCCCCAAGTCCAGTTGGTCGACCTTAGAGATGCTGTTTGTCCCCACAAGAAAGCGACAGGCCTGGTCCCCGCTCTGGGAAGCCACTGAGCCGCGCTGACGACCCACTCGTTACATTCCGACTCCCCAGCCCCAGTGTCCTCCAGCAGAGCCTGACCTGCTCGTGGGCCCGGCAGCCCCTGCCCCGACGACAGGAGGCAGCCCCACCCATGTCGCCGAGGCCCAAGGGCCCCCTCTGGGTTTCTGATGGGAACCACTGGCGCTCTGTTGTTAGGAGGGATGTCCCTTTTATGAGTGGAACGCTGTGCAGAGTCGGAAGACAGCATGAAGACAGGCACGCAGAGTCAGAGCTCGTGTGGGGCGCCTGCGGGGGGCGGGGTCCTAGGCACCAGGGGCCGATTCCCAGGCTCTGTCCCGCACACCCGACCCAATATTGGTCATTATAATAAGCCGGCAGGACCGGCTTGCTGCGCTGTGGCTGTGTCAGGTTACACAGCAAGGACCTCAAAGGGCAACACTCATCTGCCTGGAGTTTAAGACCCAACCGTCCAACCGAGTCAGGAGGGCTTCGGACTCTAAGACGTTGAGTCCTTGTGGGGACCTCCCTGTTCCACAAGCTCCTGGAGAGGGGGCAGGGCACGCTCTGGGGGCTGTGAGCAGGGAGAGAGGCGCCACCTCCTGCAGCTGGGGCTCAGTGACTCTTCAGGGTCCACTGCAGCCCCAGAGCTGACAGCCCTGGAGCCGGGTCGCAGATCTGGCAGCAAGCCTGTGTCGGTTGGAACCACGGGCACCCCAGAACACAGGGACAACCCTTGAGCTCTGTGCACGACCCAGGGTCAAGATGCAGAAGGGTGTCAGTGTGACCCCAGACTGTTCCCACCAGCTTCGCCTAAACCTGGTTCTGTCGGCCCTGCGGCATGCTTTAATCTTGCCTAGAGCCAAGAGCTGATAAAAAATTTTAAACTCCAAGGCCAACAATATTGTTCTTGCCCACAAAAATGTTTTCATCCCTCGCCCCAGCCACGAGGAATGTGAACAATTCAACTCCCAACCTGGTGGTGGCTCCCTGCCACCACTCCCAAACCCAGCTCCCCTACCACCTGCACAGGCATGTGCCCACACCTGACCCAGTCCCAGGGACAAACCCCACCCCCTGCACAGGCATGTGCCCACCCTGACCCAGTCCCAGGGACAATCCCCACCCCCTGCACAGGCATGTGCCCACACCTGACTCCAGTCCCAGGGACAATCCCCACCCCCTGCACAGGCATGTGCCCACCCTGACCCAGTCCCAGGGACAATCCCCACCCCCTGCACAGGCATGTGCCCACACCTGACTCCAGTCCCAGGGACAATCCCCACCCCCTGCACAGGCATGTGCCCACACCTGACCCCAGTCCCAGGGACAGCCCCTACCCCCTGCACAGGCATGTGCCCACACCTGACCCAGTCCCGGGGACAATCCCCACCCCCTGCACAGGCATGTGCCCACACCTGACCCAGTCCCAGGGACAATCCCCACCCCCTGCACAGGCATGTGCCCACACCTGACCCAGTCCCAGGGACAATCCCCACCCCCTGCACAGGCATGTGCCCACACCTGACCCAGTCCCAGGGATAGCCCCCACCCCCTGCACAGGCATGTGCCCACACCTGACCCAGTCCCAGGGACAATCCCCACCCCCTGCACAGGCATGTGCCCACACCTGACCCCAGTCTCAGGGACAATCCCCACCCCCTGCACAGGCATGTGCCCACACCTGACCCAGTCCCAGGGACAATCCCCACCCCCTGCACAGGCATGTGCCCACCCTGACCCAGTCCCAGGGACAATCCCCACCCCCTGCACAGGCATGTGCCCACCCTGACCCCAGTCCCAGGGACAGCCCCCACCCCCTGCACAGGCATGTGCCCACACCTGACCCCAGTCCCAGGGACAGCCCCCACCCCCTGCACAGGCATGTGCCCACACCTGACCCCAGTCCAGGGACAATCCCCACCCCCTGCACAGGCATGTGCCCACACCTGACCCAGTCCCAGGGACAAACCCCACCCCCTGCACAGGCATGTGCCCACACCTGACCTCAGTCCCAGGGACAGCCCCACCCCTACACTCAGCCCCTGACCCTGCCTGGCCTGCAGTGCATACTGCATGCTGTTCCCTGGGGGGACTCATCCCTGCCAATGTCTTCACCTTCACAGTGATGGACTCTGGCCAGGCCCTGTCTGAGTCCTCAAGCTCCTTGGAACCTGGACCCCAGCTCTGATGGGCACCACCCTGGGTGGGTCTCAGTGGGGCCTCTCACCCTGCCCTACCCACTGCTGACTCACTGTGCCTGATTCTCGATGGCAGACTGTGGTGGGCGCTCAGGGGACCTGGGCTGGAGGCTGTGTGGTGGGAGGCGTCAGGGGGCTGCCAATGGGATTGGGTTTCCCTTTGGTGTAATGGAAATGTTCTGGAACTAGGTAGTGGTGATGGCTGGGCAACCTTGTGAACATACGAATAGCCCCTGAGTTTACATGCTAGAGGGTGAGCATTATGGTGCCTGGACTGCATGTCAGTGAGAAAAGCAGTATGATGGGAATGTGCGTGAAGCGCGTGGAGCAGAGCCAGGAGGCACGCATGTGCTCGGTGACGAGAACACTCGCCATCGTCACCCTGGAGAATGGCCCCCAGCTGGGTCCCAAGGGCCTGCGGTCACCCAGCACTCACCTCCCCGCTGCCTGGGCCCGTCCTCCTGCAGCCACACCCAGCCACTTCTGGGCACAAGGAGGGAAATACAAGGTGGTAGGAGCAGAGACCCCCTCCCAACTCAGGGAGGCGCTGGTCCACGCCGTCCCGACCACAGAAGAGGTTAAAGGCCGGGTGCAGGGCCTCGCTTGCTCAGTGGCCTCTGGGGTCCAGCTTTGGATGATTTCCCTTTTCTGCTTTCCGCAACTTTTTAATCCTGAAGTCTAATGCACATTCAGAAAGAAGACTTGAAGCAGAGGCGGAACGTGTGGCCCTCCCGGGGGGATGCCACGTGACGGTGGGGACCAGAGGTAGGCCACGGCCCCCTCAGGTCACAGCCTGTCCTGCCCTCCCTCCTCTGACCCTCACGCCAACCCTCCTGCTTTTCTTCACGTTGGGCCTGCCAACAGTGCTGCTCGGCTTGTTCTCAGCTCTGTAGGAACAGAATGGCTGGGTGTCCGGCTTCTTTTGTGAGGATTGTGAGGCACGGGTGTGTGTGTGGCTGTTCATTTGCGAGTGTGGTTCAGCTGGCGACTGTGTCGCCACGTAATGGCCTCTCGCCGGTGGTGGGCGCTGGGCTGGCTCTGGGTTTCGCGGCTCTGTGAGCCATTGTATGTATATTTGGGCACATGCACGTGGATTAGGGGCATGTGTCACCGTGTGGAGGTGCTGGCCCACGGGGTGTGCACTTCAACTTCACTAGACCACAGCCAACCCTTGTCCACGGGTCGAGCTGGCACAACCTTACCTGCAGTGTAGGGGTGTCTCCTGGTGGGTTTTTCTCATGGTGTTTGTAAATGTCCTAAATGCACACACAGCCTCCCCCACTGTCAGCATCCCGAGCAGATGGTGCATTGGTCACAATCGATGAATCTCCACTGACATGTCACCATCACCCAGAGTCCACGGTGTACAGTAGGGCTCACTCTTGGTGCTGTGCTTTCCCTGGGTTTGGACAAATGGATGATGGCATGTATCTGTCATTACAGTATCGCACAGAGTAGTTTCACTGCCCTGAAAATCCACCTGTTCATCCCCGACCCCAGCCCATGGCAACCACTCATCTTTTCCCTGTCTCCACATTTTCGCCTTTTCCAGAGTGTCATAGAGTTGGAATCATGTATGTGGCCTTTTCAGACTGGCTTCTTTCACTTAACAATATGCACTTCAGGTTCCTCCATGTCTTTTCATGGCTTGATCGCTCCTTTCTTCTTAGGTCTGAGTAATATTCAATTGTCTGGGTGGACCACAGTTTGTTTAACCACTTACTTGCTGGAGGGCATCTTGGTTGCTTCCAAGTTTTGGCAATTATGGATAAAGCTGCTGTAAACATCCACGTGCAGGTTTTCATGTGGACATACGTCTTCAACTCCTTTGGGTAAATACCAAGGAGCATGATTGCCAGATTGTATGGTGAGAGCATGTTTAGTTTCGCAAGAAACTGCCAGACTGTTTTCCAAAGTGGCTGCACCATTTTGCATTCCCAGCGAGTGAGTGCCTGTTGCTCCACATCCTCACCAGCGTCTGGTGCTGTCCGTGTTCTGGATTTTGGCCGTTCTAACGGGCATGTAGTGGCATCTCATTATTGTGTTAATTTGCACTTCCCTGGTGACATATGGTGCTGGGCATCTTCTCATAGGCTTATTGGGCATCTTTGTATCGTTTTTGGTGAGGTGTCTTTTTATATCCTTTGCCCATTTTTTAATTGGGTTGTTTATTTTCTAATTGTTGAGTTTTAAGAGTTCTTTGTATATTTTGGATAACAGTCCTTGATCAGATATATCTTTTGCAAATATCTCTTCCCAGTCTGTGGCTTGTCTCTTCCTTCTCTCGACAGTGTCTTGACAGAGCAGAAATCTTTAGTTTTAAAGAAGCTCAGCTCATCCATTATTTCCTTCATGGATTGTGTCTTTGGTGTTGTATCTAAAAAGTCATCACTAAACCCAGGTCATCTAGATTTTCTCCTATTGTCTTCTAGGAGTTTTATAGTTTTGTGTTGTCCCTTTAGGTCTGTGACCCGCTTTGAGTTAATTTTTGTGGAGGCTGTAAGGGCTGTGTCTGATCCACTTCTTTGCCTGTGGACGTCCAGCGTTCCCGCTCCGTTTGTTGAAAGACTGTCTTTGCCTCTTTGTCGGTCTATTGACTGTTTATGTGGGTCTGTTTCGGGGCTCTCTGCTCTGCTCCACTGACCTGTGTGTCTCTCCTTTCGGCAATGGCGGGTGGCACTGACTACTGCAGCTCTCCAGGAAGTCCTGAAGTCGGGCGGCATTGTGCCCCAACTTTGTTTTTCTTGAAGTTCCTGATTTTAATGCAGCCCGATTTTTGTCTTTTTCTTTATCGTTAGAGCATTTTGTTTTATTTAATAAATGTATCTCCATCCTAGGTCACGAAAGTATTCGTGTATCACAGGGTCAGCACCATTTGTCTGTAAAGGGCCAGATAGTAGACACTTTGGGTTTTGAGGGCCAGCGGCCATGTAGTCACTGCTCAGCTCTGCCTCTGTGGCACAAAAGCCGCTGTAGACAACGGTCAATCAACAACGGCGCCGACAAAGCTTTATTAACAAAGCAGGTGGTGGGCCACACTGGGCCACAGGGTCTGGTTTTACACTGCCTTCTGAGTGCTGTGTAGATCACCTCTAGATTTAAACATATACTCTCCCGAGTTAGTTTCTGTGTTATGTGAGGTGGGGCTCAAATTCCCTTTTTCTTTAATGCAGTGGTTCTCTGCGGGGGTGATTTGCACCCAGGGGACAACTGGCAATGTCTGGGGACACTCCTGATTGTCACAGAGTGTGTGTGTGTGGTGGGTGGGGGTACTGCTGGCAGACGTGGGTGGCAGGGATGCTGCTAAATGCCCTAAATAAATGCACAGAAGCCCTGCACACAAAAAAGTGTTCTCAATCAACAGTACCCTAAAAACAGACCAAAAAACAAGAGACAAAATTATTAAGCTCTTCTCTTAGCAGCAAAACACTGAAATCGACTCAGACCATAAATGTGTCAACAGCATAATTCATTCCCCACCCCATCTCCATAGTGCCCCATCACCTCATCCCCCTCCTCCTCCATAGCTCAGACTCACCCCAGCTCCATCTCCAAAGCACGCAGTCAGTCATCCCAGCTCCATCTCCACAGTGTGCAGTCAGTCATCCCAGCTCCATCTCCACAGCGCACAGTCATCCCAGCTCCATCTCCACAGCGCGCAGTCATCCCAGCTCCATCTCCACAGCGCGCAGTCATCCCAGCTCCATCTCCACAGCGCGCAGTCATCCCAGCTCCATCTCCACAGCGCACAGTCAGTCACACTCATCCCAGCTCCATCTCCACAGTGCACAGTCACCCCAGCTCCATCTCCCCAGCATGCAGTCAGTCACCCCAGCTCCATCTCCACAGCACGCAGTCAGTCATCCCAGCTCTATCTCCACAGTGCACAGTCATCCCAGCTCCATCTCCACAGTGCACAGTCACCCCAGCTCCATCTCCACAGCGCACAGTCAGTCACCCCAGCACGCAGTCAGTCATCCCAGCTCTATCTCCACAGCGCGCAGTCATCCCAGCTCCATCTCCACAGCACGCAGTCAGTCATCCCAGCTCTATCTCCACAGCGCGCAGTCATCCCAGCTCCATCTCCACAGCACACAGTCAGTCATCCCAGCTCTATCTCCACAGCGCGCAGTCAGTCATCCCAGCTCCATCTCCACAGCGCACAGTCAGTCACACTCATCCCAGCTCCATCTCCACAGTGCACAGTCACCCCAGCTCCATCTCCACAGCGCGCAGTCAGTCACCCCAGCTCCATCTCCACAGCACGCAGTCAGTCATCCCAGCTCTATCTCCACAGCGCGCAGTCAGTCATCCCAGCTCTATCTCCACAGCGTGCAGTCAGTCATCCCAGCTCTATCTCCACAGCGCGCAGTCAGTCATCCCAGCTCCATCTCCACAGTGCGCAGTCACCCCAGCTCCATCTCCACAGTGCGCAGTCACCCCAGCTCCATCTCCACAGCACGCAGTCATCCCAGCTCCATCTTCACAGCGCGCAGTCATCCCAGCTCCATCTCCACAGCGCACAGTCAGTCACACTCATCCCAGCTCCATCTCCACAGTGCACAGTCACCCCAGCTCCATCTCCACAGCACGCAGTCAGTCATCCCAGCTCTATCTCCACAGCGCGCAGTCAGTCATCCCAGCTCCATCTCCACAGCGCACAGTCAGTCACACTCATCCCAGCTCCATCTCCACAGTGCACAGTCACCCCAGCTCCATCTCCACAGCGCGCAGTCAGTCACCCCAGCTCCATCTCCACAGCACGCAGTCAGTCATCCCAGCTCTATCTCCACAGCGTGCAGTCAGTCATCCCAGCTCTATCTCCACAGCGTGCAGTCAGTCATCCCAGCTCTATCTCCACAGCGCGCAGTCAGTCATCCCAGCTCCATCTCCACAGTGCGCAGTCATCCCAGCTTCATCTCCACAGCGTGCAGTCACCCCAGCTCCATCTCCACAGTGCGCAGTCACCCCAGCTCCATCTCCACAGCACGCAGTCATCCCAGCTCCATCTCCACAGCGCGCAGTCATCCCAGCTCCATCTCCACAGCGCACAGTCAGTCACACTCATCCCAGCTCCATCTCCATATTGGACAGTCAGAATCATCCCAGCTCCTCCTCCATGGGGCTCAATTGGAGATATAAAGGTCTCCGCCTGTCACAGCCTCCTCTAGCCCAGCCCTGCCTGGACCGGACAGTGGTGAGGACGCCAGCCCGGCCCGCACTGCTGTGGAGCGTATTGCAGCAGTGGGCTCTGTACTGGCTGTGAGCTTTTTCTTGGCCGTAGTTAGAAGCAGCCCTGGTGCCCAGTGGAGTCTCAGGGGGCCACACCAGGAAACGTGTGTGCCCAGCTCCCCTGGACAGAAGATGAGCCCGAGGTGTTCAGAGCACCCCGACATGCTGGCCTCTGCTGTGTGTCTCTGGGGGTTCCAGGGTCCGGTCTCAGACGTCACTGTGTGTCTTCTCTGCTCTTGGCTGTACTGCCTTCTCTAGAGAGTTGGGGCTGGCGGAGAGGAGGCTCCTGGCCGGCTAGGGGAACATTCCACAGAACATTCCAGAGCCTCTTCTACAGCCAGCAGAACCAGAGAGCACCACGAGGATTGCTGTGGTGACCGCACAGAGCAACAGATCAGCCCCACAGTGGGCTCTGTGCTCCTGAGGCCGCTGGAGGCCAGTGGGCGGGCAGTGACAAATAAAAATGGCAAGCAATAGGATGTATTGGAGAATATGAGGAAGCCATTTGGTA
Source organism: Equus przewalskii (assembly GCF_037783145.1). Lineage (NCBI taxonomy): Eukaryota > Metazoa > Chordata > Mammalia > Perissodactyla > Equidae > Equus > Equus przewalskii. Next base: position 80,468,203 of record NC_091846.1, read on the forward strand.
TAAACCTAATTCGGCCTGACCTTGTCTTTCCAAAAGGGCCTGACCGTGGCTGTTGAGCATGCATTGTATATCTGCTTTAGATATTCCCCATGGCAAGAACAAAGGCCCTTGAGATAAAGGTGCAACTTCCCTCCCCCTCCCAACGTTGGCATCTCCTTAAGGATTAAGCATCTTTCCTTAGGCTAGGAACTGATTGGTGTGCTCACCTGTGACTGCCCAGCTCGAGACAATAGACTTGCCTCCTGCTACGCCCTCTGAGACAGCAGACCCACTACCTGCTGTGTCCATCAAGCGCTGTGCCGACAGGGCAATCTTGTGACTGTTGTGGGAGGGACATTTCAATCATATGTGAAATACCCTGTTTGGGGATATATAACCACTCTGTATACCTCACTTCCTTGGTGCCCTTTCTTCCTTTGGGAAGAAAGGCCCCGGGCCATGGTCCTCAGATTTCAGCTCAGAATAAACTCACCCAAATTTTCATTTATAGATTGGTTATGGATTATTTTCGTCGACAGCAGCATGGAGTCTCTGGGGCCATGGGTGGAGGGGCGTTTCCCACGCTCTCAGAGCTGGGGTCGGCCGGCGCTGGGGGCTGTCGGGTCCAGGGGACGCCTCCAGCTTATTGAGCAGATGGTGTCCCCGCCTGGGCCTCCCTGGTCAAGACCAGAGTCCCCAGGAGCTGGGCTCTCATGCCCCAGATGCACAGCTAGAGGCTGCGGCCTGCAGCTCAGCCCCACCAGGCGGCCCCCGTCCCAGGGCCGGCACAGGACGCCTGGGTTTGGGGTCTGTTTCGGTGTGAGCCAGCACACGCTCCACCCCGGTCACAGACAAGAGTGGGGAAACCCACGGTGCCGTGGGCAGGACCCTGGCTGGTGATGGAGTTTCACGAGAGCAGGGACTGCTCAGGGCCTGCCTGCCACGTGCTCTCTGGGCCCGAGACTGACTTCCCCTCCGTCCCTTGTTTCTCACGCGCCAACGTGGAAAATTACCTGAAGAACCTCTTAGGCCGGTTTTCTGAAGTCCTGAGTCAACAGAACTTCCACCCAGACGCTGCCAAGAGTCTAGGAAGAACAGCAACAGGAGGGACGCAGCCAGCACGGCCTGAGCTGAGCCGTGCCCCCGCCCTCCCCCCCCCCCCCGGCCCCCCGGCCCACACGGCCTGATTGAGCTGGACTCCCCTGGGGGGCCAGGTGGAGGCGGGGCACGCACACGCACAGGCGTGCACACACATACACACACATACATGCACGGGGTGGTGGGGCCCGCCAGGGAACAGAAAAGTGGGTTCCGACCAACAGGAGCCCCAAGGACACGGTGAGCATGCTGAAGACCTGCAGTGACCCTCGGTGGGGCCGACTCTGGCTACCTGGGTTGGCCCTGCCAGGACCTGGGTGGCCTGAGCACCATGCCCTCGTGTGTCCCTGCCAGGTCATCATGTAGCTTCAGGCCTCTGTCTGGTCTTCTTAAGTGAGCTTGGCCTGGGGGTGCCTCCTGACGGGGTGTGGCATTGCGGCCCCCAGTGTCTTGTGGATCCTGCCAGCTGTGGGTGACAAGGGACGCTCGGCTCCTCCCGCCTCGGCATTCGTGGTCATCCCACCTGGCCAATGCGGCCGGCAGGGGCTCAGAGTGTCCTTGAGGCCACAGCCCCATTCTCCAGGGTTCAGGGGAGTCTGTCCTCCCTCGCGGTGCCCGTGCTCCCCTCTCTGCTGTGATGACTCTCCTGGCGTCCACCTTCCTGCACACCGCTCGCCTCGGGCTCACGTCGTGACTTACGTACCAACTCACATTCCACAGCCAGGAGGATGAGGTGACACTGGAACCCGGACCGTGTGCGGCTGATGCAACTTTTAGGAACAACCCCACAGTCGTGGAGTGATGGGCCGTGGGACACGTCGCTGCTGTCCGTGGAGCAGGATCTGAAAGCAACCCGGAGCCCCGCCTGCCCCAGGACAAACTTTGGAGTTTGGTATTTTAAAAAAAGGATCTCAGTCGTGGAGGAACCATCCAATTGTCAGTCCCCACACGATGCCGGAACCTTCTCTGGGACCCCCTGCTCAAACCCCTGCTGCGCCAGCGCTTACCAGCCATGGGGCACCTGCCCTCTGCCCCACAGTCCCGTCAGGTTCAGGAGGGCCATGCCCCGCGTGGCTCCACACCTGAGTTCTGTCTCCCCAGGGAACTGCAGGCCCTGTGCCCTCCACTGGGGGTTGTGGCTCCAGGAGCGTTTGCACACAGCTGGCTCCCATGGGTGGTTTGCGCCCTCGCCCTCCTGGGGTCAGAGAGCCAGGACTACCCGCCCCACCCTCCCTCACAGATGCGCTCTGAGGCCGTCGGCCCCGCTGTGGTCCCGGGTCCTGACGGCAGCTCTGCACAGGCCAAGTGCAGTTCAGCTCCACCCACAGCCCCTCGGAGGAGAGGAGCAGGGGTTTCTGACGTAGTCAGAGCAAACGTGGGGCCGGGTGTGCAGGTCCATCCAGGAGCGGGGAGCAGGTGCCGGCCACGCCGTCTCGTCCCTTCCCGGCGCCTGGCTGCCGCGCGGGGGGCCCTGCCAGCACCTCCCCCTGAGGAAGGGGCTCACCCCACAGCAAGGGGCAGCATGTCGGCAGCTCCCAGGGGCTGCCTGGGCCGCACACTCGGGTCGGCATTGGGGCACCATTGGCAAGTGGGCAGAGGGAAGGACGCCCGGGTGAGGGGCCCACACACACGGCCCCCGCTCTGCATACCCCCTGCTTCCCCCAGAGCTGCTGAGCCCTAAAGACACAAGGAGCAGAAACCGCCACGCAGAGTTAGAAAGGTTTCTGTAAATAGTTTATTTTTCCATATCTTTGGGTCGGAAAGAAGCGTTTGGTAATAAAAATAACAGAATTATTTTCGAGTTGGCTCCGTGGAGCCGGCTTTGCTGGGGACGCTGTGGTCGGCATGTGGCTTTGGGTCAACAACGTCAGTCCTCGCGACTATTTACACGTATGTTACAAGGCGGAGGAAGGTCTTGAAGGAACAGCGTGGGGACTCGGTGTCGGGGGAGCTGCTCGCAGGTGGCGCCCCTCCCTCCGCATCTGGGAGGGAGGCCTGAGTCGGTTGGCGTCCGGCGGGGTGCTGTCTAGGGGGTGGCTGGCTCAACCGGGGGGCAGGAGTGCGAGGTGATGTCACTGTGCTTGTAGGTGGCCTCGTCCAGGTCCAGCGCCTGCCGGTTGACCTCTAGTGTCATGCAGCCGCGGTAGAAAGCGGTGACGGGAGCCGAGGTCACAGGCACGTCTGGGCCAGCGGGAAAGAAAAGACAGCGTCTTAGCAGCGAGCGCCCGCTGTGTCCCCACCACAGCGCCCCCAAGGCCCTGGCCTTTCCCTGAGAGGGCGCCCTTCCTCTCCTTCCAGAGCATCAGCACCACCCCCGGGCCCCGTGCCCGCAGCGGGCGCTGCATCTCTGCCAGGCAGGCCTCGGCAGGACAGCCGCCTCCCCCGGGAAGCACACACAGATCGTCAAATCGATTAGCAAATGACTTCTTGGCCCTGGTGAGTCACTCAGCTGCAGGGCGGCCCCTTCATGCTCATCAAAGCCTCGTTTGTTACAGCTGAGAGGAGCCAAGACAGACGCCCTGCTCTCGCAGCAAGTGGTAACCTGCGCCGAGCAGGGGCCCGCTGGGCTTACATAAGTGCCTGGCACCCTCTGCCTCTCTGCCACCTTGCCCGTCACGTGGCTCTCGGCCGCAGGCAGGCATGCAGGCAAGCATCTGATCAGACATGAGTCCTGGGCATGGAGGAGGCAGCCACACACCGGCCCTTCCGGGACACAGGAGGGGCTGGGGTTCCTCTGTCTGCTGCCACAGCAGCTGGACACCAGGACTCGGGGACACTGGCCGGGGCACAGGGGCACCTGCTGCAGCATGGCCCCCCATCGGCTGGGCCTTCCCCTTGGGCCTTGGCCAGAACCCCTGTCTGACACAGCTCAGGTGGGGGGCTCCTGAAGGACGCAGAGGGCGGCGGACATCCAGGCCAACACTTGTCCCCACTGTGTGTGTGTGTGTCAGCCTCGACTGGTAAAATGCTGAGCAGGTGCTGACACACACGAAACACACGATGCCGCCAATCACCTCCTGGGTTCTCTTCCTCTAAAACAGTCCCCGTCTGCACAGGAACACCCGGCTTCAGTGTAGGGGGGCAAGTGGGGGTGGTCAGAGCAGCTGGTGCCACCCCTGAGCGCACAGCCCACAGAGCGCCCTACCTGGCAGGCCCCCCTACCTGGACGCCCCTACCTGGCGGCCCCTACCTGGCAGGCCCCCGATGAAGGTGCGCACGGAGCCCTGCAAGTGCTTCCCGAGGACCGCCAGGGTCTCCGTCAGCCCCTCATGGCTCACTTCACTGGCGCCCTTGGTGCCGTCGACCTCCAGCACGGCCTCGCCCTCCTTCACGGAGACACTGACCACGTGCTCCTGGCCGTCACAGACCTTGATCTCCATCAGGGCCAGGGCCACGCTCTCCACGGCCAGGACCACCAGCTGCAGGACAGAAGCAACGGAGACAGTGGGGTCTCTGGGCCGGGCTCTGCGCCCAGTCGCTCGCTGGTGTGTGCCTCAGTTTCTAGACGTGTAAAGCAAGGGGCCAGCATGAGGCCTCCAAAACCCCTTCCCATGATGGACTATGAACAAACAAAGCAGTGGCATCTGAGGCCCGGAGTCGGCCATCCACACAGGGCGCACTGCCACACAGAGCGGGCTCAGAGCCATTAGTGTGTCCAGGACCCAGGACACAGGCCACGGCCGCTTCTCCCACGAGAAACGGCCACATGAGCCTGTGATGCAGGACGGCAACGGCAGTGGCAAATACAAACAGGCCGGCAGGCAGCCGACCTGCCACCTGGTGCTCACGCCTGGCAGAACACAGCTCTGACAACACGGGACAGAAACACGCCTGATGACATGAACAGAAACACACTTTGACGACACAGGACAATCCTGCCCTCTCCTCCCTCACTCTCCCCACGGGGCAGGTGGCCCCACAGCTGTTGGGACCCCAGCTCTTTATCCCAAACACCCGCACTGGTGGGAAAGCAGCTCAGGTCGTGTGTGGCCCGTCCTCGGCGATGGTGGCAAGCCCGTGCCCAGCCCCGTGAGCAGACAAGCTCGCCAGCCTCAGGGCAGGCCGATGGTGACCGCGTGCCGTCCGGGCAGCCATGTCCCCCACTTGGGACAGAGGCCAGAGCACAGAAGCTCCTCCCCTCGCCTCTGGCTGCCCCAGGCGGTGACTGCTACACAGTGCTGGGACAGCGGGGGGGTGGGGACAGCTCAGGTGGAAGGAGCAGCTGGGACGGGGTGGGGCGGCCGTGCTCACAGCTCTGCCCGTGTTGCCCGGGAGCGATGCTCTTTAGAGGGTCCGGGCCGCGCCTTCCAGCTGACTTTTCAAGAGGTGCTGGAATGTGAATCGTGACCTAAATCATCTGGCGTAAACACAAGTGGCTATTGAAACTGCTCTACGCTGCCAGGCTGGCCAACTGCACAGGAGGGAAAGTCACGCCAGTCCCCATGGCTTTGCCCACGGCATGTTGGGCGATCTTGGGTCAACAATGTCCCCAAGCCAAGCGTGGTTGGTCAGACCCCCATGGGGGTCAGGCGAGCGTGGGACAGAACCCCGAGAGGCAGGGAGTGTGGGACCCAACCTGGGAGCGGTGGCTGGAGCCCCGAGGGTGGATGGACCCCCTGCTGCTGGCAGGATGCAGGGGCAGGAAGTGGTACCTGCTTTTTGAGCTTCTTGGTGGAATGGTAGTCGACCAGGGCCAGAGAGAGGGCGACAGCATGGTCCTCACCCACCAGCGCCAGCAGCACCCCAGTGTCGGTGGCGGGGCGGATCCGAGCCACGACCTCTATTTCCCAGGTTGTCTCGGTCCCGACGTCTGGCGATGTCCGTGCTGCGAGGAAGGCGGCGCACCATGAGGCCATACAGATGGAGGAGAGGCAGGCGTGAGCCGAGGGCGCGAGCCACAGCTCCCTACCCTTCCCGGGCCGCGGGAGACGCCAGCCTGGCTGCAGAAAGCAGGTGGGAGGCCCCATGACAACGCGATGTGGAGCTTGTGAGACCCCATCACTGTCAAGCTGCAGCCCGCAGCTGGGAGGTGACAGGTTCTGGCCACAGCCCCCAGACCCGGGCCACCGAGGAGACAGTGTCCCCTGGCCGTGCCAGCACCCGCTCTCCCCAACGCCCTCCTGGTGACCCCAGGCCAAGGCCCCCAGGACCACAGGTGTCCACCTCCCCAGTTGCCCTCGCTCCCTCGCTGCAGGACTCAGCTCTTTCCACACAAGGTGCTGGAGTTCACAGCCCCAACCGCCCCCCCGCCCCCACTCCCTGGGGGTCAGGCAGGTCCCTGAGGTCGGAGGTGCCGGGAAGAGCGACACAAACGGAAGCTGCTGGGCTGCAGTTTCTTTACTATCCAAACGCCTCCACGGAGGGACTCGTCACTTGGATGCACTGCACACGTAATACTAACTGTGTAATAAATGCGTGACACCCATGATGTGATACATCACACATGACGCATGTGGATGAAATACGTACATACTATCTATGCATATCTTGCACAAACCAGTCCAAAAAGCACACTTGGTGGGAAGGGCTGGATCCTGGCCGTCTGAGGGCGAACACCCTGTCTTTCCTCCCCACGTTTGAACCACCTGCTGCTGAAGACGTCCAAGACCTCTGCCCTCTTGGTTTTCAAGTGTTCTATCTCACGAGAACGACGGAGCTGCCCTGCAGGAGCCGGGTGCAGGCAGGGTGTGCTCAAGCAAGGTCAGTGTGGCCGGAGCTGGAGGCCCTCCCACAGGAGAGTCACAAGCCAGTTCTCTCCCCACCAGACTTGAGCCCCGTCACGTCATCGCTGGGGCCCCATCCCTAAGTGGGGTCTGTTAGGATCAGTTCTCAATGATTCTTCATTGAATTGATTGCACATAGAAAAAGTTACCAAAAAAAAAAAAAAAAAAACCCCTACAGCATTCTCCTCCATTGCCAGGTTCTCCCTTCGCTTGTGCAGGAAGAGAGGAGAGTCCCCTGCAGGTGAGCGTCCCAGATGGGGTGTAAGACCCATGGCTGGCGGTCAGAGCGTTTTTAAAGGCACCAGCACCTCAGCTCTCTTGGGCGCAGAATGGGCTCTGCCACACGCCCCTCCCGCCGAGGGCTCTTGAGACTGTGAGACCCAGGGAGTCCAAACCCATTCTGAGCTGCTGCAGACCAAAAGAGGACGTTCTGTGATCTCCTGATGGTCTTTCCTGTGTTATACAACAGGCACTGACGGTAGAGTTTAGGATTCACTAAAAATGCCTAGAGTTCTAGACACCATGTGACCTTTGCTGTCAGAGAACTCAGAGATCAAAGCCACATGGCAAGAAGGGCGAGCAGACCAGGATACGCTCAGTAAAGGCAGTGTTTGCTGTCTGTGCTACAGCGTGAAAATGTCACGTTAAGTGAAGAAGAATCAAACCTTTATATACGACTATTTATATTAAACACTCAACGACGTTCTAGGTTCGTATGCATAAAGATGAGTAAGGGAGTGACGTGTGTTCTGTATTAGGTGGTGCGATGAAGAGAGAATGGTTCTTTTCTCAAAATTACCTTCAATGACATGGCGATGCTTCTGACAGTTAAAGCAAAGACACAAAGGGGGACGGTGATCCGAGGCCTTGAGAGGGGGGAGGAGCAGGCCCCATCTCCTCCGACCCAGAGCGTGGGGGTCCCACCTGGTGCTGACGTGTGGTATGAGGTCTGGAGGAGGGAGCTGCTGCCTGCCCTCCTGGGCTGATGAGCCGGAGGCGGGGGGAGGCTCGGGGGGGCAGGTTTGACCATAAAAGCCCCAGAGTTTAGGAAAAGAGAGGGCCTGGGGGCGCCCCAGTGGGACTTTCGCAGGGTGGGAACATGGAAAGGGGCAGCATAGAGCCAGAAACGGCCCCAGGATGGTGGCCGTTGCAGCAACGCTGGGAGTCTGTGCAGGAGTGGGCTACGGAGAAGGGAGCATGAGGAGTGAGCAAAGAGCTGCCTGGACCAGGGTGTCGGCCGAGAGCAGAGACCCAGGAAGGCACCTGTGGTCAGACAGACAAGGCTCTGGATATGGCCCCGCGGTGGGCTGCAGGGGCTGGGAACCGGCCGAAAGAGTCTGTACGATCCTGTGCATATGCATCCTCCTGGGCTGTGCACAGCTCGCCTAAGAGGCTCGAGCTCAAAGCCACTATGGTCTGTGAACCAGGCACAGTGACCACAACTCAGGGCGCCAGCTGGTGTGCGCTTGAGAAACAGAGATTGACGTTAAACCTGTCTAAGGACGAGATTAGGGGAACTCCTGAGAGTCAAGTCAAACGGAACTGTGCAGCTGTCCGTCACTGATCCGAGTGTCACATGGACGTCCTCAGAGCAGCGTCTGTATCATCGGGAATCGAGAACAGATGTGATTCAAACATTAACACATTTCACATAAAGTTTGTGTTTCAGTGACCGCTCATTCACTGGCTTGCTAGGACTGCTTGTTTCTACTGCAAATCATCACTAAGTTGATAACAGAAGGACAGAGATCGTTGTGCTGTGTTTTGTTCTAAGAAATTAAGGGCCTTGCTTCGCAGAAGCCAGGTCTGCCTCTGGGCCGACCCTCTACCTCCTGCAGCCACACTGACACCGTGCACGGTCGCCAGGGATGGACGGTGGTTCCCAACCAACCGGGCCCACGTTCAGCATCCCCACACCCAACCTGGGCGTGCCCACACAGCCCTCAGGGCCGCCCCCCGAAGTCTGCCCCTAGGTCCCGCCTTTCTGCTACATGTCAGGATCACGCCAGCTTCAAGAAGTCTTGTTTCTTCTGCATCCGTCTTATTTCTCCAGGTGTAAAAGAGAAGCTCCTTGGTCTCTTCCCACGCTGGCTGGATAGGCCACGATCTCTTTGAGAACGTCCGCCTTCTTGGCAATTGCGGGACTGGGCCAGCTGCTTCTGCTCATCCCCGATGGCCCTCTCTCAAAATCTGGGTTCACTGGAGTCCCAGAGGCCGCCACCCCGCGGCTTTTACTTTTTATTCCTTGTGAGTCACTGGCGATCGCAAGGTTCAGTACATTTTGAGAGCTTCTCCACCTGCTTGGGGGAGCCTAAGCTTGTCTCGTCTCAGAACCTCCTGCACAGCATCCTCTTAGATGCCCCAGGTCTCACCTGGCCTGCCCATCTCACCATCGCAGGCCAGCAGGGCCATCTCCTCGCCGCCTGCCACTCCTTCCTCACTGGCTACCTCAGAACCGAGACCAGGCGCGGCCACCCAGAGAGGTGGGGCCTGCGTCCAGCCCCAGGCCTCTGGGGGCACCAGCTCATCCCCCATGCTGTGGTCCTAGGTAGGAAGCCCTTCCAGGTTTGTCTGTTTTTAGCGTACATTGGCCGAAAGTCCCACCATCACAGCAGAGGAGCGGCACTCACCGTAGTCGAGGCTGTAGAAGGCAAACCCGGTCCCGGGGTAGAAGGAGCCCCTCTCCGTCACCGAGAAGCACTGCATCTTTGCATTCACCTTCACCGTTTCCTGGATGGCGGTGTCCTCGCCGTTCAGCCAGTTCCAGCTCCTCATACAGCCATCCAGACGGGGGTTTATCTGGAAAGACACAGAGAGCCCCGTGGCTTCCTCGGAGCCACACACGCTCCCAGACACCACGACGGGAGGCCAGGCCGCTGGTGCCACCCCGGTCAGACGGACAGGGCGCCCTCTTGGCCCAGGCGTGTGGAAATCCACTGCAAAATGGACGCATCCTATTCGTGGAGGTTATTTACTTCACAAAATGATTCACTGCAGGACGCCCCTGAGCAGAGCACACGGTGGGTTCTCCTTCCACACAGGGTGAGGGTCACACGCGTGCGTCGTGAAAGCCACCACCTCCCTTTGCACTGGGTTCCTCACTCGTGACAGAGTCAGGAGCACTGACCGCCTGTCTGAAAGGCTGCGGGACGAGGAGACACTTGTATAGCCATTGTGCCTGGTGGTCTCACCGGGCCCCCAAACACACCCGTGCAAAGTCAGTCCAGGGGCCAGGAAGGCTCATTCCAGCTCAGCCATCACCTGCTCTATGGTTTTGAGCCAATCAGGCCCCTCAGCCTTTATCTGCAAAACCAAGAGGCCTGAGGGGGTGCACGGCCACGGCTGACGGAAGCCCCGGACAGTCTGATGCTCGAGGTCCCTGCAGGACGTCCTTCCACTGGCCCCAGAGGGAAGATGGTGCTAAGGCCACCCGCCATTTGAACCTCCACACACTCTGAGCATTTCTCCCATCTGCTGTGGAAGCCATGACTACAGCACCGAGCGTTCTGGCCAGTGGCATGAGCACGCAGGAGATGGAGAAACATGGCTGCGGGCCGGGCACGCGGTAGTGGGCAGGGGGGCAGGACCTGGAGAAACCACCAGTACTGACCTCCCTGTTAGGTCTTTTCCCTACGGAAATGCTGGCAGGCTTAACAACCCAAATGTTCCTGGGATTTCTGCAAAAAAGATGACTGTTCTTTTTGTTAAAGAATAATTTCATGGTGTTTTATCTCAACTCCAAGACAGACATTTTACTATCAACTCAGATGAAATCTCAAGTGAGTGCCATAGAGAGAGAGTGGGGTTAGTGACAGCGGCATGCATTGCCTGCTGACTTCTGGGAAACACTAGCCTTCCAAACCTACGGTAGCTCACGCCCAAGGCTCGTCGTCTGACCCATCCTGGGCTCCGGCCCCAGGTCAGGATGGTACTTACAGGCTGGATGAGGTCTTTCTCCTTGAAGGGGATGCCTCCAACAGTAAGGTTCAGATGGTACAGTCCTCTCTCGAGCTGGAACAGATCCGCAGCCACCGCAATCTTCATAACAGCATCCTTGTTCACTTTGACCACCAGATTCCGCTCCAGCTCCTCAACAGAGATCTGAAGAAAACCAGTGCTGTGAGAGGTGGGCACACACCTTCAGAAGGAGCTCCCAACCTGGGGGGCCACTTCCATATAGACCAAGAACCAGGAGACTCCCAAACTCGGGAGACCACATCAGTGACCACTGAGGACCAGGAGACTCCAAACCTTGGGGGGCCACGTCCATCACCACCGAGGACCAGGAGACTCCCAACCTCGGGAGACCACGTCCATCACCACCGAGGACCAGGAGACTGCAAACCTCGGGAGAACAGGTCCATCACCACCGAGGACGAGGAGACTCCCAACCTCGGGGGACCACATCCATCACCACCGAGGACGAGGAGACTCCCAACCTCGGGGGACCACATCCATCACCACCGAGGACGAGGAGACTCCCAATCTCGGGGGACCACATCCATCACCACCGAGGACGAGGAGACTCCCAATCTCGGGGGACCACATCCATCACCACCGAGGACGAGGAGACTCCCAACCTCGGGGGACCACATCCATCACCACCGAGGACGAGGAGACTCCCAATCTCGGGGGACCACATCCATCACCACCGAGGATGAGGAGACTCCCAATCTCGGGGGACCACATCCATCACCACTGAGGACCAGGAGACGCCCAACCTCGGGGAGGCCATGTCCATATCCTCCTCCAAGAGAACCTTCTTGGAGCCACTTTCTGGTCTCATCTCCCCAGGCCCTTAGTCTCAGCCAGGGAGCTGCCCCAAGGAGTGGGAGTCGTGCCTGAGGCCACCACCCTACTTAGGTCCGCCCTGACATAACTGCTCCCCAGCTTCGGTCCTTGGCTTCTCCTGCCCCCCTCAGCGGTCCCTTGGCAAAGAGAGAATACACTTTATTTCTCAATCTCTACCACCTAATTTGGTGCCTGGCATAGACTGAATGCTGAATGAACGTCTGAGCTCATTCTAAAACTTTCCATTCTCTCCTACTTTCCATGAAGGAAAATTTAAAAATCTGTCACCTTCTACATTATGCATCTTCCTAACCATGCTGGGGGCAGGGGACAGGTTAGACGCGGCAGAATGGAGAGAAACCACCATCGAGCTGAGCCTGCCCCAGCACGGCCAGGTCACAACTCGGGGGGTGGGCGTGGGGGTGGGAGTTGCGTCCATCGACTGCCATGCTTCCTTGCCGCGGGCACCGTCCCAGCCCCACAATCGTGGGCATCTGCCTCCTCAGCCCCGGGGGCTGCTTCCTTCCCTACTCACTGTCCCCTCTGTGCTCTGCTGAGGGCATCCCCCACTGCTCGGAGACGCCTGCCCTTTAAGAGGGCGGGGAGAAGGAACTGGCCATCACTCCACAGGACGGAAACATTAGCAAACGTCTGCGAGGTTTTTATCCGCAGACACTGGGTGAATTTTTCCATTTTTATCTTTACTCCTAAATGCTTTTCCCGTTTCATTTTCAAGCGCTCACTTCTAAAGCCCACTTCCAACCAGGCGGCCTCTGAATTTCCAACTGAGCCTGCGAGTCACCGACTGCCGTGCTCCAGGCACCAGGAGGCGGACAGGCCGCATGCTCCTAGCCAGCTGCTGGCGGGACAGCTGCCCCCAGCAGGTCTAACCAGGCCTCAGCAGTTCAGACTCCAGAGGTCGCGGCTTCTCCACACAGTAGCACTGCGTGAGCGTGTCTGGACCTCAGCAGAACACAGCAGACCCCTGAGGCCAGGCCCAGGATGGCCGACCCCTCACGTGTGACCATGCCCTGCACCAAGAGGCCTGGAGCCTGTGGGGCCATAGGGTCACAGGAGCCGAAGCCACACCCTGGCAGGGGGTGCTCAGCCTCGGCACCACCCACAGCCTGAACCGGACGGTTCTCCAAGGTGGGGTGTCCTGTGCACTGCAGGGTGTCCCGCAGCCCCGTGGCCTCAACTCAGCTGCCAGGAGCCGCCCAGGCCTGACAAACACTGTCTCCAGACACAGCCCATGTCCCCTGGTGGGATCGCCCTGCCGGGAACCATGGGTCCCATGCAGGAGCCGCACTCGGGACGTGCGACGTGACGCCCATGGGAGCCTGTGCTTCCTGGGGGCCCGTCCTGCCACGTGCAGTGCCCACCGCCTGTTGAGCGCGTGAACGCCCGAGCACACGTCAGAGCCCCTGGCCCAAAGCCTTGCCGGGCCAGGCCGGCCCAGAGGGGGTCAGCATGGCCACACTCACTGTCTGCCACATGCCGTGGTTGATGACAGGCCCGCTGCTGGTGACGCGCCCAACGCCATGGTAGCGGAGCTGCAGCTCCAGCCGGCCGGCTCGCAGGCCCAGGACGATCCAGGTGCTGTCCTGACGGCCTCCCGCGAAGAAGAGGACGCCCTCGGGGTCAAAGGTCCTGAAGTCGAACTCGGCTACCAGCCTGAGCTCCAAGAGAGAAACCAGTTACGCGAGACCCGCAGCCCCGGCCTCCTTTGCTAGCGGTGTTCCAATCGGTGTTAGGAGCAGCAGGTGAGCAGGCCGAGGCCCCTGCCCAGCATCCCAGGAACCGCTGTGAACCCCAGAAGCCGCGTCTGCGGGAGGCAAGCTGCTCTGACCCAGACCCGGCAGGGAGGCCGCGGGGGGACGTCTGTGCCATGACTGGCAGACAGCAGGACCATTAGCGAGCACTCCCCAAGCGTGAGGATGGTGTCCCCAGGGCCGAGCGCGCGTCTGCGCTGCTTTGTGGGAGCCACCCCTCACCTCGTGGGCTGCAGCCTTTTGAAGCGCAGCCTGATGACGGGTGTCCCGCTGAACATGCGGCCCAGGTACAGGGACTTCAGGCTTCTGGCTGTGCTGAGAGGCACGCACGGCAGGATGTCCTGCGGGGGGTGGGGGGGAGGTGCCCAGAGGCCCTGGTTTAGCCCACGGGATGCCACACCACCCTCCGTCCTCCCACGGTGCCCACCCCGCACTGTCCGGCCATGTGGGAATGCTGGGACGTCAGGTCCCCTTCTTGCTGAAACCCCCGAGATCCTCTTGTAATCTGACCTGCCAAGGGACTTCCGAGTAGTGCTAGTCTCAGATCTTTCCATGCGAGTCTCAGATCTTTCCAGAAGCCTGGGCTCCTGTGCCCACCTGGCACATGCCACGTGCTCCTCCTGTGCCCACTGCCTGCCTCCTCCCGCCTCCCCTGGCTTCTCCCTAACTTGTGAAATATTTCAAACACAGAAGAGAGTACAGGGAATAATAAAAACAACTCTAAAATACTGTAAAATAAATAAAATATGGAGGCCTTGAAGACTGTTTATTCTAGAATGTTCCCTGCTCTGCCAGGCGGCTTCTCTGCTGCCGGGCACCACCACGGCGGGTGCCGGAGCCGCGAGGGTCGGCTGGGCTGACTGCTCATGTGGCTCAGAACCTGAGCGACGTGTCGGGAGAGACGCCCGTGCGCGAGCGAGGTGCCCCGGGTCCCCCCGGCCCGGTCAGCTGGCCATGGGGTCTGAGCAGCCGCAGTGATGCCATCAACACGATCCAACGCCCAGGTGGAACGTCCTCCACGCGGCCCCGAGGACACAGGCCTTCAGCAAAAGTGCTCCTCCCACAACCCTCCCCGCCAGCGGTTCAAGGGCCGTGGACAAGCCACGTGGGCAGCCTGTGCGTTGGGGCGGAGGGGAGGAGGGGGAGTTGAGTGCCCGGCAGACAGCGCTACCTCGCAGGTGTTCATGTCCTGGGACAGCTTGAGGCCCCCGCGGCCGTCGCAGTGGCAGCTGTAGCTCCCGGGCGAGTTGACGCAGGCCTGCTCACAGCGCCCCTCTGCGCACTCGTCCACGTCTGCCGCCACAAGGAAACGTCCAAGCCTCACTGTGCGCTCGGACACTCCGATCACACATGGTGTGCTTGCCGTGAGAATGGGCTTGGAAGCGTGTGGCTCGACGGCACCCAGTGAGAACCCCACAGGCCCTCTGCTCCCGCCACACTCCCCGCCAGGCCCAGCTCGTCCCAGATGTCTCAAATCCTCCCCTTCCATGGGACGGGGTCGCTGACCGAGCAGCACGGGGCGTGGAGCAAGCACACGCCACGTCTGCCAACGCTCAGCCTACGGGTCTGTGCCAGCGCAGGCATCTTGGGGTGCTCGAGGGCCCGAGGGATGGCCCTGGAGGGAGATGGGAGAGGGTGCGGCTGCCAGGCCCCAGCTGGTGAGAGAGCCTGTCCCCTCCCTGGGCCCCCAGGACGTGGCCGGGACTCAGCGAGCAAGTCAGACCTCAGAGGTCTGTTTCCGAGGGCAGGGCACCTCCCCATCAAGTCTTTTCTCTGCGTCTATGGCAGGTTGGAGAAGGGGCCCATGTGTGTACATGTGTGTGTGTGTGCGCACACGTGGGTATGCACATGTGTGTACATGAGCCTGCACTTGTTCCCACGTGTGAGCATGGTGCACTGCATGTATATGTGTGTGCACAGGAATGGGAATGCACAAATATGTACACGAGCCTGCACTTGTTCTCGTGTGTGAGCATGGTGCACCACACCTGTGTGTGTGTGCGTGCGTTTGGGTGCGTGTGCATGCGTGTGTGTGCACGTGTATGCACGCACGTGTGCGGTGCCGCAAGCAGGGGCACCCACCTCGGCAGGACTTCTCCTGGGCACTGAAGGTGTAGCCCTCATCGCAGAGGCAGGAGTAGGAGCCAGGCAGGTTCTGGCAGCGTGCCTCCCCGCAGGCGCCCGCGTCCGCACATTCATCTACGTCTGCAAGGAGAACCACCGGTGCGACCGCAGCTGTTTCAGGCTGCAGGCCCAGGCCGGCCAGCAGGGAGCCAGGAACCTGCCACCCTGGCCATTGGGCTGAGGCGGGCGGATCTCAGCGCCCTGGGCGCCCCCCCACCATGTCCACAGAACTTTGCAGCTCCAGGCCCAGGGGTGGAGGTGGAGGTGGGAGTGGGGGTGTTTCTGATGGAGTCCCCTTGAGAAGATTGACTCCAGACGCTGGACAGGGCTGCCCAGCCAGAGCGCACACGGTGGTTTAATTCAGACAACTGCAGTACAGGAAGGTGGAAAGTGACCCCAGGGGCCCTTTGAACCCAAGTCCACCCTGAGTCCCTGGAGCCGGCATAGCCCATGGGCCTTCATTGCGGCTCCCTGGCCTGCGCCCCATCACTTCGGGTCGGCCTCCCCTCCCCTCGCCCCTCCCCCAGGTCTGCCATGGAAGTCCAGCCCACGGCAATGCACACTGTGCGGCTCTGCCTCCTGCCCCCTGAAAGCCAGGAGCAGAAACCCTGCAGCTCGGCAGCCACCGCTGCAGTGACAGGAGGACGCCCAGGAGGGGCAGCTGCCACTCCAGGCACACGCGGCTCCTCAGACGCATCACAAGACCCCGCCCCCACACCATTCGCCTTCCCATACACAGCAGGTTACCGATAAACACGGCTTTCAAACACGAAAACCAGGAGACACGGCTCACAACCTTCGGATGAGCCAACACACACGGCACGTGTCCCTGGGGGAGGCACGTGAAACCGCATGAAACCTTCCACTTCATCAGTGTTGACCCACGGAGCTCCTCCCGCGGCTCCTTTCAGAGCCAGGCTGGCCGCCCCCCACGTCCACCCGGGGCTCAGAAGCCTCCTGCCCCTCCACTGGCACAGGGTTGGGTCCAGACCGCACCAGCTGTGCTGGACATGTGAGAGCACACACACATGCACACACACGTGCATGCACACACTCACATGCACATGCGCACGCACACACGTGCCTGGGGAGCGGGAGGAGACTGCTCTTGGTGAGGGCACAAAGGACGCTCGTCAGCGCCAGCTCTCTGACCACAGCTGATAAGGTCCTGCCACAATCGCAGGAAAACCTCCAGGGCCGCCACCACCGGCTCCAGGAAAGCTCTGATCTGGGCAGATGACCGGCCTCTGGACGTTCCTGAGTCGGCAGCCAAGAGAGCCCCTAGCAACCTGTCCCCAGGGCTGAGCATCGCTGCTGGACACCGTGGGTCAGTTGGCCTCCCACGGCGGCTCCGGGATGCCTGAGCTGGGAGTCCTTGAGCTGAGTGGGGCCAGAGCCCCCGCAGGGCCTGTTAGACCCCCACGGGCCGGGCCACCTCCCCTGACTGGAGGCTGGGAGGGCCCGAGAGCCTGTGTTTCCCATGGGTCCTGGGATGCAGAGCTGCTGGTCTGGAACACGCCTGGGGCCGGGTCTCACAGCAGCACCAGGAGAGCCCGGGAGCCCGTCCTGGCCGCACCCCAGCAGACCCAGCACTGGGCGCCCCTTCTCCACGAGGAACAGGGGGCAGAGTCCCAGTGGGCCCACACTGGCCCCAAGCCACCTTGCCTTCTTCTCCCACCACTGCTGAGTCGCCACAGGGCCCCCTGAAATGGGGTGGGCGGAGCTGGGGGCCAGACTGTGCTGGACCCCCGACTCGGGGTCTCCATGACCCCAACTTTCCACTCCCTCCTCCCCAACCCTCAACTCTCCTGACACTTTGCCCAAGGAAGATGCTGCGATCCAGCTGTGGAGCACAGAGCATGGGGACCCAGGAAAGCCAGACGGCAGGCGGACAGTGTTGGCACTGGGCACAGGACGCCCAGGCCCAACCCCACTGTGTACACAGAGCTGAGGGGCCCACCAGCCCTGAAACAGGTTCCACCCCCCCACCCCCACCCCATGTGGGGCTGCCACACAGCCTGCGGCCGCCCGGCCCTTTCCTAAGCCCCAACCCTCAGTCCAGCCCTTTCTCTGTGGCCCAGGGGGAGCCTTGAAGCTGCACGCAGGGCCCCGCCCCTCCCTCCAGCGTCTGGGGGTCTCCGGAGGATGCGAGGGAGAGTCAGGCTCTTCCCGCCTTGGCCACAAGGCTCCGGGCCTCATTCCCACAGCCTCCCATGCCCAGGTCTGGAGTCCCGAGGTCCAAAGAGAAACGGTGATGGCCAAGAGAAGGGAGGCCTGTGGGGCGGAATCCACAGGTGCACCCCAAAACCAGCTGCGAGGGCGGGGCTCCCGCCGTCGCACTAATCACTGAGTCACGCCAACAAGAGGGACCTCAGGCCCAGAGCCACCCGCTGTCCTGCACGCTGTTCTTGGGGGAAAGGCGACAGGGGCAGGGGCCCCCTCAAACCACCAGAGTCCTCCTCCCGCTTGACACACCTGACGGGAGGTGGGAAGCTGACTAGTGACCCGGCCACTCAGGGTCTTGGGAGGAGGTCAAAGCAGGGAGGCCGCCTCGGGCACAGTGGTCTTGGCCAGGGGTGTCCACACAGCCCAGGGCAGGGCAGGAGGGGGGGTGTGCCCTGAGAAGTCCCCCGTGGCTGCAGGTGCCCGAGATGCTGACCCTGAGAGGAGCTCCCAGTGCAAAGAGCAGGGAGGTAGGGGTCCTCAGGGAACCCTGAGGCCACCAGGCATGTCAGACGCCCCCCAACAATGGGGTGTCCTCAGCTGCCCTGAAAGACAGGCCATGACCCAGTGGGGTCTGCATTTGGCGCCCAGCCCTGGGGTAGGCGGCTGTCCTCAGGTCCAGGAAGATGGACGGACAGGGGCTGGGTTATTCTGTGTCCTCGGACGGGCATCATCCATGCACAAGGACGCCTCCTGGGTCCTCGGGGACAGGAGCCACTGACATGGACAAAATGGAAACTGCTTTTAGATGAGGAGGCCACCCCTCACCTGGAGAGTCAGAGACCGGCCCAGGGGTACCAGGCTGCTCAGACCTCACTGCGTGTCCCCCGTCCTGGGTGGGCTGGCCACAGTGCTGAGCCGTGCCCGGGTTCTCAGGGACGTCTCCCTGACGGCTGTCAGCACATCTGATTGGAGAGCCAGGAGGGAGGAAGAAAGCCACCCCCTGAGAACTGGGGAGCTGCCTCGTGCAGGAGCGCAGAGGGTGCGGCCTGGTAGCAGTGACTTCTGGGTGTGCTCAGGGCTGGGCCACAGGGAGTCCCCAACTGGACCCTCTGGAAGCAGGAGGGGTCGGGGGTCGGGGGCCAGGGGCTGAGCTGCCCTCCACTTTCCTCGGGAGTAGGCCTTTCCCAGACAGAGGCCTGTGAGTGGGGTCTTGGGGAGGCCAGCTGGGTGGGTGTGGACAGGGGGGTCCCTGGGACGGAGCCTCTGCCCTGAGCTCCGGGCCCATGTCCCCACATCCCCTCTGCGACGTCCTGGGCTCCGAGTGCACAGACGCGCCTGTGGGCTCCGTGCGCTGGAAGGAGGCCCAGCCGCCCCGCCCCCCAGCAGGCAGTGTGTCTCCCCAGCCAGGAGGCCCGTCCACAGATCATGGTGACTCATGCCTGTCCCAGTGCTGGGCAGCTCCCTCGCCGCTGACATGCCCGGGCATGTGCTCTCCGTGCCTTCCCTCCCCTCCAGAACCAAAGGGCTCAGCCAGGCCCGCAGCTCTTGGGGAGGAGAAAGTGTGACTGCCGGCACCTTGGCAACTACAGCTGCGAAGGGGAGGAGGGAGGCTGGGAGGCAGCGTGGGCAGACGCAGGCTTACCGAGGCAGGTCCTGCCGTCTGGGGAAAGCACGTAGCCGCTAGAGCAGGCGCAGTGGAAGCTGCCTGGCTGGTTGGTGCATACCTGGCTGCAGCCCCCGTTCTGTTGGCCGCACTCGTTGACATCTGGACACAGGGCACAGAGGGATGGGGAAAGCCCGGAGGTGACACACAACCTGGTTCCACCATGCCCACCCTCAGGTCCCAGGGAGACAGCCCAGGAGGCCCACCACGCTGCGGGCGGTGATGGCACGTGGGCAGCTCCATGGGGCCCGAGAGCCCACGGGAGGACAGTGGAGGCCGAAGGTGCCTGAGGACCGACAGAGCCCGGCCGAACCCTCACAGGCCACCTGCGGGCAGGGCCTCCGTGCGCTTAGCCGCCCCCAGGAAGGGACACGAGGTCTGGAGGCAGGACAGGATGCTCCAGCACAGTGAACGGGGCTCCCCAGGCTCTAACTGGTTCCCGGGGGGATTTTCCTGCAGTTCTTTGCTGACACTGTACAACCGCAGGCTCAGGGAGGCTGGAGGTAAAATTACTCTCGTGCCCTTTTCAATTGAGGGGTCTGAGGCCGACTGGGGCAGTTTTGGGCTCCATGTGGCTTCCTCCTGCCCCAGGCGGCTCCTTTCCTCCTCCGGGCCTGCTCTCGGAGAGGAACCACTTGCTCCGCCCCCATCTGCTCCAGGAGCTGGCCTGGCCGGGGCACGGCTCGGGCCAAGCGTGGACGGCTCATTGAGCTGGACCTGGACCGTGACCATCCCTGGAGGCAAAGGCAGGGCCTCCCATGCCCAGGAACCCCGCGGGCACCTCCAGGCCTCCTCACTCCTGTCCCAGCCAGAAGGGGCTAGTGGGCCATGTCCCTGGGCTGGCCGGAGGGGAGAGGTGGCCAGTACAGCCAGGGCCTCAGGCGGTCCTGCGTGGAAGTCCCGCCCCCACGCCCTCACTGTCCGTCCGTCCACCCACACTGCGGTGGCCTTACCTCGGTCGCAGAGCCGGCCCCCCCAGCCGGCCCTGCACTGGCAGTAGAAGTTGCCCATGAGGTCCTGGCAGGCCTGGGTCCCCTCCTTAGCGCAGGGGTTCGGAGAGCACTGGTCAGGCAGGTCTGAGCGGAGAGGAAGAAGAAGATCTCTTGAGCAGCTCCCGGCAGTGGGGAGGGAGCATCCTGGGGCTGGAGACTGCTGAGGCACCCCCTCTAAGCCCCAGGCTGGCCACACAGAACCCCCACCACTGGGTAGGGGTGGGGGTCATGAAACAGGCTGGTCAGGACCCCAGCTGGTTCCAGGAATCCAGGTCAGCTCGGAGGGCACGGCCACCCACCCGTCGGGCCACGGGGCTTGGGCCGCGGCCTCAGGGAGCCGGGGAGGAGAGCTCGGACCTCCCAGGAGCAGGTCGACAGGCCCTGGCTGACCTAAAGGCCTTGGCAGGTGCGCAACATCTCCCCATCCCTGGGGGACGCCTCCACCTCCCCAAGCCAGGCCCCTGCCACTCAACCCCCAGCCCATGACCCTTGCAGCATCCTCTCCAAAGCACCTGGCCGCCCCTCCTGTTCCAGAAATCAGCCTGCAGGCCTGGGCTGCACAGGGACCAACCCTCTCCCGCCTGGCCAGCAGAGGGGGGCGTGGCAGGAGGGACAGGCTTTCCAGCCGCTGCCTGGCCCGCCAGCTCAACCCAAAACATGTGTGGGTTTCAGAACATGTGGGGAGGCCCTACGACCGGGGAGAGAGGGCTTGACCATGCGGCGCTGAGACCCCACTGGGAGGCGGAGACCCCGGGCTGGCTGGGCTCAGATGCTGCGCAAACCGCAGGATTTGGACGAGCAGCCAGCCCTGCACCCTGCTGCTCCCGTCAGGTTTTCCAGGAATTGCAGCCAGAGGAGCCAGTCCTGATGCCCCTCAGCCCGGCCCAGACTGGCGTCCAGACCGACCTCCAGCGCACGCCTCACGTCCAGCTCACAGACGGCGCCTGGTGACGTCCTGTTCCTGAATGGCCTGCGGGCTTGCCCTCCCCTCCATCCTATAAATCGGCTTCTGCCTTCGCTCTGTGCAGTCTCTCCACCGTCTTCCTCTCACAAGCCTGCAGACACCGAGCATCTCCCCATGATCCTCTGCCGAAGTCGGTTTCTCTTCTCCTGTCCCAGTTGGACGCTCGCCTCACCAGCCCCCAAACAGCATGGAGTCCATGGCTGATCCGGGGCTGGTCTATGCACGGTTGGGGGAGGGCGTGGCCTTCGGTCAACCTGCTGGTCCCCGTGGGGTGTGGATTTTAGCTGCAAGGACACAATGGCAAAACTCTGCTTCTCTGGGGCCGGCCCGGTGGTGCAGTGGTTAAGTTCTTGCACTCGGCTTCGGTAGCCGGGGTTCACGGGTTTGGGTCCCAGGCACAGACCTAGCACTGCTCATCAAGCCATGCTGAGGCACCGTCCCGCACAGAATAGAGGAAGATGGGCATGGATGTCAGCATAGCAACAATCTTCCTCACCAAAAAAACCCAAAAAAACAAAACAAGAAAACAAAACACAACTCTGCTTCTCTGGATGGTTTGTTTTCAGTCGAGGGCACATTTCCCCAGCAGCCCCTGCTGTGGTCGCCCAGGCCAACGGCTGTCAGAAATCCCGAGGCCTGGGCAGGTGGCAGACCACACGGTGGAGGGGCAGCGACCCCTGGCATGCCACCCCGGCCTGGCTCAGACCAGCCACACTGACCTTCTAACTCCAGTGTCCACTATCGTCCACACACGTCACAAGGATTCCCTCCCAGGGACAAGCACCCATCTGCAGCGCCCGAGTCAGCCATTTCACTCTGTTCTGTTTACGAGCTGAACAGCCTGTCTTAAATAACGGGGTAGATGGTTGCCATCTGCCTCCTGGGAAACGACGACGGGACGGTCCTCTGGCTTTTCCTCCCGTCCCTGGGCCCCCAGACCTCAAATCACCATTCATCCCTCTGCGCAGTCACTGGGAGCAGGCCCGAGCCAAGCCAGCAGGGCCACTGACCATTGAGCATCTGCCGGTGGGAGGCCAGCCAGGTGGGCACCAATTTATCACTTCTTCCTTAAAACGACTGACATTCCCAGCCTAATGCCAAGTTTGGGAGCAGCACTTCGGCCCGGGGCTTGGTCACCAGCATGGCCTCGGTGGAGCAGTTTCCTAGCCTCCCCGGCTCGGGGCCTCTGCGTTCCTCCAGTGCCCGAGGTCTCCAGTCAGCCCTTGTCACTGGCACAGACTCAGGACTCTGCTGCCCTCGGTCCCTCGGCTGTCCCAGGCGGGCCAAGCACCTGCTCACAGGCTACCCCTCCCAGAGGGCCCGGCTGTTTGTGGAGTCGGCATGACTGTCCTTGTCTGACGAAGCCAGGACTGGTCTCTCCCGGGTCCTGCAGTGGACTCTCTGCAGCGCACCCCACGTTCGTTGGTTCTGCACAGTCACAGCCAATGAAACCCCTCCAGGCGCCGAGTGGACATGGTGTCTCGAGCTCTCCTGAGATCTTCGCGCAGGCGTTTTCTGCAGGCACCAGAAGAGTCTCTGCCCATAGGCACGCGGGAACCAGGTCTTGCAGTCGGGGGAACAAGGAAATGTGCTCCGGGAACGGGCGTCACTGAGGCCACTGTGCTCGCTGGAGTGAGGGCTACACTGTGGGCCGAGGAGGGGTCAAGCCCAGCGCCAGGCCCAAGGGACAAGGGGACGGCCCGCTGTCCTGACCGTCTCAGCAGGAGGGCTTGAGGGCAGGAGGGTGGGAGAGCCCGGGGTCGGGTGTGTGCAGGACCTGGGCAGTCCCCAAGCTGAGACGGACCAGCTTGTTCACCTAACTCTCCCAGGACACTGGACACGAGGCCCTGGGGCCCACGGGAGGGAAGGTGGAGACGGTGGGCGCCCTCTTGACAGGTTTGGCCAAGATTTGTGGTTATTTCGGAAATGCACCATACATCTGACGTGAAGTCCTGGTTAAATGCGTCTGGAATTTACCCAAAATGTCTAAACTCCACTTTCAAAAGATTCAGGGTCCGAGGGGCCAACGGGCCAACGCCAACTTCCATGCCGGGGCGGGGGGGGGGAGGCGGGGGTGGGATGGGGGGGCTGTTCTGGGAGATTCCCACACACCCCACCCCTGGAAGAGCTCCACCCACCACCGCTGCGGGACGTTGCCTCCAGCACAGAAGTGGGGCTGCATCTGTGTGTCTGACGCTCAGCAGGTGCCCCCAAGTTTGTGAGGAAATAAATCGACACATTCGAGAAGCGACGAGGATGAACCCCTGCAGGCCGGGGTCCCTGAAAGCGCTCTGGCCGGAGGGTCCTGGCTAGCGGGATCTGCGCCTGACCCCAGGCCTCCAGACGGACGCACTGTTCAGCAGATAAGGGTTTATCTTGGCCCAAGGGCCATGCAGGAAGGAAGCACTTGCTGTGCTGGAATGTGAACCATCCGCCGCAGCCAAGAGCACGCCTTCTCCTCTCGGCCTCCTCGCCCGCTGCTCCCTCTTCCCGAGAAACTGTGGGTGACGACAAGTCGTAACCCGGACAAGGCACCGAGGGCGGGGCCTGCTGTTCTGAGAAGAGAAAGGGCGAAGGGACCGTCCCTCGTGCAGAGAATGGGGCCTGGCTCATCCCACACGCGGGGCCATCAGAGACCAAGCTCCGGAAACCCACCCGGGCTGTCCCGCTGGGCACAGCCGCCGGCACAGGGGGTGGACGGGACACTGGCTCCTTGTGGCACTGAGGGGGCAGAGACTTCTTGGGGTGACGAGGTCCACTCGGCCCCCGGGCTCGTCTTCCCCACCTGCCGCCTTCGATCTGCCCACAGGGTCCGACTGGGGTTCACTGGCACGGGCTGAATTTGGACACTTGGTAAACCAAGAGGGATCTCGGAGGCTGCACTTCCATTTCAGCAGGAACGGCCACGCGAGCTCGGGGCTGCAGGAAGCTGCCTGAGAACGACGGAAACAGCGCGGAAGTGCCTGACTTGGCCCGGGCGCTGAGACTGGGGGCGGGGAGTGTGCAGGTCCTTCCTGAGAGAGCCTGCGCCCACCTCCCGCCATCCTCATTCGCGACGCAGTGAGGAGAGCCCACGAGGGCACAGACGGCACCTGGTCCAGCGGACTTGGGGGGAGGGCGAGAGGCTTGCAAGGGTCACAGGGTCCTCGCAGGACCAGAGACCAGGCGTGGGGGCCGCTCCATCTGCTGGAGACTCATTTATTTAATGCACCTGGTGCGAGCAGCTGCGAGAGATTTATTTTCTAAACCCCGGCTCAGGAAACGATTCGCTTCTCCTTCCTGCCCGGCTGCCTGCCACCCAGGATCCCACTAAGAAGTTGTCTCTGCTTTTCAAACAACTCAAGTCAGCCAAGACACCCCTCACATGGGAACACCATGGCCCGGGGCTGCCACGGCCTCTTTTGGAGCAAAAGCCCATGATTTTAAACAAATGGTGTTGGAAGAGGGGCCGCTTCCTCCTTGTACTGGGAGGATCCCAGGGGGTCAGACTCTTCAACAGGAGACACTAGATAACTTCTTTATAATCTAGGAAAGGACAATCTAAAGTCCGGGACCTAAAACCATCCAATAAATTTGAATATACAATTCAAAAATAAATTGGTTTAGCAAATTGACAACAAAAACTCTGCTAAAAAACAACAGCCAAAACGACACGAAGCTGATCCTGCTGTGAGGCCCCCACGTCTGCCTGGGGCCCAGGGAGGGCACTGTCGGCCCCTGGGGAGCCAGGGTCACAGGTGACCCCGAGGGGAGGGCTCGCTTCAGACGCCCTCGCTGTGCGGACGTGGGCTATGGTTCCCCCAATAACGGAGGCCGGGCTGCCCCGCCCTGGCCACTGGGAGGCGGCCACCCGCCCCTTCCTGTGTTCAGCGGACCGTCTCCTCTGCTCCCCTGGGCCGGGTCTGCGATGTGGGCGAGTCAGGTGAGGCGGGCGGCTGGCGCGTGGACGGGTGGGTGACGGCATGCCGCAGCCCGCTGAGCTCCGGCCGGCCAGGCCCTGTGAGCAGCCCGGGTCCTCCCTTCAGGCTCCCTTCAGGCTCGCCCTGAAACTGCAGCTCTGATGCCCCACGCGTGGGGGCCTGCTGCAGCACCGGCCGTGGTCAGAGCCTGTCCCCTCACCTCGGGCACAGGTGCCACAGAGATCACGGGCACGGGCCCAGCGTGGTGATATGGCTCACACGTGGGGCACCCAACTGGCGCCCGGCGGAGCCGGCTCAGCTGATGGGGCTCCACGGTTCTACCAGTGGGTTAAAATTCATGCAACAGGACACCAAACATGTCAGTTTGTGTAATAATTTAAAATAATATTGGCAAAAAAGGACTCACAAAGAGCTGAGGAAAGATTCTGCTACCTTTAGTACAAATGGCTAATTTGCAAAATCTATCAAGAGTTCCTAGAAATCAAGAAAAACAGGTGAAGAATGTGGACAAATGATTCACAGAAAAAGAAATGCAAGGTTCTGAGACATGAAGCTCAGTCTCACTCATTAGCGGGAAGAACACAGACTGAAAGGTCTGGGTGTCACTTCCACCGTTTATATCGGAGGAGATCAAAAAGTTAAAAAAGGACACAGAAAGGTGGCGAGGGGACTGGGCACGCCCGCCCAGCTGCGGGGGCTGATTTGAGCTGGATCCATGTCAAAATGAAAGCTGAACACGGCTGACTCTGCAATTCCATTCCCACAAGTTTATTACAGACAAACCTCGACGCGTGAGGGTGCCCAGCAAACAGGCCGTCTCTCTGGGCTTGTTGTAACGACAAAAAACTGGAAATGGCCTAGACATCTGCCAGACGTATCGGCTAAGCCAATGGCGCCTCCACCAGCGGCAGGTGCTGACGTGAACATCCGTGCGTCTGACACAGAGCACGTCCACGATGAGCCGGAGGCAAAGGCAAGGTCAGATCCCGGGGACGGTACGCCCCCGTTCGTGTAAAACACAGCGGACTGCACACACGTTTACAGGCCTAGAATGTTGTGAGATCTGGGAGCTGAGGCGCCCCGGGAAGGCGCTGAACCGGCTGGACAGGTGCAGGCCCGGGACGGGCTTTCTCTTCTCCCTGGTGGGAGGTTACGTTTCATACCTATGCATCTCCTGCCTTTTTAAAAGCAAAACCCACTTGCTTAAAAAAGCAGCTTCAGTGGATAGGGGGCAGACCTCGAGCAGGTGCTGCTGCTCCTGAAGTGACGGAAATGGTCACGACCCTGAAAACCACCACCAGCCCGAAGGACCCAGACTCACGGCTCTGAGGGAGCTGGGGCGGACGCAGACTTACTTTGAACGCATGTGACAAAATCTGGGTGTTTGGTGTACGGAGATCCATATTTACTGATACAATCTGCAAGACAGAAAGGACACCAGTCACTCTGCAGCCACGAGGACGGGACAGGCTTCAGAACGAGGATCCAGCCTCCAGCAACACCGCAGTCCAGCTCCCATTAGGACTGAACATTTTAACACCGAGAAGCAGGCACGTTTCCTCCTCCACGGAAACGGCAGAACTCTGCACCCAGAGAGCTCATCGCCTGCAGCCCCTGGACGAGTCCTCCTGGTGTCGTACAAAACAACCGCTAACAGTCGGGGAGTTTTCTGATCCGAGTCAGAGACCTAATCCTCCATTTCAAACCAACCCATCTGGAAACACTGCGCTTAACGGGAAGGTCAGCCTGCTGTGGACGGAGGCTCCCAGCCGTCTGATGTGCTGGGGGGCGGGGAGGCGAGGCTTTCTGCGCACAAGCGCCTGGGAGGACCTGGAGCTCGACCACGTGCAGCACGGCTGTTGAGCCACTTCACCTGGTCCTTCAGTGGGTCCTGCTGCTGATCCGGCCGGGAGGACGTCAGCAGGGGCAACAGAGGGAACCTGGAGGGCGGCTCGTGGGACGCCAGCCCCCTTTGTCTCAGAAACAAACCTGTGTGCCCGGGAGCAAGGCCTGCAGAGGCCGACGGGAGCCCGGAAGTGGGCGGGTCTGGCTTTCAGAGCCAGTTACGGGTCCACTTTGCTTGTTGGCAGACGGGGACCCAGAGAAGGTGCCTCTAAGAGGCTATAGGCCAATGGAAAGTTTACCAAAATGTACCTTACAAAAGTAAAAGGAAGACCCCGGAATACGTTTCTCCCATGACAAGTGATGCGCATCCACAAATTCAGACGTGCTGATTAGAGGAGCAGTTCTCAGGGACCCGGCCTCTGTCAGGCTGTCCAGGAGGCCAGCACCACGGTCCCGAGGAGACTTGGGTCGCTGCCCTTCACCCTCATTCCCTCTGAGCGTCCAGCAGGACACCCTGGAGCCCTCCCTACACACAACGGCTGCTCCACGGCCAAGACAGGTTTGCCTGAATGTTCCTGTCCTTCACATTCAGCAAAAACATGTTTTAATGTTCTCAGTTTTAACCAATCATATTGTAAATATCAATAAATACAGCCCATATAAACAGGCGCCCTTTGGGGTCCTCAGTAACTTGAGAAAGGCAGAGTCCTGAGACCAGGACGTCTGAGAACCCCTCGATCAAGGATGCTCCCAAACAGGGAGCAGCGCCTGGAACAGGGCCGAGGAGCGCTGTGCAGACAGCGGCACTGGACTGAGGTTGCGTGAATGCGGATCACTGGGGCATGAAAGTCACAAACGAGCGGTTTGACCTGCGTGCTCCAGAAAGTTCCAAACGCACTATGTGACCAACAGCCCCTGCAGGGGCAGCTCGATGACGAGGTTTGACCTGCTGTTTCTCGGACATGTAACACACGCCCCCAGCATCCTTTACAACAACAAAGCGAGCAGGTTCAAACTTACCTAAGTATCTCGGGTAAAAGTAGTTCTGTGGAAGAAGAAACAGAAAGAGCGACAGTTACTGACAGGACTGAGGCTCCCTGGACGACACCGGTGGCAGCTGGTGAGTCGCGCCCCGCCCGCCTTTCCTGGTGGACAGAAACAGACCCTTGGGAGGCAGGTGTTGGAGGCGGGTGGCTCAGGGCCAGCAGGGTGAGAACCGCTCAGAAACCTGCTCTCCCCCTCCAAGACTGCAGAGCTGGGAGAGGAAGTGAGGGGACAGCCCAGGCCGTGACGCGGCTCCTGCAGAATGATGTTTGTGGAGCCGTAACCAGCAACAGCCGTGTCACTGGCGGCGACTCAGACAGAGCTGCCCCCAGCGTCCTGCAGGAGAATGAGAAATGTCCCGCGCCAAATCCCAGCCTCAGACCCTGGAGGAGCCGGCGTCCTGGCAGGAGCGGGACCTGTGTGTGACTGCGGTGCACTCGCTGTGCTGGTGAGGCCTGAGGCTGCAGGGGAAACCCTGACAGTGTTTTCTCTTCTTGCGATGCACGTGCCTGCCTCAGGCTTGACTGCCCCGGTGTGGGCTCCAGGAGGGCCGTCTCCAGCAAGGGCGCTGCAGCCACACTCTGGACACGGAGCCAGGCCATGGAGCTCCCCAGTTTGGAGATCCTGGTTGATTCTGAGAACTGCCATTTGGACAACTTGGCGTTTTTCTCTCTTCCTGCACTTACGTTTTAAATTCACCAATAAAGAGTGTGCCCTAGAAATCCTAGGCCCCCACCCCAATGAAAGCAGAGCCACAGGCCAGTACTCTTCCTCTCTCTCCTCATGACCTCTGACCTCATTCTCTGTGACCTCTGATCTCTGACCTGGGTGTGCTGTATCATTTCCAGGTCCTGTGAGGAATAAACCTTTATTTTGTCAAAGTTCCCTGATGGTTGAGGGCGTCCTGCAATGGTAACAAGAACCACAGGGGGTCCAATCACAACACGGGTCATTGATCAGCTGAGACGGCACAAAACGAGGGCGTCTGCGGAGCCTTTTCATCTTGAATGCAAACCAAGACGTCCACGCGTCCAAGGGGCTGTCAAACCCCAGAACCACCCACCCTGACCACCAGCAGCGAGGCCAGCGGGATCTCTGTAGGAGCCTCTGATCAGGCCAGGCTCCGGGCCGTGGGTGGTTAGAGGAGGCCCACCCCCCGTCCACTCTGATCTCGGCTCAGGTCGGTCAGGGAGCAGCCTGGCCCTAAATCTTCTGATGGAACCAAGTAACCAGGTAGCGGCAGCACAAGATGCTGGTGTCAACTGTGTGCTGGTGCAACTCTGTATTTTTACATTACTTTGTTTAATCCTCACAACCACCTCCAAGGAATGTCTTTTTAATTAACTCCATCATCGCAGATGGGGAAACCGAGGCTCAAGATGGGTTGTGGAGTTTCACCCAGTCACGAAGCTGCAAAGGGCTTCCGATGGCGCCCGTGACCCCAGACAGCACTGCCCGAGTGGGCCATCCACAGAATTTACCAGGAAAGGCTCGAAAACAACCAAGAACTACGCGTGCGGGGCCAGTCCCACGTAAATGGCTGCTTCAGCACAGCCTTCCAGAAAGGCTGATTATCACATTCTTCAGAATCATGACTAGTCAAGACTTACGTGTGACATGTCTTAACAATGAGTTTTATTAATAGAAAACCACACTGCTCTATCAGTCACACCCATGGGAGTGCAGTGTTTGAAACCATGGGGCCACAGCCTGGTGACAGTCCATCCTAATTTGTGGGCTTGATTTCTCTGGGGTGAGGGAGGGCAGGAGCAAGTGCTAATGGGCGTGGATGGCTAAGGGAGAGGTCAGACAAACAGCAAAGCTGAGACAAATTCGCCTCTAGCTCCACCCTCTCCCAAGAGAAGGAGTCATTTCCCCTCGTGCTTCAGAGTCCCAGACAGAGAGCGAGGCTCTGGGAATCACTGTGGACACAGGGCCCCACATGCATCACAGGCTGGTCAGGCATAGACCTCAGCCTGAGTCTCAGGGCCAGTGACACTCATGAGCTGCACCCACAGGACCCATGGGGACCCCGGAGAGTGGCCCCAGCACAGACCCAAGGATCCGTTACCTATGAACTTTCCCTCTTTCTTTTTGACCCCACAAAGAGCAAGGCCTGGGAAGGTGGCTGTGTGAGCCAGTAGGTGGGAGAGGCGATGGGCAGGCCAGTGGGGGCAGGGCTACCCTGCTGGACATGGAGCCACTTGTCACCTGCAATCATTTTCCTCAGGGTCTGCCTCCACTTAGCTTAAATGGCTGAAGACAGAGAGAAGTGACAAAACTTCAGCTCACTAAACTGAGAGCTGTTGTCCAGGAGGACAAGGACAGCATCCATCTGCCCAGCACCCAGCCTGGTGCTGACCGTCCCCAGAAGGCCCACAGGAGCCACCACTGGATGAGCGGATGGATGGAGGGATGGATGGAAGAATGAGTGAACGGACATATGGAGGGAGGGAGAGAGGAATGGAGGGATGGAGGGATGGAAGAGTGAGTGAATCGACAGACAGGAGGGATGGAGGGATGGACGGAAGAATGTGTGAATGGACAGATGGAGGGATGGAGGGATGCATGGATGGAGGGATGAATGGATGGAGGGATGGATGGAGGGATGCAAGTAAGGATGGTTGGATGGAGGGATGGAAGGATTGAGGGATGGGTGGAAGAATGAGTGAATGGACATATGCAGGGATGGATGAAGTGATGGAGGGAGGGATGGATGGATTGAAGGATGGAGGGATGGAAGGATTGAGGGATGGAGGGATGGATGGAAGACTGTGTGAATGGACAGATGGGATGGATGGATGGAGGGATGAATGGATAGAGGAATGGAGGGAAGAATGGATGGAGGGATGAATGGATGGAGGGATGGAAGAGTGAGTGAATCAACAGATGGAGGGACAGAAGGATGGAGGGAGGGAGGGAGGGAGGGAGGGATGGATGGATGGAGGGGTGGATGGAAGAGTGAGTGAATGGACAGATGGAGGGATGAAAGAATGACTGAATGGATGGACAGATGAATGAATTTGTGAATGGATTAATGGACGAATGAGCAGGCAAACAGAAAGTTCGACAGTTTTCGCTGAGTTGGAGGAAGGTGGATTCTCCTTTTATTTACATCATAGACACACACCCTGGGAGGAAAATCTAGACGGGTGTTCTCAGCTTGCCTCTTTCAAATATGGAAGTTGAGTCCTACAGTTCCTCAAGCTTACAAACCGCCAATGCATTTTTAAAGCTTAGAGCCTTACTATTAACTGAGATCCACCTAAGTTGCCTTCTGCTGTTCACTCCGAGGGCCCCATGCTTCCAGGTGGCGACTGGACAGTGCAGGGCAGGGCATCCAACAACTAAGTTCTCACGATTACTGGAGGGACTGCCCGGAGCGAAGCAGCCCGTGCGGAGCGCACGCCCCGTCTGCGGGAGAGTGCCCGGCCCCAGGAGGCCCCAGGCGCTGGGGAGCCCACCTAGGGAGAACATCCTGCGTAAACAGAGCTGAGCGTCACCGACTCCTCAGATGCCGCCGGCTGCACTCCTGTGCCCTGTGGGTTTGTAAACACGGACCTGCGGCCAGAAGCACCTCGAGGAGCAGAGCCCAAGGCCAGGCTGGGTCCACCTGGGTCTAACCTGTTACGAAACTACAGGCAAGTGTTTCATGAACCAACCTCCTCTGTCTGCTCCCTAATTATTCTGTCACCCAAATGGTCACCTCGCTACTAAGAGGAAAGCAGCGGGGGACAAATAGGTAGTTGGTGAAATCCTTGAGATTTCCTGTTTGCGGACAGAACTTGCCGCCAGCCTCTGCTGTGCTGACCACCAGGACCCTCTCTGCCCAGCAGGGTCTGCACCCCACAGCCACCCACACCCCCACATGGCAAAAGTCGGGAGCAGCCGGGAGCTGAACACACCCCACACCGGGCCAGGTCACTGCAGGGCTTTCGGCCCGAACACCTGCTGGCACACCCCCAGCGGGGCCAGCGGGTCTGGAATCCCAGCTCCTTGGGACCTGGGCAAACTTCCTCGCCGGGCAGCCCGCCCAGCTGCAGCCCTGGCACTCCCTCCAAGGCCACCCTGTGGGGCTCTCCCCCAGGGCCTCCCATGCCGCTTGGCGAGGGTTTTTGGCGGCCTCTCTATCAAACTCGAGGCTCCGAGAGCAGACGTGCCTTCCACAAATGGTCAAAACCACAGGAGCTGTCTATCGAGGCGAACGTTACCAAGAGGGAGACACGATCTGAGCTCAGAGTGGGAGCAGACGAGTCACCCTCACGGAAGTGGGAGTGACGACCACATGCAGCTGGGAAGGTTCCAGAACTTGGTCAGTCCAGAGCCACGTTAACTCTGTGAGCTCCTCAGAGGCCAGCGGGCCCCTGCAGGGAGGAGCTGAACCGGTGGCATGACAGACGGCTCCCAGCCGGAGACTGCCACCTGCCATCTACACTGCCCTGAGCTCCTGCCTTTTGACACGTGAGCAACTTAGGGACGCCTCGCTCCAGCTCTGCTACAGGACGTCAGAGCACCCGCGAACGGGGGAACAGCTTTGCAGACACACTGACATCAGCTGCGCAGAAACCTTTTTGGTGTGGAACATCTAAGACTTTTACCTGGATTTACACAACATAACAGGGAGTCACATGTAATAAGTGGTTACTTTTCAAACAGTAAGCTAAGAATTTATTACTTCCTTTAATTAATAACTGCCTTACACCTTGTTTCCAAAAATCTTCATACAATTTGACAAGCAGGCTGAGACCCAGGTCGGCAGCAACTTTGCTCACTGACATGACACGTGTGTGAGATGTTCTCCAAGGGAAACAGTTGAAAAATTTACTAACTACACACGCTGTCAAGCCGGCACCCTGACTTCTAGGAGAGAATGTCGGGGTCGTGCGGCTGCAGCTGTCGTTACTGCAGTTTCTTTCCAGGAGCTGAGGAGTCACGGCTACAGGTTACCACCTCCACGATGGCCTCCGGGAGACTCTCTCCTAAGCCGGAGCAGCCTCCCACAGTCCCACCCGCAGACCCCGAGGTCCTGACCCCCAGGCCACCTGCTCAGCTCTGCATGGTTCTCTAGTGCAGTCCATCAGCGTCCCTCTTTCCTTCCTTCCTCCAAAGAGCCAGGTGCCTGCTAGAGTGCTCCACAGACTGAGGGGAAAAGGACACCAGTGCCCTTGCCAGGCAGCTTCCCAGGACAGGGCCTCCGGGGGGTCCCCCAGCCCGGCCCCAGCCCAGAGGAGCCCCCGCCAGCCCTGCAAGGGGGTCCGCCCCAGAGAAGGGCGCACGCTGCTGTGTGTCTCCCCTCTCCTCACACACTAACGCACGTCTGCTGCTGGAGCTCCCGCTGCACAAACCCCGGGTGCTCCCTCCAGCTGCCAGGTCGAGAGCCCAGAGCAGCCCCCTCTCAGACCCCGGGCGCTGGCCATGGCTCTGCACGGTCTGTGCAGGACGACTCTGCGGCTGCATGCACCCCTCTCTCCACACGGCCATCCCCCCGCACCCCACACACCACGGCGGTGTGACAGGGACGGGGGCCTGAACCAGTGGGGCCCGGGGGGTGGGGGCAGCCCACAAGAAAGCCAAGTTCTCCAGGTCCTTTTCATGACCAGATTCAGGACAAAACTTGAACACTTCTAACCACGGCAGCCGACGCTCGATGCTTTCCTGGATGCGCAGGCCCGACAGGGGCAGCAATGCTTCCGGGGCCTGGGGCCTGGGTCCCCCCAAATGGCCCTGACCGCGCTTGCTGTGACCCGCACCATCCCAGCACCATCCCGCTGCGCTGTGCGTCGTCTGCATCTCACCTACTGCGGGCACCAAGTCACTGCAGCTGCGAGGAGGCCCCGAGCCGAGTCCTCGAGCGGCAGCTAGGCGGAGGCGGACGATGACCACATCAGGCCCAGCGCGGAGCACACACCAGGGAAGGCGGGGGGCGGGGGGCTGGCCCCTCCACTAAGAACCAGATTAAAAGGCACCGTAGGGCTGTGTGAGCAGCTGAGACCCTGTGGAGAGCCTGTGGCGTGGACAATTAGAGTCGCTGCCAGGTGTGGAAATTCACGGGGGTTAACCTCACAAAATGCCCCGAACGCCTCTCCCCACAGCAAGAGCTGTAGCTGCCGTCCAGGATCCTCCGTTCTCTCTCCACCCTTGGTAACAGGACCCTGGATTTATTGACAGCTGCGGCATACCAGCGGCCAGACCACACTTCCCAGCCTCCCTTGCAATAGGGGTGGCTGTGTGACTAAATTCTGACCAAGGAGATATGAGCACAGCATGAAAGACAGCTGGAGTTGGGGGCTTTAATTCTCCATCCTCCCTGCTGGAATGCAGGTGTGACGGCTCGTGCTCCAGCATCTTGTCCAGTGTGTGAGGAGGCCTTGGAGACAAAGGCCACCACCAGCAAGCGGAGCACAAATAGCTCATGCAAGTCCCTGAGCATCATCGACAGCCCTGGGCAGCCTGCCCCCTACCTTTTCCATGAGTATTAACTTCTATCTCATTAAACTACTCTCATGCAAACTGCTCTATCTCATGCAAACTACTGTCGTTTGAATTTTTCAAATTTATGAGGCCAAAAATACAAGGCTAGCTGAATTTGACAAATTAGGGCAAATAAACTTGTAAATTACCCACAAAGTAAACTTACAAATCTATTAAGAGCCAAGATTCAGAGTCAGTATGAATGTTTTGGAAACACCCACTGCAAAGAGATGGATAAATAAGGGTTTAGGCCGATCACCACCAGGAGAAGAGAATGTCCACAGCATCACAGGACTTCGGACGAGATCCACCCAAGGATCAGAGGATGAGAAAGGCCCGGGGTGCCGACGAAGCAGTCAACACCTTTACCAAAAATGTCTCCATTTATGGTAAGAAGGACAGTGGCTTTCTAAAAATCACTATGGTTTTGGAAAAGTCATGCCCTGCCAGCCAAATTCTCACTTAAATCTTTCCTTGTTTTAAGAATTCAAAGTGGCTCATTGCATTCATAATCCAGATTTTATAAAGCATGAGATGAAATAAATGTTTTTATAATTCACAGTTTCACTTCTCAAGAGGAGTTCTTACGCCTGCTGTGTAACTGGACCCGTTTTGAGTGGATTTACTTTAAAGGGCTCCCTGCCTGCACTAACGCGCTCTCCCGGCAGAGGCCTGCCAGCTCTCGGTCTCTGGCTCAGGTCTCCGCAGTGCGGGCCGGTTGGCAGCAGCTTTGCTCCCCAGGCTCCTCTCTTCTCGAGGTCGAGGGCTGTGCTCGCTCCACGCGGACGGGAACACCCGGGGGCGCAGGAAGCAGCCCTGCCCGCTTCTCACTGTGAACCCACGCTGAAGCCACGCCTGGCCGCACGGAGGGATTCTGCGTGCCAGGCACCGGCTACGTCCCTCACGCATCTTCTGGTGGCAGAACAGCCCCAAGATGCCTGTGTCCTCCTCCCGGGAACCTGTGCCCACAGGGGGCTACGGGGCACAGGGTCTCAGGTTGCTGAGCGCTGACCTCAAGAGGGGTGGTGGGTCTCCTGGTTGTTGGGCGGGCATGGAGTGACCACAGGGCCTCAAGTGTGGAAGAGCAGGGAGCAAGAACCAGGAATGACAGCGCGGCAAGGATGCTGACCTCGCTGGCTTCAAGGTGGAGGAGGGGCCAGGGAGGTCCGTGATTCCCGCAGCCGGAAAGGCAGGAGGGGGTTTTCCCTGGAGCCTCCAGAAGGAAGCAGCCCTGTGAGACTCGTGTCAGACTTCTGACTCCCGGACTGTCAGCCTGTGCCTACAGCAGCAATGAGGAGGGCGCGCCTTCCCTCTCCTGCGCATCCTCGAGGTCACACAGACCTACACTCTGCTCCACCGGACACGCGGGGCTGGGCCTCAGAGAGCTGCACCCCTGCCGTGGCTGCACCACGGCCTGGCTGAGAGTCAAATACTGTCCGTCTGTCAGACAGAGACCACGGCCCCTCCAGGGTGCTGGCAAGCAGAACCCACTCACCCCCGAGCTGGCAGCAGAGGGACAGGGCTGGAGACCAGGCGGTTCTGGCCAGAGAAGGGGCCTGTGCGGCCTCGGGTGCCGGGAGAGGACGCGAGGCCTCGACAGGCCCAGCTAAGCTGCAGGAGAGACACTGTGCTTGGCCATCCCCAGCGTGAACGGGGACGGAGGCCAGTCAGGGAGCCGTGCAGAAGGACGGAACGTGGCCTGGGCAGGGCCAGCTGCACGTGGTAATGGAAGCAATAACTAGGAGCTGCTACAGGAGCAGCCTCAGGGCGGCCACTGGTCACAGGCGGTGGTGGGAGGGAGGGAGGAGCAGTGGACTGCGGACTTCAATCCAAGGGCTGACAGGTCGCAGCAGCACTGACCAAAGTGGGAAGGAGAAAAGAGGCCAGTCTGAGGGAGGAAGAGAGACAAGAGAGGAAAGGAGGAAGAAGGTGCGGTCGGAAGCGCCTCCAGCACCCGCCCTCAGCCTGCAGGCCCGACTGCCTCCTTCACCCCGGGACCGCCCTCACACCCCCTTCACCCTCCTTCACCCCCGACTGCCCTCCAACCCCCTTCACCCGCCGACTGCCCGCAGGCCTCCTTCACCCTGGACCGCCCTCACACCCCCTTCACCCCTCACCTCCTTCACCCCCCGACTGCCCTCCCTCCTCCTTCACCCCCCGAGCTCCCCACCCCTTCACCCCGGGACCGCCTGCTTTAGGGAAGCTGGGCAGGCACCACAGACAACACGCCCACCACACAGATGAAGGTTAAGCTCCTCTTTTGATGTTTCTTTGGGAAAAACAAAACAATGTATCTTCCCTTCAGGCAAAACATCAAAATAAAACACTGGGCAGAGCACAGGGTGAAGATTTAGCAGTTAAAACAGCGGTAGGGCTCCGACCACCCTTGGGCAAAGACGGTTTCTCCAGGAGTGACCGCACAGCATCCCGTGTAGACACTTCCTTGGGATCCACACTCACCTTCACGAGGTCTCAACCGCGGCAGTGTTAATAGCCAAACTTGGAGCCTAGGTACCTGCGTTTCCATCCAGGTCCCCCCACTAAAGAGCTGGCCTGGATGAGTCCCCCTCATTCCAGGCCTCGCTGTCACAGAACAAGGCGATGCCTATGACTCTTGGCCCCGCAACAAGCCAGGATCCTCCGACAACACTACTGCAAAACCCTTGTTTGCTCCCGGCTCACGAAAGGGAGTTAGTGCCTCTCGGGATCCACGTTGAACCTGGCGGACGGGGGTGTCTCCCTGAGTGTGGGCCTGGACACGCACGGTGGCATGAGGAATGACTCAGAGAGTGTGGGTGAGGACACGGCAGCCGCAAGCACTGGGTGCCAACCCGGGCGGCTCCCACGTCACCAACGGTGGGCCTGCCCTTGAACTTGAGAGCATGCTACCCGCTGAGGTGGCACCTGACAACCGCCAACACAGCCTCCTGACAGCTTTTCCACCTCACCCTGCAGCGTCGCACTGAGACAGGTGCGTGCACACCGAGGGTCCCGAGAGGCTGCGCATGCAGCCGCCAGTCACGTAGCTGTCCTGGCGGCCCAGCCCGGGCTCAGGGGAACTGTGCGGCGGAGTCCGAGGCCACAGGAGTGACTGGCCAAGCCCGCCTCCCGAGCTGCAGAGCCAGCTGCGTGACTTCCACGGAGCGCAACGTCCCTGGAAGACGTCCTCACAAAACCAGGTCCAGACGGCAGGTTTTGGGGACAGATGTGGAAAAAATGAATTTTATTATCATGGCACTCAAACCAGAGAGAAACAAATTCACCTATAATTTGAAAAAAACAAGTCTGAGAAAACAAGTATGACGATAACATGTTTCTTTCTCTTTCAAATATATTTTTAATCAGTGCCATCGGTCAGAACAGATCTGTGCCTTTGTCAGAGGGAAAAACAGAACTGGTGTCGCTCTCAGCTTCCACTTCCAACTCCTCTAAAAATTACTTTACAACTTCCAACAAACTGCACCCTGTCGGGGTGAGAATTCACGAGTACACGCACCAGGTTTGCAGTGAAATCACTGGGCTGTCACGACCACTGAGGAGGCCCAGAGCGTTTCCAACATCCAACACCAACCCGCAAACCACGGCCAGCTTCGCGCGAACAGAAACGGCTCCCAAGTCTGACCTTAGAAAAACAAGGGGAAAACGAAGCATGAAGAAATCGGGACAGCAGCCAGCACTGCTGGAGCAGAATAACCTGGGAAGTGTCTGGAATGTTCTGGCCCAGCTACTTGGAATCTCAAGAAACAGGCCATAAGCATCAGCTTCTTAAAAGGCTGTTTTGT
The DNA here is from genome assembly GCF_037783145.1 of Equus przewalskii. Lineage (NCBI taxonomy): Eukaryota > Metazoa > Chordata > Mammalia > Perissodactyla > Equidae > Equus > Equus przewalskii. Next base: position 80,506,537 of record NC_091846.1, read on the forward strand.
GCCTAAATAACAAAGGCAGACGTTCAGCATTTCTCAAAACGTGTTTAATGGGTTTTTGCAGAGGCTGAGCCCACTGGCAAGGACAAGGTGTAATTTATGGGGCCTGGCCTGTCCCTGCAGACTCCTAGGGTTAAAAAGACAGATATGTAGGTGCAGGGGCCACAGACAGAATCTGTCTCTCGCTCAAGGCCCCCCCAGAGGAGCTGCTGGCCTGGGCACTGGGGACCTGCCGGGCTGGCCATGGGCGGTGCTGGCCCTGGTCTCACCAGCATCTGCAGCCCGGGCAGAGCCGACTCTGGAGGAGCACAACCGGTTAAGCAACAATTTAGAGAACCCAGCACCTGCGGCCAGCTGGCTTGAGGACTCCAGCAGTGACAGCTCAAGTGGGAAAGGGCCCAGCAGAGAAGGCCGTGGTGGTTGTAGCGGGCAGTGGGAGCAGGAGCCCCTCCTCCTGGGGGAGCGAGTGGAGAGAACCTCCAGAGCAAGGAGCTGGGCTGGGCCCGCGAGGGTGGGGGCACCTCGTCACACTTCTCAACGGACCTCCAAAGTCACAGAGAGAAGAGTGTGTGCATGTCTGTGTGTATGTGCACGTGGGGTGTGTGGCCCACTGAGTCTGTGTCTGAGTGTGTGTGTGCATCTGTGCGTCTGCGTGTGTGCTGGGGGCTGCTGCCAACACAGGGGGGCAGATGGGCAGCAGCTACCATCCTGAAGGTCACAGCCAAGGTGTCACCCCTCAGCCAAGGACCTGCTTTGCAGAAGCAAGTCACTAGGGGGATGAGGTCCCCCACCCCCGCCCCGCCCCTCCTGCCGTAAGCCCGCTTCTGCCCCCACGAGACCCCTTAGGCCACCCCAATGAGGGGCAACTTGGGGAAGGGGCTTCCACGTCTGAGGGGTGCCCCTCCCCCAACTGTTCCCAGAGACCCGGGACCTTAGGGGGACAGCTGTTCTTGGTGGGGTTTAAGATGAGGCCGGCGGCAGCATGCAACTTTGAAATTGACTGCACCCTAAAACGCTCCTAGGAGGAAAATCCCTCACCATGTTGGGGCCCCCATGTCTGAGAGAGCTGGAGGCGGTGCTGGGGGGGAGATGGAGGAGAGAGACAGAGAGCGAGAGAGACAGGCGGGGGAGCACAGTGAACTGGAGCCCAGGCCAGCGTCTCGGCGCCTCTGCTGTGAAGCCCTCAGCGTGCACTCCCGGCCCTGTTGGAACATCGTTGTTTGTCTCAAATTAAACAAGGTCAGGGGATCAGGAACCACGGCCCCGGGATGTTCTTCTTGACCAACAGGCGTGGGTCAGCCCCACGGCAGGGATCTGGGGCTGTGTGGTGGTGGACGTATCTGGGGGCAGGTCAGGCTGGGAAAAGCCTTGTCCAGATCCTTTCCGGAAGCAAAGGGTGATCACTGACATAGTGGCCAGCGTCTGGGACCCGTCTGCCTCGTGGGATTTAAGCAGGAAGGTGACTGCTGGGCTAGCCTGGCGAGAGCTGGCAGAAGAACTCAGGAGAATCCCCCACAGACACCTGGGGGACCATGCCCAGGGCAGTCTGAATGAGGAGCCACAGGAGCAGCCGGACTCTGCCGATGAGGGACAGGCAACTAGCCGCGGCAGCTCCAGGGGCCTGGGACACTCCCCGGGGGCCTGAAAGGACTTGGGGGACCACCTGCCCCCAGGAGGGAAGCCGGGGCTGGATACCTGGGGGCAGAGAGGCAGCCCAGCCTCCCTTCCCAGCACTGCTGAGTGACACCGAGAGCCACCTGCTGAAAAGGGCGGGGTCTGAGGCCAAGTGCCCTCCTCCTAGAACAAGAAGGATGCCCTGACTTGGCAGGGAGACCCCAAAGCAAAAGCAGCACACGGTGAGGCCTCCCAATTCCAGGAAGGGGTGTGCAGCTCAGAAAGCCAGCTCCAGATGTCCAAGCCCAGCCAGCTCTGCCTGGGGCTTCCTCTACCAGGGGCCCCAGAGCCCCAGGAATCGGAACAGAGCCAGCACTGCCCTCTCTGCCAGCAGGAAAGACCAGTGTCCTACACCCCTCACCGAGGGCAGAGGCAGCCCGGGCAGGAGGGACTACAACTGAGGCACACACATGCAGAAAGGAGGACCGCTTCCGAGCCCTGACCCTGGGGCTGCAAGGGAGAGGCAGGACGGAGCAGTCACAGAGGCGGCCCGGAAGGGAGGACTAGATTTCCTGCAGAACCCCCGTAAGATGGTCGTGGGACCAAGCCCAAGAAACGCTGAGACTCCAACCAGGCCCATAAGTCCTAACACCAAACTTAACTCTAACCCTGACCTAACCCTAACCCTAACCCAGATGCTGACCCTAACCATAACCCTAACCCTGACCCTGACCATAACCCAAGCCTGACCATAATCCTAACCCTAAACCTAACCCTGACCATAACTGTAATCTTGACCCTGACCCTAACCCTAACCTAACCCTGACGCTAACCCTAACCCTAACCCATAATCCTGATCCTAACCATGACCAGAGAAGAGCTGGGACTCAAACCAGCTCCATAACTCCTAACCCTAACCTCTAACCTCTAACCCCTAACCATGACCCTAACCATTAACCACTAACCCTAACTCATAACTCTAACCTCTAACCCTATTTCTAATCCTAATCATTAAGTTTAACCCTAACCCTGAGCCCAACACTAACCCTAACCCCAACCCTAACTTCTAACCCTATCTCTAATCCTAATCATTAAGTTTAACCCTAACCCTGAGCCCAACACTAAGCCTAACCCCAATCCTAACTTCTAACCCTATCTCTAATCCTAATCCTTAACTCTAACCTCTAAGCTTAATCCCTAACCCCAGCACTAACTCTAACCCTAACCCTAATCCTAACCCTAACCAGAGCAGAGCTGGGACTCAAACCAGTTCCATAATTCCTAACTTTACCCTTAACCCTACGTCCTAACTCTAACCCTAACCTCTAACCCTAACCCCTACCTCTAACACCTAACCCTAACCCTAAACTGTAATCCTTAACATTAACCTCGACCCAGACTCGGCTCTTCCCAGCTGTCCACACTGCCTCTCAAGGAAAAGAAAAACAAGCCAAGGGCTAAATCCAGATGACAGAACAAACGGTCTACACAACAGTCTATACAAAGGTCTACACAACAGTCCACACAACAGTCCACAACGGTCTACACAACAGTCTACACAACAGTCCACACAACAGTCCACAACGGTCTACACAACGGTCTACACAACAGTCCACACAACAGTCCACAACAGTCTACACAACGGTCTACACAACAGTCCACACAACAGTCCACAACGGTCTACACAACGGTCTACACAACAGTCCACAATGGTCTACACAACGGTCTACACAACAGTCCACAACAGTCTACACAACAGTCCACAACGGCTACACAACAGTCCACAACTGTCTACACAACGGTCTACACAACAGTCCACAACAGTCTACATAACGGTTTACACAACAGTCCACAAAAGTCTACACAACAGTCTACACAACAGTCCACAACGGCTACACAACAGTCCACAACTGTCTACACAACGGTCTACACAACAGTCCACAACAGTCTACACAACAGTCTACATAACGGTCTACACAACAGTCCACAACAGTCTACACAACAGTCCACAACGGCTACACAACAGTCCACAACAGTCTACACAACGGTCTACATAACGGTTTACACAACAGTCCACACAACAGTCCACACAACAGTCCACAACTGTCTACACAACAGTCCACACAACAGTCCACACAACAGTCCACAACGGTCTACACAACAGTCCACACAACAGTCCACAACGGTCTACACAACGGTCTACACAACAGTCCACACAACAGTCCACAATGGTCTACACAACGGTCTACACAACAGTCCACACAACAGTCTACAACGGTCTACACAACAGTCTACACAACGGTCTACACAACAGTCCACACAACAGTCCACAACGGTCTACACAACAGTCTACACAACAGTCCACAACGGCTACACAACAGTACACAACTGTCTACACAACGGTCTACACAACAGTCCACAACAGTCTACACAACAGTCTACATAACGGTTTACACAACAGTCCACAAAAGTCTACACAACAGTCCACACAACAGTCCACAACAGTCTACACAACAGTCCACACAACAGTCCACAACGGTCTACACAACAGTCTATACAACTGTCCACAATGGTCTACACAACAGTCCACAACTGTCTACCCAATGGTCTACACAACGGTCTACACAACAGTCCAAGACCATCCACACAACCGTCTACACAAGATGCAAGGTGCAGACAAACACGAAGGGCTTGCAGTCCAGTTGCCCACGAGGGAAGGAAGAAGTGGGACGATCTGGGGAGCTGATAAAGGAGGAGATGTCATCACTATTTGGGGCTGGGGGCTGGGAAACAGAATGCGAATTCTAGAAAGTTATGGGGCTCTGATATGAAAAGGAGTTTACAAACTCCCGATGGGGCTGACGGTGAGCGGGGACGCCCCCAGCAACTGGCCGTGCCTTGGACTGGAGAGGACCAGGACATGGAGGGGACGTGGGATGCCCCTGCACAGACATGCAGGACAGATCCTGGGATCATGAGCATCTCTTCCTTTTCTGTCTTCATTTCACAAACTTGTAAATGAAGCTATAAAATTAAAACATGAAAACAGTTAAAATCAGAGAGGGGACTAATGCTCCAGGAAGAGCTACTCAGTGGTTAGTGCACAGTCTGTCCAGGCAGTGAGGAAAAGCCGGGTGGGGGCCTTTCCGTCCTGGGTGGGCAAGGACCGGCTGGGTGGGTGGTGGCCTTGTTGCTCTCAACTCTCGTCACCAGCAAGCCCCATCCCACACTCTGTACAAGCAACATTTCGACTCAGGCTCGGGGCTAGAGAGCATGGCACCTGTCACAACGGCATGGCTGGGCAGTGACCCTGGTGGCCAGGCCAGCCCTCCACCAGGACCTTCAGAAATCCTCTGCAGAGGCACAAGGCACTGGCCACCAGTGTTCATCAGGAAGGAAAGGAGAAAACGAGGGCCAGAGAGGCCCAGGAAGCTGCTCAGCACAGCAAGACAGAACTGTGTTTCACTGTGACCGGGGAGGACCTGGTCACAGCCCAACCACGGCAGCCGCAGCTGCGCCAAGGACACACGGCAGCGGCCAGCGCTCCAGAGCTTGCTTCGGAGAGGGGCCCTAAAAGCATTGCCAGGTCAGCCGACCAGAAACACAGCCACAGGAAAAGCCTATGTGGGCCACACAGGACTTTGCTCACTGCATGGAAACGTATTTCATCCTAGAACAATTCTTTCAAAGAAAAACTCTGGTAGAACCAGAAACAGCTGTGAAATCACCCTAACCTCAAGGTACAGAGAGACCCAGCCGAAGTCCACCCCATTTCTGTCACGCCTGTTTCCCAGAGTCATTTGCCCTGGGACAGACACACATGCAGGGTCCCACAGGTCCCACCCACCGCGGATGTCCTTAAGACGCTCTCCCCTCCCTCAAGATTCACAGCTCCCCCGCGGACGCCGGGTCCACACCTGGGCCGCGCGCCACATTCTCCAAGGACATTATTGACAGAAGCGTGTCCTGCGCCAGCCGCTCCCAGAAGGGCGCCGGCCTTCCCTGCTGTCGCCCAGACATCCCCGCCCACCCCACGGACACCTTGGGGCGCTCCTCCTGCGCTCAGACCGCGATCCAGCTCTCACGCCTTCCAGCTGCTCCAGACTGGACCAGGGAGCGGGGGCAGCGCACCCCTCACCTCTGATCCAGCCGCGGGGGAGGGGAGGGAGGAAGCTGGGTTTTCGACCATTGTGTTTCGCGTACAGTTTAAAGGCGCCTCCGTTTCATTGGGGGGGGGGGGGGAGGAGGGCGTCCTGTGCTGCGTGTTTCCTTGAAGCGCCGCCTCCCGAGACCCGCGGCGCCGGCGGGACCAAGAGGACCCCACTCAACGTCCGCCTCTGCCCCCGGCTCACGGCGCTCCTGGTCACTAGGAGAACCCGGGCTCAGAAGGCGTGGGGGAGCCCTGAGGATGCACCCGGGCTCCGGGACCTACGACCCTCCCTGCCACCGCCCTGAACGCGACGTCTCCGTAGTGCGGGTCCTGGATGTGACCTGCAGCGCGGTCCCCACACGAGGGACCGGCGCGGACTCTGGGAAGGGAAGTCTGAGGAGCTCAGGGACCCGGGGGCCCCGCGCGCGCGCTGATGGGCGTCCCCATAATGCGGCGCCGCAGGGACAGCGCCGCGGGGACCCGGCTGCCCGCGCGCCGCACCGCGGTCCCGCCCCGCTGCGGAGCGCCCGGCGCCGCGCGCACGCCTCCCCGCGCCCCAGGCCCCGCGCTCACCGTCTCGGGGTCGTTCTCGAACACCTCCCGGGCCTCCTCCTGGCTGCACAGCTCCTCGATGCACTCCCTCTCCAGGTGGCCCTGCTTGGCCTCCTCGAAGACTTGGTAGGCGCGGCGCTGCCTGGGTCGCAGGAACTGCGCCGCCTCGCGCGCCCGCAGCATCACGGCTGCCGGGGGCCGGCGGGAGGACGCGGCGGGGAGCAGCGGGGAGAGAGCGGGGACACGCCGTCAACGCGGCCCCGCAGCTCCGTCCTCCCAGCCGCGGGCCCGGGGACGCTGCGGCGGCGGCGGCGGGGCCGGGACGCACAGGGCCAGGGCCGGGGCCGGGGCCGGGGCGGGGGCGAGCACCGGCGCGCCCCTTACCCCCGGAGGTGCGGGGACTTTTTCGGGGGTCCCCGGCCCAGCCCGCGCCGCGGCCCCGCGGTACTCACTGTGCGCGGACTCGGAGGCCAGCAGGAGCAGCAGCAGCAGGGCGGCGGCGGGCCCGGGCGGCGGCATGGCGGGCCGGGGACGGGGGCCGGGGCCGGGAGCCGGGAGCGCGCGCGGTCAGAGCGCCCGGGAGGCCGTGGCGAGGCGCGGGCGCCGCGGGGCGGTGGCTCCGGTCATCCTGGGCAGGCGGCTCTGAAGGTCACATCCCCGCGGCAGCCGCAGCGGCACCTCGGCCGGCGCTCGGGCGGGCCTGGGCGGGGCGCGCGGCGGGGGCGGGGCGCGGCGGGGCGGGGGCGCGGCCGGGGGCGGGAGCGGTCCGGGCGGGGCGCGCGGCGGGCAGGACTGGCCCCCAGCCCGCGCCCGCCGCCCTGTGCGGCGCTCAGCCGGTTTTCGCCGGGAGATGAAAGACTGGTCTCAAGGGACTCAGGTCATCGGGACGTGGCGACCCCACACGCTGGCTGCTTAGACCAGCGCGTCCTGGAGGAGTTTCTCCCAAGTCGGCGATTGAGTTTATTTAATGGGGATGCGGCACAGCGTGACCAGGTACGATGCGACCTTTACCGGATTTAAACCTCTCTCCGACCCACAACCCAAATCTTCCACATCTTCTGTGGCTTCTTCATTCCGGGGACATTTCTCAAGACTTAAAACCTACCCAAAAACGATAAACTGAGGTCAACCCGAATCCCAGTGGGTTAGTGAGATTAAATTATTTCCTTTTGTAATCTCTGTTTTCCATAATGATGACATTGAAAACCTTGAGGTTTCCCAGTAGATATTTAAGCTGAAAGCAACATTGTGCTGTTCTCAGAGACTAAGACGTTCTGTCTCTCCTCCCGGAATATTTCGCAAAGTCACAGGCAGAAAACACACAAACAAACAAAACCAAGACATAGCCGACCACCGCGGGGCGAGCAGGCCGCGCGGCAGGGGGCCCTGGACGCGCGCCCTCTGAGGAATCCTGCTCTGGAAACCCCGCACCCCAAAAGAAAGATGAAAAGGGACGAGTCACCTCCTCCCCCAGCGCCTCGTCATTTGGCTTGTGGGCTCAGCGCTGGGAGTCTGCGCCTCAGTTTCTCCTCCCCTTCTGTAGTGGGAGAATGAAGTGTCATTACTGGCAGATTCTTTGAGGCCCTAGGTTTGAAGATGGGGTTAATGAGCATTAATATGGTAAATTCGGGGAAATGAATGTTCCTGAGGACGATCTTCAAAGAGCACTAACAGTTTAATAGATCGGGCATCTGCACCTGTGTCTGGACTGGAGTGCTGGGTGCCCTGGTCAGCTGGCAGTGATGAAGCGTACTGAAAACACAGTGACGCTCAGAAAGAACATACATGATGTTAATTGTCCTGCTCGTTCTTAAGGAAAAGCACTGGTTTAAAAAATCAGGATGGAGCGGTAAATTCTTTAGTCGATATTTACACAGATCTTTAATTGATTAACGTCACTTCTGTTATTCCCAGTGTTCTAAGCCAGCGGCCCGTGGACAGTCTTTGGGAAGTGGGTGAGCTCGTGGGAACTGGTTGCAGTTGTTTTCTGCGTTCTTGGTGTGCGTTTCGAGAAGAGTTCATAGAGCTCTTGCAATTCTCAAAGTTCGATCCGAGTAAGACCTGGCATTCTGGCCTCTACACATCCCTCTGGGAGGGTGCAGACCCCATGCGTCAGTTGACCAGACACCGGCGTGGCTCCACTGGACTGGGCCTTTCAGGTCCCCTGATCTGTTGGCTGGGTCCTCACTCTCAACCATTCTGCTGAGCTGGTACCCTGATCATGGACACACCTCCCTCTGTGTGGAGACTCAGCTTAATAAAACGCACTCACATTCACTTGCTCATTTTGTTTTGATAAATGCAGGTTGCAGAAAACAAATATGGGGAGCAATGGAGGGTGTCTGACGCCAGCTAACTCCAAAATGTTCAACCTAGTTACCAGTGCAGAAAATTTGCTTGAAAGCAGAAATGGGAAATAGATAAGAAACGATTTGGGTAATGTGTTCCAAAATTGGAAAGAGTCGTCAGGCACTATTATACCCTGCAATAGCAATGGTGAATTGGACGGTTCCCCCACAGGAGGGGCAGGTTAGACCCACGGCAATGGATGCTTTCTACGGACAGTCAACCAGTCTGTGGTCAGGAGGTGGAAAGCCGGTGGCTCCTCTTTCTGGGGATAAACTGGGATGAAAGTGTGGAGGTGCAGTGGGAGTGGGGGTATAGGAAATTAGGTGTTAGTGGGAAAATGAAAGTTCTGCATCCCCCTTCTGTCATCACTTCTGTGGGTGATGATTTCAAGGCAAGAAGACCATTCATTGATGTATCCACTCAATAAATCCACTCGCTGTTTTGTCTTAAAAGACACTGTGCTGGGTGCTGACCAAATCAATCATATTTAGTTTTTGTTTGGTTTTTAAACAGCTTTATTGTGGTGTAATGGAAATACAATAAATTGTACACAGGTTTCAGTGTATCTGTGACATATGTATATACCTGTGAAACCATCACCACAATCAAGTTAGGGACATACCCATCACTCAAAAACATTTCCACATGCCCTTTGGTAATTCCTCCCTTCCCCACTCCATCCCACATCCCTGGGCAAAACCACTGACCAGCTGTCTGTCACTATAGAATAGTTTGCATTTTCTGGAATTTTACATAAAGGAATCATACAATATGTGCACATTTTTGTGGGTTCTTTCACTCAGCATATTTATTTTCAGATTCATATACATTGTTGCATGTGTCAATAGGTATATCCTTTCTATTGCTCAGTAGTGTTCCATTGTATGGATATGCCACAATTTGATTACCATTCACCTGTTGATGGACATCTGGCTTGTTTCCAGCTGTGGGCTATCATAAATCAAGCTGCGATGAGCATTCCTGTACAAGTTGTTGTGTGCACATGGCTTTCATTTCTCTTGGGGAAATATCTAAGAGCAGAATGACTGGACCGTATGCCAGATATTTAACTCTTTCAGAGACCGACAAACTGTTTTTCAAAATGATTTACCATTTTACATTCCCACCAGCCGTGTGTGAGCGTCCCAGTTGCTCCATCTTCCCACACTGGCTGTGGTTACTCTGCTTAGTTTTAGCCGTTCTGGTGGGTGTATTGTGGTATCACACTTTGGCTTGGTTTTGCATTTTCCTAGTAGCTAATGATGCTGAGCAAATTTTAATGTGCTTATTGCCATCCAGATATGCTCTTTGGGGAATGGTCTGTTTAAATTTTCTTATTTTTTTTCTTTTACTTGGGATGTTTGGTTTCTAATTATTGAGTTATTTATTGAATTGTAAGAGATCTTTAAATATTCTGGATGTATGTCCTTTCAGAGTTGTGCTCACTAATGCTCTTTTCGTTTTTTTTTTTTAAAGATTGGCACCTGAGCTAAGATCTGTTGCCAGTCTTCTTTGTTTTCCTTCTTTTTCTTCTCTGCAAAGTCCCCCAGTACATAGTTGTACATTCTAGTTGTGAGTATCTCTAGTCGTGCCATGTGGGACGCAGCCTCAGCATGGCTTGATGAGCGATGCCATGTCCGTGCCCAGGATCCAAACCAGCGAAACCCTGGGCCGCCAAAGTGGAGCACGTGAGCTTAACAACTCGGCCACAGGCTGGCCTCTGCTCTGTTCGTTGTTTTCAGTCCTTTTCTCTCTGTTTTATTTTGATAGTTTCTCTTGCTATGCCTTCAGTTCCCTAATCGAACCTTTTGCAATGTCACATCTGCTGTTCATTCCGTCCAGTGTATTCCTCGTCCAGACACTTTATTTTGATTAGAGGCCAGGGGTTGGCCTGAAACTTTTTGGGCAGAACCGAGATAGAGTCAGGGCCAAAGTCTCAGCTCTGAGGCAAAGCCCTTGCAGCGCTCTGTCCCGGGCCTGTGAGTGTGGCCCTCGGGCCTGGGCCCTCACAGCCCTTCAGCTGGTTCTCTCCCCAGCCTTGGGAGTTTCTTTCCAACGTGGTGATGATTTCCCTGAAGACCTGAGGGTCCCTCTGCACAGCCCCCACGTTCTTTCTCTGACCGGCCCTCACCCCGGGTCTGCGCCCGCCTCAGGGAGTTGTCCCAGGGATCTGCCTGGGTGTCCGCTCCGTACATGGTGACCTCAGCTCTCTCTCCAGGCAGCATCGGGGCAGTCCCACGGCCCACCTCCTTTGTTTCCTGTCCCCCAGGGTTGCCTGACAGCCAGTGTCTTGAAAACTGTCACTTCATATATTTGTCTGGCGCTCAGCTGTTTCAGGCAGGAGGAGTCTGGTCCGTGTTACTCTACCTTGTCCAGAGCAGAAGTCCCCAGTCATGTTTTAATGAAGGTTTTTGTTTCAAACCACGTTTTGCAACTACAGGTAGGTCTTGAAGCCAATTTATTATTTTGTTAACCAGCAGCCTTTTAATGATGCAGAAGAGAATAGAGGATACCGAGTTTATTACACGTGAGTTCTTCATTTCCGCTATAGCTATTTTGTGAGTGTGTACTGGGTCATGATGTAAAATGTATTTATAACTGTGGGTTGTGGTCAAAAAACTTGAAAAACACTGCATGGCATGCTGAATGAAGCGGGTCAGAAACCATTAAACCATTTTCCTGTTGCAGAAAACTCCTCCAGGGCCTTCCCCGAGGACAACCGCTTGTCCTGGTTTTCCAGGAGCGTTCCCAGGCTTAAAATAAAAAGTCCAGGGTCCCAGGACACTCTCAGCTGGGCACACAAAGATGGTTGCTCACCCCTCCCTGCCCCACTGGGGGTCCCTTTGCAGCCTGTGTCCTTCAAGCATTGGTGCCAAACGTCCACACCTAAGTGGTTCTATGGAATGCTGTAGGGATCTTCCCTTAGAAACAACATCCCTTTCTGGGCAAGGCTGTCTTCTGTAGCCTGCTTAACCCCTGCTTAGTCTGAACGGAGAGCATCAACCCGGCCTAAGTCCTGGGCCTGAGTCCTAGTCCTGAGTCCTTGGCCTGAGTCCTGGGTCCTGAGTCCTGGGTCCTGAGTCCTGGGTCCTGAGTCCTAGTCCTGAATCCTTGGCCTGAGTCCTGAGCCCGAGTCCTGGATTCTGAGTCCTGGGTCCTGAGTCCTGGGCCTAAGTCCTGGGCCTAATACCTGGGTCCTGAGTCCTGTTCTTGAGTCCTGGGCCTGTGTCCTGGTCCTGTGTCCTTGGTCTAAGTCCTGGGCCTGAGTCCTGAGCCTGAGTCCTAGATCCTGAGTCCTGGGTCCTGCATCCTCTGCTGGAGTCCTGGGTCTGAGTCCTAGGTCCTGAGTCCTAGTCTTGAGTCCTCGGCCTGAGTCCTGGACCTATTTTGTGGTCCTGAGTCCTTGTCCTGAGTTCTTGTCCTGAGTCCCAGGCCTGAGTCTCAGGCCCTGTGTCCTTCACCTAAGTCCTGGTCTGAGTCCCAGGCCGTGAGTCCTGGGCCTGTGTCCTGGGCCTGAGTCCTGGGTCCTGAGTCCTGGGCCTGTGTCCTGGGTCTGAGTCCTGGGTCCTGAGTCCTGGGTCCTGAGTCCTGGGTTCTGAGTCCTGGGCCTGGGCCTGTCAAGTTTACAGAGCAGACTGAGGGAGGGAAAGTGGCTGAAGACGGGCAGGGAGGAGGTGGGTGGTGGAGGGGAGGGACTTCGAGCCACATGGATGGGGTTCGCGTCCTCCACTCAGTGTGAGTTTTGGCAAGTCACTTCTTCTCCACCCCAAATTTCCTCCTCTTCAAATAGTGTGGCACTTCCTAACTCCTGATGTGTAGTATGACAATTCAGTGAGACCATGAGAGGGAACTCCTTGGAAGCTGTGACTGACCACCGGGTCCTGCTGCAGCTGCACAGCCTCCACGCCTGACTCCCTGGGAGTGTTAGAAGAAAGGGGGCAACAATCTGTGTTGAGCGTGACTGTTGCTGCTCCTAACCAGGTGTTGGTTCAGTCCAGAAACCATCCCCCACTCAGGTCCAGCACAAGAGAGCTGCGATGGTCAGTCCTGGGAGCTGAGGATGGCGGGCAGGGCGTGTGAGTAGGGGACAGGTGGTGGTGCCCCTGCCCAGGACCGGGGGTCGTCTGGGCATCCAGCAAGCCCTGTGACCTTCAGGTCTGAGGGAGCCCGAGAGCCAGGATGACCTAGGCAGCATCGTAGAGCATAAACACGTGGCCCGGTGGCCCCACTGTGCCTGTGTTTGGGACAGAGCGGGAGCCCCGTAAAGCCACTGCCCAGGAGAGGCTCTGGGAGGTGTGATTTCCCTAGTTCAGGGGTAATCGGGTCAGTTTGGCTGCAGGTGCAGATGCCCAACGGAGAGGGGCCTATGCTGCAAACAGGAACCTGTTGGTGTGGGTAACAGGAGTCTGGGCTGCGCTGACCGTGGGTTCCGGCAAAGCCTGGACACCGGTGTCCCCTCCCTGGGATCTGCTCTCCTGCTCCTGGAGTGGCGCGACTGCTCCAGCTGGCAGCCTCCTCACGCCTGGTGATCCCAGAGGAAGCGCGCGTGGTTCGCGGGTCCACAGGTCTCCCTCGGAATCCTGGGATGGGTCTGTGCTCCCACCCGTGAGCTGTGGCCACGTGTGCGCGGCTCTGCCTGGAAACGTGCAGTGCAGTGGCAGCCCCGCGGGCGGGTGGCGTTCCGAGGAGGGAAAGCCGCTGACAAAAGCAGACAGAACGCAGCCGCCCTTATCTGGAAGAACCGTGTTCTGTTTTGGAGGCGTAGATAAGTATACCGTGTATGAAAGTTATGTTTTCAGAGCTTCCGGAACAATAGCTTTTTTCAGAACATTTTTTCCCTTCTGGCTGATAAAACTATTTGTTTGAAAGATCTGTAAGTCGGCTTAGAAGGATACTTTAGCTGACGTTATCTTGTGGGTTCAACAGGCCCTTTGCTGCAACTGCCACTCGATAGGCTCACAGACTCTCCTCTGGGGCTGGACCTCAGCTCCCGGGCGGCTGCGGGCTCCCTAGGGAGGCGTTGACCCCCCCCCCCCCAGGCATCGCCACGTAACTACAGGTGGACTTTTAATTTTATTATTGTGACAAAGATGTCTATTTCACAAAACCTACTAGAAAATGTTCTTCTTTTTGTATCCCTTAGCATCCCAAATAAATCTGGTTAGCTAGGTAACTCCCAGCACACTTCAGGGGGCTTTGAAACTGAAGTAAAGTTGCCGCGGCAACGGCTGGACGGCTGCTTTTGTTACTGGTTCCTTATCAGCCTGGCTCTCAGAAGGCCTGGGAGGGTCAGCTCCGGTCTCTGCGGGGTGTGAGGGCCGCCTGGCTGGAGCAGGGCTGGTCTGGGCCAGACCAGGAAGGCGTGGGCTCACGGCTGGTGGTGGGTCCGTGCCATAGAGGTGGTCAGGAGGCGGGAGGACCTCGGAGCAGGGCAGGGCGGGAGCCGAGCCTGCAGGTGCCCCCAGGCCTCACGCATGTGAAGTGGGCCCAGAACGTCCGGGGTGTGTGTGTGTGTGTGTGTGTGTGTCCGTGTGTGTGTGTGTCCGTGTGTGTGTGTGTGTGTGTGTGTGTGTGTGGTTCCCCTCACCCTCCGGCCCCCATCGTCCACCTTTGCGGCTCCCAGGGGTCCAGCTCAATGCCAGCCATCTGTCCAGTGGCCTTGAGCTGAAATAGTGCAACTTCCAGTGCTTTTCAGCCTGCTGGGTGACGACATTTGAAGCCAGGGCCATCCTAGAGTGTCAGAGATGCACAGCTGCCAAACCTCTGCCTGGGCAGGCTGGCTGTGTAAGACCCCTGATGGGGTTCCAGCGGCCTCTGTCTCTGCCTTGGGGGTCTGCCAGTTACAGCGATGACAATGACCCTTAGGAAAGTGGCTGTTACTGTCTCGTGGTATCAGGAGGGCTGGGCAAGGCCGCAGGCGGGAGCGGGCCCTCAGCCGCCCCCTGCGCTCTGCCTGGAGCGACATCTGCACTGGACAGCCCTGTGTGGGTGCCATCTGCACCCCCGGTTTGTCTTGTTCTCTCTGATGCTGTGGAGCAGGTGGGAAAGAGCGGGATTCTCCCCTGACAGACGGGAAGACTGAGACCCCCGGACTCTGTGCCCGGTCGCCAGTCCACCCCACAGAGCCAGCCACCGCACTCAGACTTCTCGTTTCATTATCGACCACGAGCTCTGCCGCCAGCAGATCCCTGACCTCAGGTGACCCTGGTCCTGGGGCCGTGACCCCAACGGCTTTCTCTGGTTTCTGATATTTATTCCTCCTGCACGTTTCAGCCTCATGGAACCGTGGTGCCCTTGGCCCCACAGTGGGGCTGGTGAATGGGCAGGAGGGGGCGTGGGGAGTCCACCCTCCCCCCATCTCTCCCTGTAGAATGGATGGCAGAACCTCCGTCCCAGCCATCCTGAGAGTGACAGAGGGGCTGCAGGGGGAGCCCGGGAGGCCCACAGCGTGTCGGTCGTCAGCACTGCTGTCCGTTCTCACTGTTGCCGCACGCGGGTCTGTCCGCGGGTCTGTCTGGACGGTTTAGGACTTTGTTGCTGTGATGATAAAATGTAACTGGCGCTGGGTTTCTAGGGTAAACCTCAGTCTGGGCTCTGAGAGAAGTTCTCTTGCAGCCTAACATCAGTAAAACGGGCAGAAGCGTCCGCTCAGGCCCTGGGTCTGTTCGTGGCCACGTCAGAGTGGGGGTCTCACTGGGCGACCCCCAGGCGACGCCGAGAGTCTGGGCAGTTTTTTGTCACTGGGGGTGCTGTCCGCCTCGAGTGGTCAGGCCAGAGGCTTCCCAGGAGGGGCCCCCAGAGAACCTGCGCAGCGGTCAGTGCCAAGGGGACAAGGGCGGGCTGGGGCAAGTGGGCCCAAGGGGGGCCGAGGCCATTCACACCGGGAGGCCTGGCAGAGGGCGGGTGGTGTCCTGGGAGAGCGGGATTGAGTGGGGGCCAGCGTTGCATTGCTTGTCTGGGCAGGAATGGAACCACATGGACCCTAGAGGTCAGGGTTTGGAGTGTGGGGTCGGCCGCCCAGGCTGGGATCCTGTCGCTCACTCAGAAGCCCTGGATCTGATCCACAGGGGCAGGGCCAAGCAAGCCAACCCAGATGCACTGGAGTGGCCGCCCCGTGGCCGGTCCAGAGGCGGCAGCTCTGTTGGCCAGGTGGTGGCCCATGTCTGGTCTTCCCCTCCTGACTCTGTTGTTTGCTTCCTTCTATTTTCTCCTTTTCTGTTCCTCCAACGCCTCTGCTCGCTCCCTATTTAACGTGCGTTGCAATTTCTGCCCAGCTCCCATGGCCACCAGCTTCCCTCCATCTGTGCCGACACCTCCCAGGGCTCCATCCTCCCGCCTGTGTTTGTCTTTGCAGTGGGATTGGATATTTCCGCCCAGCAGGGCAATCGCGTTTCAACACGGAACCCGCCAGTCGACTGAGAGCAGCCGCAGGGTCTCTGATGCCGACAAGCTTTGTGTGGCCGAGTGAGGCCCCTCCCTGGCCCCAGAGGCGGGTGCAACCAGTGTGGCCTGCGTACCTGCTCTCATGGCCAAGGCTAGATCAGAGGAGGGAGAACCTTGGCAAAGACCCTCGGCACGAGCTGCCCGCATCCCTCCCAGGAGGGGCCAGCCAGCTCCACCGTGGAGCAGGACACTTGGGAGCTTGGCTCATGCCGTGTTTGGTCTGCGACGTCAAGGAGCAGGGGCTGCTTCCAAGGACAGGAAGCCCCATGCTGCCCCCACCCGCCCAGCATGCACTCGCGTCCTTCTTCCCAGACCCGAGACTGTGCTCACGGGTGACAGCAGGAAACACGGAGGAACCTGGGAGCAGACGATGTCTGGGGACCCTTCTCACCGAGGTTCTGGGGAGAGGACGGCCACGTCCGCACGAGACACAGAGCAGTCGTCTGGACGTAGGACACACATGGGGGCTTCTTAATGATGTTCTGGGGGCCCGGACCCCGCCCGGTGCCGGCTCCTGCAGAGGTGGCTTTGTTCTGGAAGCCACAGAGGAAGTCACGTAGCTGGGGAGTGGGCTGCAGTGCTCAGCCGGGTCCGTGCTCCCAGGGGACGTGGGCATCCTCGCAGTTGAGATCCACATCCTCGCAGTGAGGCGCTCAGCTCTTCAAGTTATGACTGTGGCCTGTGACCTGGATGCTTCAGACTGGGCAAAAACTGGAAAACACACACGCACATACACACACATGTGCACACGCACGTGCACACACACCTTGCACGTGTGCGTCAGCAGGACAGAGCTGGGTTGGTCCTGAGCCAGGCATCTGGCTGGAGCCGCTGCTCACAGCTGACGCGTCCAGGGCTCTCGGCCATGGCCCTTGGCCGGCTCTGCTCTCCCTCTTGGCCCTTCTGCGTCTCAGGCGCTCAAGGGAGTGGGTGAGGTGTCGGGAGAGGAGCTGAGGACATGGGTGCTGGGAAGCCCTGGGTCGGCCGTACTGACCGGCATCCCTCCTGGGGACACAGAGGCGTTCGTGGTCTGTGGTGACCCTTGGGGGCTGGGCAGAGTGTGGAAGTCATTTCCGCTGTCACCATGAGCAGGGAGGTCACTGGCACTTAGGGGAGGGAGCCGGGGGTTCTGAGCACCCTGCTGGAGCCGAGAGTCCCACACAGACTGTGCCACGTGACTGTCGCCTGTGCCTCTGTTGATACACTCGGGAACAGGAGAGCAGGGCCGTGAGGGCCGTGTTCCCAGCTGGGTGTTTGGGCGATCCGTGGATGGCTGTGGGGCCTGCTCTGGTCTGGACAGGACCGTCCCTCCAGCCCTGAGCTTGACTGTGACCCCGTGCCCCAGGCCCGAGCTTGACCATGACCCCGTGCCCTAGGCCCGAGCTTGACCGTGACCCCATTTTCCAGGCCTGAGAAGAGCCTCTGGGTTGGCCCTCACTGCCTGCCTGTGAGAGGCACGTGTTGGGGGCCGGGCCTCCTGCACCCCCGCCATCAGGGATCCGCGGCTCAGGTTTCTCTGAGGCTCTGGAGGAAGGAAGGAGGCTGGCCGCCCACAGGGAAGTGCTGGAAGCCGAGGCCTGCGCGTGTGGTGTGGCGGGCGGTTTCACCCGGACAGGCCAGCGCAGGGCAGCGCCTAGGACCAGTTTCCAAAGCAGCTGGCGGCTTTCACGGAGCCCGAGGACCTGCACACCCCGGGAGGGCCTTTCTGATGACAAGCTGGAGCAGGTGCTTCTCAGGGCAGGTCACCGCGGCCCCGCCCTGGGCGGCTGGGAAAGGAGGCAGCGAGCGCAGCCCCGCATCGGCGGGCCTGATGCGCCCGAGCTATGGCGGCTGAGCCCTGTGTGTGCGGGAAACACCACGTCCGTGACTGAGCGGGCCGTGCCCGCCGGGGACAGCAGCCTCCTGTGGAGGGGAGCTCACTTGGTACCTTCTTCCTAGATTTCTGCACCTGTTAAGTTTCACAATTAGCAAATGTTACCGTTAGAACAAGAATAATTCACGAGTGTCAGCGGCCCCTCTGAGGGGCGCTTGCCCTGGCACAAGGAGGGAGGTTTGCGGTGACTCCAAGGGCTCGAGTGAGGGGCAGAAGGCGACGGCGCGAGACCTGGGACACTGCCCCGGACCCATGGGACGGCTCCGGGGAGGCCGCCTGCTCTCGCTGATGTGCGAGCGCCACGAGGCGCTCCTGACTGTGGAGCTTGTCAAGATTGTGGGGTTTCTGGGGTGAATTATCGGACTGCTTCTGCCTGAGCCCCTCTCTCCTCTGTCACCACTGTGGGGACCTTTGAAAAGTCACGTGACTTTGTTTACTGACTTAGAAAACTATGCCGTGACCGTCTTCCCTGCCAACAGCCTCTGGAGACCGAGATGGCTCCGTTTTCACAAAAGGAATCGGGAGGCCACGGACTTTCCTGGAGAAAACCCTAAACGCACTTCTGAGCCCAAACCCGGGAGCGTAAGGAGCCCGGGTGAGGGGTGTTGTCGTCCTCCTGGTCTCTCTGGGAGAAGGGGCTCCAGCTCTGCCCGGCCTTGGAGGGGCCGCGCTGCGCCCTGGGTGTCTGGGACCAGGAGGCGGGCCGCCTGCGGGGTCAACCGGGGCGCACGGTGGAGCGCGGCGTCGCTCACCCGGACTGGCGTGACCAGGAGTCCGTGTGTCATTTCAGGCTGGCCTGACAGAAACGAGGTCCCAATAACAGGAGACTGAGGAGCCCCTGACGCGCTCAGACGCCTCCCCTGTTTGATGCGGGGGGGACGGTTCTCAGCGACACGACACCAGCGGATGGGCCGATGGGCCGTGGCGGGGCGGGCTCAGAGCTCACCTCCTCTCTCCTCGTCTGGTCTGGTGCGGGGGTGGGCCTTCCTGCAGCCCCTCCCTGCTTCCCCCACCCCCGAGGTGCCCAGGGCAGCTGAGCGGGCAGCAGAGAGGATGGGGTCGAGTGCTGGTGTCTGACTGCCTTTCGTGGCTGCCTTAGGGAGCGAGACGTGGTGGGGAAGGTGGTCTCAGACAATGGGGTCACCTGCAGGCTCGGCTCGAGCACACTGGCAGTGCGGACAGGACTGCAGCCCGGGTGGTGATGCCGTGGAAGGTGAGCGAAGCTTTTGAGAAGGTATTGAGTGAACCATGGTGCGCGTCTCCTGCTGGGGGCTGAAGTTTGGGGAGCCCTAGGGCTTCAAACAAGCTGATGAGCTTTGCTTTAATTAATTAAAAGAACTAATTTGACATGGAGCTTGAAGAGGTCTAGAAATGTTAGCCTGGAGAATATCCAGAACACTCATAGCAGCTGATTGAGCCTTTGGAGTTGACCCAGCTGTTCTAACACACGGAGTTGGTTTCTAACCAACAAGCCAGTCCAGTGACAGCACCTAGGGCACCCTCGGGAGACCTGACCCCCATGTCAGCGTGGCCAGCCAGGCTCCCGTCCTTAGGAAGGGGGTCCACAATGTGTGTGTCAGTGTCCTGGGGCCGCCGTAACAAAGAGCCACAAACCAGGGGGCTTAAAACAACTGGGATTTATCCTCTCACAGTTCTGGAGCCCACAAGTCCAAAATCAAGGTGCCACAGGGCTGCACTCCCTCCGGAGGCTCCAGGAGAGAGTCATTCCTGCCTCTTCCAGCCCCGGGAGTTTGCGTGCAGTCCGGGGTTCCTGGACGCGTAACTTCAGTCTCCGCCTCTGCCTTCAAGGTGTTCTCTCTCTGTGTCTCTCCTCTTCTAACAGGACACCTGTCACATTGGAACAGGCTGCCCTCTTCCAGTGTGACCTCATGCTACTGGTCACATCTGCAAGGACCCCATTTGCAAATAAGGTCACAATCTGAGATCTGGGGGCCAGGCCTTCAGCATGTGAATTTGGGGACACAGTCAGCCCGTAACAGTGGGTAATGGGACAGCGGAGCCCGAGACGCCTCCCAGAGGCTTGGCTTGAAGGTGAGATTCAGGCTGTGGGTTTCCTGATGACACGGAGCCGGGAGGGACCCGTCTCTGAAGCTGCTGCCCCGAGCCGCCCTCAGGGACGGTGGCTCTGCCTCAGGGAGATGACAAAGTACAGTTTTAAAATTTCAAAAGCTGACTTTCACGCAAGTACAGAACGAACCGGTGTCAGAGATTTATTGACTCATTAATGAAGGAACCAGAAAGTTGATAAAGCTGGTTCCAAGGGTGATCGAGGGGACCAGGCGTTCACAGGCTTTAAAGAGGAAAATGAGAGCAAGGTCGCTGGATCAGACAGAACGGGAGAGTGTCCTGCAAGGTGACTAAGTACGTTTAATATGTATCTGCCAAGTTACATTTTAATGTATTTGTATTAATAAATAAAGAAGCATTATTTTAGTTATTAACGATTGATAATTTACAATAACATTCACCGTGAATGTTTATTTAATAGTAATAATAATATTGATTTATTAATATTATTTAATATTAATAACATGCCATTTATTGACAATTATATGGTTATTTTAAACAATTCAATGTTTCAATATTTACATATTTATCAATATTGTATATTGAACACATGTGTACCTTTTGAAGTTATCTTTTCTCATGGGCAGCAGTTATTGGCCTCTCTCCTGGAGGAGCTCTGTGCCTGAATGAGTGACCTGGAGTCTGAGTCTGATTCACGGTAAAGGCAGCGTGAGCCTGGCGCTGTGCCGAGGTGGCGGCGTGGGCCCGGTGGGCTTGGGGAAGGATGCCCGTGTGACGATGGAGGGACCCGCTGCGTGCTCGTTGGCCTTGTCTTCGAGTTTGGGAAGAGACCCTCGTACGTCTCAGATGGCTTCTGAATCTTCTCACAACGTAGGCTGTTATCAGTTACCGTCTAATCCGTGTCCTGTACTAGTGGCGGAATCGATGGTTCTGGACAAGAAAGACTGTCCGCGGGCTGAATTCCTTCACGACGAGATTTACCAATTTCAGGACTTAGTTGGGAGTCTGCTTAGTGAGCTCAGGCCACCTGAGCGTGGAGGTGCCTCCCAGGCCCCACGCGTGTTCACTAAGGGTCTATGTGTTGGGCAACTCGTTATTTGGCGCTTAGAGAATAAGGGAAGTCTTGTTGAAATTCCTGTTTGGGAGCCAAGAGCAGACACTCAGACTGTTGCATCTACAAGACAAATTCCAGGTACAGCAAATAAATCTGGTCAAGTTCTTAGAACTGACAGTGAGGGTCGACACCCCTCTCTTACACTGCTGTTTACGATGTGCCAGTGGGATTTGCTTTGTGGGTGTGCAGGCACCTCAGACCTCGAGGTGGGGCCTTCCGAGAGTCGTGCAAGCAGGTGCCAGTCATCCTCACTTCCCCGGGGAGATCGCTCCGGTCCAGCTGTCACACACACGGCCTGTCTAAGGTGGAGGGCAAAGCCGTGCCCCTCGGATCTATTTCTCTGCTTGGAACCTGTTACCAGACTCTTGCGGTCTGGAAGTGGAAGCGACTCCAGAGTACAGGCTGGCTTCTCCTGCTTTCTTCAAGGCGGAGCTGAGAAAGCGTGTCAGCCCTCGTCCCTGACACGGTCCTCAGCGACAATGCTCGGGAATTAAGTCAGCCCCCACCCCCTGCAGCTCGTGACATCCGAGGCTGCAGTCTTCCTGTCTGCATACGTGGGAGGTCTCCCCAGGAGCTGAGCAGAGACCAGAGCTGGCCAGTAGCTGGAATCTGCTTCCAGCGCTGTTGGGGTTACTAGGCCTTAAACAACCAGCATCCAGCTAACCAGCCCGGGATGAGTGAGCAGCGGCCACTGGGACTCCGCGAGGGTCTGGACACAGCAGGCGCCGTGAGGACGTGCATGTGAAGAGAAGGCGGCTCCTGGATGCAGGGCTTCCTCCTGCCCCAGTTTCAGAGCTTGGGACGTGCGTGATTTGTATGCCACATGGAAATGGATCTACTTTTACTGGCTTTTCCTTGCAAGAGGCAGGGGGAAACAACCATTAGTTATGGTCCCTCGGAGCTGCCAGATCCTCTGTGGTCGTGGAGGAGAGAGCCAAGCACGGGGAGCACGCTTCCTCGGCCCCAGGCCACGGGGGTGGGCGCGTTCTGGTGCCCGGAGTGAGTAAGGACGTTCTGGGATTTAACAGAGCAAATGACTCGTGGAAGCTGTGCCCGCTCTGTGTGGGACTTGCCAGACGCAGGGCATGGCCCTGGGGGGAGGCTGCGGCATTTGCTGGAGGATGCAGGGGCCAGAGCCAGGGAGACAGAAGTGCCTGCTGCCTCCTTCTCAGGCCATGGTGCAGCCCCACTTCCCACCCCACAGCGTGGAAGGTCCACTCGGGGGCCGACACCCCAATTCCCTGCACAGGGTCCAGGACGGTGGAGACGCAGACGATGCGCAGGTAACTTCAGTTCACCCACAGACGGGCTCCGGACACTGTGTGTGGATCAAGTCGTTTCTGACATGCAGGAGCCGAGCTTTCCTGCCACCCCCCTGGCGTGTCCCTGTGGAAAACAGGACGCCCAGCTGCAGCGGACTGTTTTAATTTCTGTGAAACTCAGGTTGAAGACGTCATCTGCTGTGTTGCTGTTGGTTATGTCCATGTAAGAGCCCAGTCGATGCTTTTCTGTGTGTAGATTCAGGACAAAATGCTCTTTCACAGAGAAAATTGGGGGGCTTGTCAGGCACCGAGTGTCGTCCCAGGTGCTGGAAGCACAAGGTCCGGGCATCCTGGAACCACGGCTGTCATCATGGGAGGCAGAGCACGTGGCTACCTCTGGGGGGTCTCTGTGTTGTTGCACTTAATTACAGTATTTTACTTCCTTTCCCATTTCACAGATGAGCAGCCTGGTCTCAGAAAGGGTAAGTGTCTTGACCAGTGTCTGAGGCAGAAGTGGCTGGATCGGTTTGAGTCTGGTTCTGTGGGGCTCGACATCCCCACAGTCCTTGTGCTGTGGTTCCAGGCTCTCCTGCGATCCATGGGGGGCACCCTCTACGTGAAAAGGAATCTCCATGTCGCTGCTGAGAGCCACGTCCCGTCTCTGACCAGCCCACAGCGCCATCGGGGCCTAGAATTCGGTCAATATTAACTCGATTCGTTCTTCTTGTGTGCGTGACGTCTTAAAAAAAATAATTTATTGAGGTGAAATTCACATAAAATTAACTGTTTCAATGTGAACAACTCAGTGGCATTTAGTGAGTTCACAGTGTGTGTAGTCATCGCCTCTGTCTAGTTCCAGAACATTCCATCGCTTCAGTGAAACCCCACCCCCGTCAGCACTCACCTCCATCCCCCTCCCCCGGCCCCAGCACCCGCCGGTCCATGTCCGTCTGTGTCTGACAGAATCGTACAACACACGTCTTCTGTGGTGGCTTCTTACTCCCAGCGCGGTGTTTCCACGGCCAGTCCACGTGGTAGCGTGTCAGAGCTGCGTTCCTTTTTATGGCCAAATAACATTCCATTGTGTGGTGGGCCACGTTCTGTCTGTTCAGTTGATGGGCATTTGGGTTGTTTCCGCTTTTTGGCTGAATCCCGCTGCTCTGAACATCGCTGTGTGGTTCACCGTGTTTTCTTGTGTTTCTGTGTGTGTGCCCATACACGTGTTTCCTGTCTTTTCAATCAATGGTTAATTTTTTTCCAGAAGTGCATTTTGAAAATATTATTGATGCCTTTATTTCCATTCCACTAAATCCAATAAAGTTAAATTACAATAAATTTTATTTTTGGTATAAATACAGCATTTTGACTTAAATTAACGTTGTGAGTTTAATATGCCTACTTTTCAATTTTTCAGTGTCTTTCTCCAGTACTTTAATGTCCCAGAAAGACTGTTTACAGCACGTATGAAGCGTGTATGTAGGGCGCATGTTTTCCATTCTGTCCCAGGCCGCGGCATAACTTGGCCAGCACAGGTCGCTGCCGGTCCTGGGGGTGCCGGGTGAGGGCTTGTGGGAGCTTCAGCTGCGCCCCCAACCCCTGCAGTAAAAAGTCATAATAATAATAGTGTCTGCTGAGGATGACGGAGTTCTGTGTCCTTCATAGAGAATCTATGGAAGAGCCTTTGGAAAGCTTTGCTCCTTGTCTTTATCTGTAACATAAGATCTAAGTGAATGCAGCGCCCGCTGGTCCCTGTGGCTTCATGCTGACAGGGTGCGTCTTCCCCATCCTGTCTCCCCACACCCCTCTGTTGCAGAGGCTCAGCCAGGACCGGCTTCCCACCACGCCACTAAGTTCTCAGCAAGACGGCCGGGTTTGGGTGCCCCTGCACGTCTCGTCCGTCCTCGGAGGGCCCGTCGTCCACCACACAGACAGAACCAGCACCAGGCTCAGGAACGGGCCAGCCAGCAGGAGGGGAGGTGCCGGTCCCTGAACCTCCTGGGGCTGTTCCCCACAGCCTGGGCCTGCCGCTCGGAGCAGACGGGCCTACCATTCCTTAAGTGTCCTGTGAACTCGGGCTTCTGCTGCGCAGCATGGCCCTGACCCCGGCCACACGGTGGCGGGTGTGTGTGTGTGACATCAAGACACTGTAGGGACGTCTGCAGCAAGGCTGGGCCTGGGGACCACCGAGCAGCCCCAGGCCTCTCGCACAGGGACGTGGCCTCCCTCCGCATTGACAGCCCTGGTCCACGTGTGGCCACGTCTGTGGCAATCTCGGCCCCTTCGTGGGGCTCTCTGCCCCCTGTGGCCTGGGCTGCCACCACCCTCAACCCTCACTGACGTCGCAGTTCGGAGGCTCAGTCTGAGGCTGCATTGGAGTATATCTGTGGTCAGGCCTGTCCGTGGGGCTGCAGAAGTCAGGGTCACCTCCCGACTCGCGGCTCCAATTCTGAGAGATGACTGAACCGCAGGAACGAGAGTGGATAGAGGCACGTCCGACCTTTGCCGGGACCTCGGGCCGGGGGAGCATGGCTGCGGCGGTGCTGGAAGGAGGAAAACACTCTGGAGGTTTCACAGCCCGTGTGACGCTGTGGGCTCAGCTCCACCCCTGGGCTTGGCTGCTCTGCTCCTGATGGCAACTGTGGAGACCGCAGCCCACCGAGAGCCACAGAGCACCGTCCCACCCGGCAGTGCCCTGGACACCACGGGGAGGCCGCCCTCGGCTCCCTCAGCCTTTCCAAGCGAGACTGGGCCGGCGAGAACGCGGAGTCCGGAAGGAAGCCCTTTTGTCCAGCCCCGTTTATCTAACTGCAGCAGCCGCGGCCGTCCTCTCGCAACAGGCCGTTTCCTTGTGGAACAAGGCGGAGTGTCCATAGTCCGCGGTGGCTTCCCCTCGGGGTCGGCGGACCGTGACCTTCTCTGTCGTCAGGGGTTGGGGTTTGGATTGTGACGATGCCAACGGGAGTGACGCCGTGAGCCGGGCGGGCTCCAAGCTCTTCACCACCACTGAGAACTGGAAGGCGCTGCAGCCTCCGTTTCCCGGCAGAAGACAGTGCAGGCAAAGGTCACGCAGGCAGAAGCAGAGACCGTCCTTGGAAGGTGCGAGTCCCGCTAAGGCCTAAGCTTTAGATAGCGGCAAATTGTCGCCAGCAAAGCGCCTCATCAGTTTCCTCCTCCTCCTTCACGAGGAAGGCTGTGCCTCCCGATGGAGGAGCTGAGGTCGGGCATGGCTGCCCTCCTGGCTCAGGCAGTGTCGCTGGGGAAAATCAGTTCCCAAAGCAACTTGGTGTCCACACGCGTGAAATGCTCATTGAGGGAACTTCCAAACACACACACGGAGGCCAGCCTAAGGTCGCAGGGTGATCCATTACCCGCGGCCATGATGCCAGCACAAGGCTGGCCTTGTTTTGTCTACACCCCACCCACTTCCCCACTGGGTTATTTTAAGCCAGTCCCAGATGTCATATTATTTTATCCATAAACATTTCAGAAAGTATTTCTAAAAGATGAGAACTAAAAAAACCACACACAACCACAATGCCATATTCACATCTAAAATAATTGGCAAGGATTCCTCAAAATCACCAGCTATCAGTGTTCAGGTTTCCTGGTTGTGTCAACATGTCTTTAGGTCGCTGTTTTTCCCAGTTAGCATCTCATAAGTCGTTTTTCATCTTCTCGTCTCCCCCGACCCTTTTCTCTGTGGTTTATTTGTCGTGTCCTGTGGTCCCTGCCGTCTGGGTTTTTCTGGCTGCAGCTGCGGCGGCGTCAGTGCGCCCGTCTTTGCTGGACGCTGTCAGGATCCCACCCCGACACACATGTTTCAGGTTCCGTGTTGGCAAGAACACGCGATGGGGGCGGTTCTGCACGTCTGTGAGAGGACCCATGTCTGCTGGCCCCCCATGGTGTCGTGGCGTTTGGTGTCATCCTAGGTCCTTTCTTGCACTGCATGGGGAAGGCGTTCTAGCTGTATTCGTCCTCTTTCTTCTCTTAGTCGTAAATCTTCTCTGACAAGAGATTCTCCCTCACCAGCCATTTGACCGCCCTGAGGTCTGTCCAGGACAGGCAGAGTAGACGCTCTGCTCTTCCCACTGTTCTCCGGGTTTCAGAAAAACAAGTTGGTTTTTGGCCTCTGCAAAGGTGACTTATGTCATTGTTATTTTTGGTGTGGTTACAAACTCCTGGGTTTTAGCATCTTTGGCATGTTTCGGCCCATTGCAGAGGTGGACTTGCCTGACCCCGGGCCAGCGGCCCTGTCCTCTTGCAAGTGCCCACCTTGTTTCATTGCTCGTTTCCTCAACGTCTCCCCACCTGTGCATCATGTGGTGCTGCTCTGATGGGCAGTTGGTGACGTGTACTAGTTTTTCCTGGTCAGGATTTTTTGGGAGAAAAGGAAGGAGTGGGGTTGGCAAAGGAACAGGATCCCTCTTTCTGCCTTAATAACATTTCTGAAACTTGTCACCCCAGGAGTGGAACAGAGAACCTGTGAGGGCTGTTTTCTCTCTCCTCCTCCTTACGGTTTCTCCTCACACAGAGGTGTCCCTTTGTAAGTCAGCACTCAGAGAGGGCAGGCCCTGGTGGCCTACTGGTTGAGTTCGGCACCCTCTGCTTCAGCAGCCTGGGTGCAGACATATACTGCTGGTCAGTGGCCATGCTGCGGCAGGCATCCCACATACAAAATAGAAGATTGGCACAGATGTTAGCTCAGGGCGAAGCTTCCTCAGCAAAAAAACGAAATATAAAAAAGCTCCAACACTCAGAGGAACAGAGGACAGCCTAGGGCAGCTGTGCCATGAGCCCTCCTCCCTGCAGAGTGGCCCTGTCACCACTGGGCTGCCCCTCACGTGCGCAGGGACGAAGGTGCAGAGGGAGCCCTCTGGGCTAGGAGTTGCTCTTCTCGTGCCCTCCTGGCTAGGACTGCACCCTGAGGGGCTCGTGTGCTCGTGTGGATGCCCCAGCCCCAAGATCAAACACCATCTACCCCCATAAACAGGCTCGGGGTACAGGGACTAGCAGGAGGCCTGCCTGTGAGCGCTGGACCCAGGAGAGAACAGGCAGGAGTCCTGGGGGCAGGAGTGGGGCTGTGGGCAGGGAGCCCAGGTCCTGGGGTCAGGGTCTTGGGGTCGGTCCTGAGGTCAAGGTCCTGGGGTCAGGTCCCGGGGTCAGGTCCTGGGGTCAGGAGAGCTCTCTGGAGGATGGAGGTAGAGCTGCTCCCTGCTGGAGGTCTGGCCACACATGGCTGCAGCACAAGATCCCACAAGACCCTATCCAAGAGGCTGAAGCCATAGAGACTGGACCGGACTCTTCCTCAGCCCCCTGTCCTGCGGGCCTCCTCCTCCACCACCACAGACCTTTGCCCTTCGACTTCTTAGGGCAGCTCCCACAGGAGAGGAAGGCCTGGGGAAAGCTCTGATTGGACAATTGCTGAAGGTGATGTGGAGGGTCCTGATTCCCTGTTCCCGTGGCCGAGGTGGTGGAGGGTCCTGATTGGCCGCAGCCGCGTGGACTGAGCCTCCCCGGGCGGATCGGCTGCTGTTGGGTGGCGGCGGCTGCTGCAATCCTTTGACGTTATAGGGAGAAAGGCCTGGGAGGAGTGGCCGTTCGCTCACGTTGTTTTGGGTCCCACAGATGAACTTCTGTCCTACCTATCGGGCTCTCCTACAGCCAGTGATTATCAATAATACTGACAACATTATCCTTATTTTTGAGTGGATAGTAATTCCCGTGGTTCGGAAACCAAGACAGCGTAAAAGCGTGCAGCAAACTTACTCTGCTCTGCCCCTCCTTCCCGCCTCCTTCGTTAGTGTCGGGACCCTTCCGGATTCTCTCAGCAAACATATGAGAGCATCCATTAGTTTCCACCCTCTTACACAGTAACTCCCCGCGCGCATCGTTGAGTCTAGCGGCTTCCATGACAGTGCTAAAGAGCCTCTGAACTTAAAAAAAAATTGGTAGACTTTGCTTTTTGGGGCCGTGGCAGGTTTAACAAAAAGCTGGGCAGATTATACAGAGAGGTCCCGTCCGCCCCTCCCCTCCCAGTTTCCCTGTTATTAACATCTTGCATTAGTGTGGTGCATTTATTACAGTTTATGAAACAATGTTAATACTTGATTATTAACTGAATCTATAGTTTATATTAGGGTTTCCTCTTGGTGTTGTACACGCTATGGGTTTTGAAAACCGCTTAATGACATATATCCTCCATCACGGTACCATACAGAATAGTTTCACTGCTCTAAAAATCCCCTGTGCTCCACCTACTCCTCCAGCTGTGCATCCACCCTAAAGCCTACAACCACTGCTTCCTCACCGTCTCCAGAGTTTGCCTTTTCCACAGTGGCGTAGAGTTGGAATCACACAGTGTGTATCCTTTTCAGACTGGCTTCTTCCACTTAGTAACGTGCATTTAAGGTTCCTCCAGGTGTTTTCATGGTTTGCTAGTTCACTTATTTTATCGTTGAATGATATCCCACTGTCTGGATGGACGACAGTTTATTTATCCATTCATCTACTGAAGGACGTCTTGGTTGCTTCCAAGTTTTGGCAATTATGAATAAAGGTGCTATAAACATTTGTGTGGACATTTTTGTGTGGACTTAAGTTTTCAGCTGATCTGGGTAAATGCCAAAGAGTTCGAATGCTGAATTGTATGGTGACAGTATGTTTGGCTTATTAAGAAACCACCAAACTGTCTTCCAAAGTGGCTGCACTGTTTTGCGTTCCCACCAACAAGTGGTCCTGTTCTTCCACGTCTCACCAGCGTTTAGTGGTGTCAGTGTTCCAATTTTGATCATTCTCATAGGTATGTAGTGGTGTCTCATTGTTATAATTTGCAATCCCCTAATGACATATGATGTTGAGCATCTTATCATGTGTTTATTTGCAATCTGTATATCTTCCCTGGTGAGGTATCTATTCATATCTTTTCTGCACTTTTTCGTTGGGTTGTATGTTTTCTGATTGTTGTGTTGAGTTCTTTGTACGTTTTGAGTACCAGTCCTTTAAGAGATAGTACTTTGCAAATATTTTCTCCCAGAGTGGGACTTGTCTTTTCATTCTCTTAGCAATGTCTTTTGCAGAGCAAAAGTTTTTAATCTCCTATGTTTACGTCAGTGTCTAATTTTTTTTTCATGTGAATGTCCAGTTGTTCCAGCACCATTTGTTGAAAAGACCATCCTTTCTCCTTTGTCAAGAATCAGTTGACTGTATTCGTGTGGGTCTCTTTCTGGGCTCTCTGTTCTCTTCCATTGATCTATGTGTCTGTTCCTTCACCAGTGCTATCTGGATTAATGTAGGTTTAGGGCAACCTTGAGGTCAGGTAGTATCTGTTCTCTTTGTTCCTCTTCAATATTTGTGTTGACTATTCTGGGATTTTTGCCTTTCCATACCAACTTTAGAATCTGTTCATTGATAACTGCAAATAACTTGCTGGGATTTTGATCAGGATTGAGCTGAATTTACAGATCAAGTTGGGAGAACTGACATCTTAACAATATTGAGTTTTCCTGTCCATGACCATGGAATATCTCTCTATTTACTTGGATCTATTTCAATTTCTTTCATCAGAGCTTCATAGTTTTCCTCATACAGGTGTTATACATCTATATATTTTGGTAGATTGTACCTAAGTATGTCTCTTTCCTGGTGCTAACGTAAATGGTGTTTCAGTTGTTCATTGCTGGTATATAGGAAAGCAATGGACATTTTGATAACATACCTTGTACCCTGCAACCTTGTTACAGTCACTTAGTTCCAGGACTTTTTGTTATTGTTGATTCTTTGGGATTTCCTACATAGACAATCATGCCATCTGTAAGCAAAGATAATTTTATTTCTTCTTTCCCAATTTGTGTGTATTTTTATTTACTTTTCTTGTCCTTCGATACTAACTAGGACTTCCACAATGATTGACTGGGAGTGGTGAAAGAGAACATCCTTGTCTTGCTCCTGACCTTAGGAGGAAAGCTTCCAGTTTCTTACCATGAAGTATGATGTTTGCCGAAGTATTTTTGTAGATGCTCTTTATCAAGTTGAAGAAGTTCCCTTCTATTGCTAATTTGCTGAGACTTTTTATCATGAATGGGTGTTGGATTTTTATCAAATACTTTTCTGCATCTACTTTTCCTCTTTATTGCCGGGAGCCATGTTACCGACGCCTATGCAGCCATCTGACAGGGTCCAGGCTGAGAAGGGCCGAGGGGCGCAGGGACGCCCCTTGGTGAAGAATGGCCGGCCGACACCCCTGATATTTTCTGAATTATATGCATGCTTTCTATCAAGGTTATGACTATACTTGTTTCTGCTTTTTATTCTTGAAGATATATAGTTTAGCTTAGCTTTTCAGCTCTTTACCTTACTAACAAAATGATATTTTCTCTGGGCAGTGTGCTCAAGGGACTGTTAGCCCTGCCTCCTAAAAGACAAAGGAATGCTTTCACCCCCTAAGGGGTGCGGGAATGTAAAGATGTTTAACTGCCCGCTGAGAACGCAAATAGCCCTGGGGATAAGATACCCTGGAGTTGCCTTTTTTTCCCATTAACCATCTACACTAATGGCATAAATGATTGAGGGAGGCAGGGGTGGCTCCCCCAGGATGTAAACAGACGGAATGCTGTCCTGTCCGGAGGCCTGGACCTTCTCTCTTTGATTTAACTTTACCATGAATTACAACAGATGTCAAGGTACCTATCTCTTTTAGCTTAGAGACAACAAACAATAGTTAATTGCGGAGAAGACGATCATTAACCTTATGCTCTATAGAATAGACTGCTAATAAATATTCTTGTGCTCGTTTTTTACTTCCTTATCTCTCTGAAAATATTTGTAGAGCTATTTCTGTACTAATCCTGAAAAATATAAAAACGACACTTGTGCACAGTAAAGTTGGACTTGATAACACCAACCCAAATCTCACGTCTCCTCCTTTCACTTCGCCGACTCCGTCCATCCCTCAGGAACCTGGACTCAGCCGGAGCGGGACTCCGGCACTTTATGATCTTATGATTTTTCCTGTTTAGCTTGTTGATGTGATGGATTACATTAATTGATGTTTGAATGTTGAAAGCCTTGCACACCTGGGATAGACCCCACTTGGCGATGGTGTGTAATTCTTTTTTATACATTGTTGGATTCAGTTTGTTAATATTTTTGTTGAGGATTTTTGCATCTCCATTCATGAAAGATAGTGGTCTATAGTTTTTCCTTTCTTGTAATGTCTTTGTCTGTTTTTTAAATTAAGGTAATGTAGGCCTGATAGAATTAGTTAGAGAGTATTTCCTCTCCTTATGTTTTCTGTAATAGATTGTAGAGAATTGGTATAATTTCTTCCTTAAATGTCTGGTAGAATTCACCAGTGAACCCATCTGAGTCTGGTGCTCTCTGTTTTGGAAGATTGTTAATTATTGATTCCGTTTCTTTAATAGATACAAGCCTGTTCAGATTATCTATTTCTCTTATGTGTGTTTTGGTGGACTATGTCTTTCAAGAAATTGGTCCGTTTCATTTAGGTTATCATATGTGTGGGATCTGTACTGATGGCCCCCTCTTTCATTTCTGATGTAGTAATTTGTGTCTTTTCTCCTTTTTCTTGGTTAGTCTGGTTAGAGGTTTATCAATTTTATTAATCTTTTTAAAGAACTAGCTTTTGGTATTGTTGATTTTCTCTATTGTTTTCCTGTTTGAAATTCCATTGATTTATTATTTCTTTTTTCTTCTTACTTTGGATTTAATTTGCTCATCTTTTTTAGTTTTCTAAGGTGGAAGTTTAGATTATCGACTTTAGATCTGCCTTCTTTTCTAATATATGCATTCGGTGCTATAAATTCCTCTATAAAATCCTCTAAGCACTGCTCCCACTGCATCCCACAAATTTTGATACATTGTATTTTCATTTAGTTCAAAATACTTTTTAATTTCTCTGGAGACTTCTTCTTTGACCCATATGTTATTTAAAAGTGTATTGTTTAATCTCCAAATATTTGGGGACATATCTTCAGACTCATTGATTCTTTCCTCATCAGTCTACTAAGGAACTCATCAAAATATTCTTTATTTCTGTTACAGTGGTTTTTTTTCTTGCATTTCCTTTTTGTTCTTTCTCAGAGTTTCCCATCTCTCTGTGTACATTACCCGCCCATTGTTGCATATCACCCATTTTTCCCATTAGAGCCCTTAGCTTTTTAATCATGGTGGTTTTAATTCCTGATCTGACAATCCCCAAATCTCTGCCATATCTGAGTTGGTTCTGATGTGTGTTTATCTGCTCAGTGCTTTTTCTTTAGCTTGCCTTGTGACGCTTGTCCAGAGCCTGCCATGCTGCGTCAGTGACAGGAGGTGAGCTACAGGGACCCTTAGCATTTTTGTGGGTTCTGTTTATGTGGCGTCCTTTCTCCTCACGTTGCTCTGGCTGCTGCCTCCAGTGCGTGTCGGAAGGAAATGGTGGGAGCAATCATTCTTACCTTGTTTCTTACCTTAAAAGGAAACTGTGTGATGTTTGACTATTATGCATTAAATTAACTGTAAATTTTTTTGAATGCCCTTTATCAGATTGAGGTAATTTCCCTCCGTTTAGCTGTGTTCTTCCAGTTTGGGTTCTTCTAGTTTGCTGGGGGATTTTGGGGTTTGTTTTTAAAGATCATGAATGTTTGTTGAATGTTGTCAAAGCTTTCTATACCTCTGTTGAGATGATCGTATGAATTAATCTTTTGTTCTGTAATCCTGTAAATTACAAAAATTGATTTTTAAAATTAAGTCCTTTTATTTTGGATTAATTGAGGACACACTCAGTTGTAAACCGTAATGCAGAGAGATCACGTTCACCCTTTTCCTAGCTTCCCTCCAATGGCAACAATGCGGAAAACCGTGGACCACGTCACAGCCGGAACCCTGACACCAGTACAACCAAGTACAAAGCATCACCCTCACCGGGTGCCCACTCCCAGCCACGCTCCGGGCCCTCGAGCAGCAGTTTTAACGTCTTGTCCAGCGTTTATGGTTGTGACCTTCGGGAGGACCGGCTCCGGGGAGGGGCTGCTCTGCACAAGCGGAACCTGCTCCTCTCTGTGGGTGTGTTACGGAAGTTTCCACATTTCTTCACGTGTGGAAAACTTCCCCCCAGTTTTTCCTTTATTTATCATGTTTATTCCCACGAAGAGTTTAAAAAGTGTGACACAGTTAATTTTATCCGCCCTTCTCTCAGTGCCTCTGAATTTTGTATCCAGAGGTGTCCAGGTCTGCTCAGAGCAGTCTTCTTCATCCCAAGATCATAAAAATGGGCACCTCTGTTCTCCCCATGACCTCTCTTTCCTTCTTCTTTCACATTTAAGTCCTTGATCCATCTGAAATGTATTTAATACATGGAATGAAGAGTAAAGATTGGAGTTTGTTTTACCAAATGGATAATTGTTTATGCTAATATCACTTACTAAATAATTTATCATTTAAATATTTTATTGTGGGTCCTTAATGTTAACTCTTAAACGTCAGTACTGCTGTTGCTGTTTCACAGATGAGGTATCTGAGATCAAGATGAATAAGTTATTCAAGGTCACACAGCTAAAAACTTGAAAAGCTGGAATCAGGTCAGGTTTGCAGGCTCCATGCTCCACCCCCTCCGCTTCGCAGCTGTAAACCACCTCATCTAATGTCAGAGCTCCAGGGGCCCGGGAGCTGCATCTCCGGGAGATGGCGATTTGGGGAAGCCACCAACAGCACGAGAGTCTGCGGGCTTAGAGTCCAGAGCTGCCAGATGGGAGACATTGTGTCCTTGTGGCACGGAGACAGCTATCCTAAGCATCTCAGCCCACACCAAGTTTGGCTTCACGTTGCACTAGCAAGATTCTGTTGTCAATTTCAAAGTCGTGTATTGCTATCTGAGATGCACTGATTAGATTCAAATGGGAAGACTTGGAAGAAATAGGAAGATTTCTGCTTAAGAGAGAGGAGAGAGGGAGTTGGCTGGTGGCTGGTACATTCCTTCCCGTTATCCCACACTTTTGTGGTGGGAAAAAGCTTGCGTTGCTGCGAGGTGAGATGGAGGAAAAGCAGTTGGTTTGGCAGACAGACCATGAGGGATTCTCCACAACGGGGCCCAGTGGGAAAGGCCTGTTCCTCTCATTACCCGTCACATTCCACAGGGAAATCAGCTGGAAAACGTGACATCATGTCCAGTCTCTGAGTCCTGAATGAGTCTGTGGTTCCTGACCCAGGAGAAGAGCATGTGCTGTTAAATAGCAAAGTGCGGGTGTCATAATGCAGGGCTCTGGGACATCCAGGGCCCTCTTCACACCGCTTCTCCTCGGAGCCCCTGGGAGCAAGTGACAAGTGTGTATGTGAAAACATGCCAGAGTCTCCAGTGGACCCTGGACCTCAGGAGTCTGCAATATGGGATTCACGGTGGAGCACGATCTGTGATAGTGGTGGAGACTGAGCACAGGGAGGGTGCACTGGAAC
This sequence comes from Equus przewalskii, assembly GCF_037783145.1. Lineage (NCBI taxonomy): Eukaryota > Metazoa > Chordata > Mammalia > Perissodactyla > Equidae > Equus > Equus przewalskii. The sequence goes on from NC_091846.1 coordinate 80,541,387, forward strand.
GTTCCCTGGAGGTTAGGGGTGTGTTCAGCCTTAGACGTCAGCATCTGGCCCACGCTCATTCCCAGGAGCAGAGGGAGCCGTGGAAGGTCTGGAGCTATGGAGTGAAGGATGCGGCTGTGCAGCCGGGTGCAGAGGGAGCCGTGGAAGGTCTGGAGCTATGGAGTGAAGGATGCGGCTGTGCAGCCGGGTGCAGATGGAGCCGTGGAAGGTCTGGAGCTGTGGAGTGAAGGATGCAGCTGTGCAGCCGGGTGCAGATGGAGCCGTGGAAGGTCTGGAGCTGTGGAGTGAAGGATGCGGCTGTGCAGCCGGGTGCAGATGGGGCCATGGAAGGTCTGGAGCTGTGGAGTGAAGGATGCAGCTGTGCAGCCGGGTGCAGAGGGAGCCGTGGAAGGTCTGGAGCTGTGGAGTGAAGGATGCGGCTGTGCAGCCGGGTGCAGATGGAGCCGTGGAAGGTCTGGAGCTGTGGAGTGAAGGATGCGGCTGTGCAGCCGGGTGCAGATGGAGCCGTGGAAGGTCTGGAGCTGTGGAGTGAAGGATGCGGCTGTGCAGCCGGGTGCAGATGGGGCCATGGAAGGTCTGGAGCTGTGGAGTGAAGGATGCGGCTGTGCAGCCGGGTGCAGAGGGAGCCATGGAAGGTCTGGAGCTATGGAGTGAAGGATGCGGCTGTGCAGCCGGGTGCAGATGGAGCCGTGGAAGGTCTGGAGCTGTGGAGTGAAGGATGTGGCTGTGCAGCCGGGTGCAGATGGGGCCATGGAAGGTCTGGAGCTGTGGAATGAAGGATGCGGCTGTGCAGCCGGGTGCAGATGTGTTTGGGCTGGTGGGAGTGGAGGCTCATTCGAGCTGAGAGGACATTGAAAGAGGCTATGGCCAAACTGCCCATCCTCCATTCGGTGATGGAGACGTGGACTGTGTAATGGGGACTGAGGGAAGGGCAGAAGCAGGTGCGCTGACACAGAAGTGACAACCCTGCAGGGCCCTCAACGCTCCCCATTGCCTTCAGTGACCAGGCTCGAGCTCCGCCCTGCTGCACGTCTGCTCCCTGCCTCTCCCTCCAGCCTCACCTCTTTCCACCTCCACCCATCTGTGTGCCTGACGCTGAGCGTCTTGACGACTTGCCTTCTCTGATGCACCTCACACTCTGTGGACTGAGGTCCTCCACACATAAGGCAGCCTTGGCCTGAACTCTCCCCTATGCCCCTGACGCCCCCGTCCCATCCTCCCACCCTCAGCTTAGGGCCCCATCTCCCGTGGGCCTTTCCTGAACCTCCACCCATGACCGACGAGGGTGTCCCTTCCACGCGCTCGGCCCGTGGGCTGGGATTACGTTTGCGCGTCGGCTTCGTCAGGCCGCACACTCCTGAAGGCGAGTCCCTCGTGTTGGCAGGAGCTCAGCAGAGGAGTCTGAATGTCTGGAGGGACAGATTGGATGTGGAGAAGAAGGACAGGGGTTAACGCAGATCAACGTTTAGGTCTGCTGACCGGGAGAAGTCGTCCAGATCATCAGTGTCAAAACTTCCGCTCTGCAAGGGCCCCATGAAGAGGATGAAATGACAAGCCACAGACTGAGGGAAAACATCTGAAAATCACCTTCCTAACAAAGGACTTGTATCCAAAACATAAAGAATGCTCTACATTCAACTGCAAGAAAACAAGCAACCCAATCAGAAAATGAGCAGAAGATTGGAACAGACACTTCACCAACATCATTAGCCATGAGGGAAATGCAGGTTAAAAACACAGTGAGATATCACTTCACAACTATCAGAATGGCTAAAACGAAAAATAGCAGCAACACCACATGCTGGTGAGGATGTGGAGAGACTGGAACTCTCATTGGCTACGGGTGGGAGTGGGAGATGGCACGGCCAACATGGAGAATAACTGGGCAATTTCTTATAAAGTTGGACGTATGCTTAGCCATGAAACTCAGCACCATGCTCCTTGGGATTTACTCTAGAAAAAGGAAAACTTATGTTCATACAAAAGTTCATAGCAGCCTTATTTGTAATAGCCACAACCTGGAAACAACCTAGATATCCTCCAACCCCCAAATGGACAAGCACACTGTGGCCTACCCTGTCACAGTGGATCTATCAATAGAGGTGGATGCTCACAGCAATAAAATGAGGGGAACCATCAACAACACCCTTGGCAAATCTTAAGAGCGCTGGGATGAGGGAGAAAGCCAACCTCAAAATGCACAAACCCAAGATCCCACTTGTATAACATTCCTGAAGTGACAAAATTGGAGGATAGAACTGGCCAGTGGTGGCCAGGGATTAGAGTGGGGGGTGACCATTCAGGGGTGGCATAAGAGAGTGAACTGAAGTTAATTCTTTGTGACTTTACCAGAGGCAGATACAGAAAACCCAAGCCCAGGTGGCTTACGGGAGAAATGATTTGATCTGTTGGCTTGTGGAACTCGGAGCCCAGGGAAAGAGCTGGCCAAAGCATGGACCTTGGCCCCTCCACCTTCCTGTGGGCCCTCAGCATCTGCTCTGCTCTCAGATGGGCCCCACTGTGCAGCCAATGGGAGCTCCAAGGCCTGGGAGGGACAACCTCAGTCCCGGAGGCTTCCTGATGCCTGGGGGCCCCTGGGACCCTGTTCAGACCACTCATACCAGATGAGCCTGCAAAAGAAAACCAAGGTAGTTTCTGGAAAGAGGGACAATTGACAGAGATGGACAAAGAGCAAGTATCAGCCACTCATGTCACACCCATTGACTGCCAGCATGGGGAGCAGATATTCAGTGTTTAGAATAATGCCCCAGACTAGGTAAATTCAGGAACAGCAGGGTTGTTATGCAAAATCAATCGCTATCCATTTAGTAAAGAACCCACAAAGATAACCCTAGTGGACTTTGGGATGTTTTGGAAAGTGAGCATCTTGTTCAATGGCCTTGAGTAGTTCTGAAGCTGAAGGGGTCTGAAGCTACAGCCTCAGTACCCAAGACCACCCACACATATTAGGACAGCAACAGCTGCTGGCAAATCACAGCACAACACAAAAGCTGAACTCTAACTCATCCAACACTCCTGTCTCCTGAGCAAACCCTCCTCTCTGACTCACCCAACCCTCCTCTAACTCAACAAACCCTGCTCTAACTCAACAAACCCTCCTCTCTAACTCAACAAACCCTCCTCTAACTCACCAAACCCTCCTCTAACTCACCAAACCCTCCTCTAACTCACCAAACCCTCCTCTAACTCAACAAACCCTCCTCTCTAACTCAACAAACCCTCCTCTCTAACTCAACAAACCCTCCTCTAACTCAACAAACCCTCCTCTAACTCAACAAACCCTCCTCTAACTCAACAAACCCTCCTCTAACTCAACAAACCCTCCTCTAACTCAACAAACCCTCCTCTCTAACTCAACAAACCTTCCTCTAACTCAACAAACCTTCCTCTAACTCAACAAACCCTCCTGTAACTCAACAAACCCTCCTGTAACTCAACAAACCCTCCTCTCTAACTCAACAAACCCTCCTCTAACTCAACAAACCCTGCTCTCTAACTCAACACTACTACTGAGTCCTGGCCATTGAGAGATTTTCTCAGAGAAACATTCAAACAGAAGTGATGGAGGTTTGTAGATTTACTTCCCTGGAGAAGTTATATTCCAGTTGCCACATATTTCAGTTACTAGAAGCTGGGCTAAGTCAGCAGAGAAGCCAAGGAAGGAAGCCACAGAGAAAGGCATCTCCCCAGAGTAATTCCCCAGACAATTTAGAGCTTTCAGTGGAATTGGATTTTGGATGACAGCAGCCAGCTAAGAGGAAAGAATTCTTGAGATTCTTAGCAGGGTCTGAGTCTGGGTATTTTGTTGAAGCCCAGTCATGATTCCCACTCCTGGACTATCTGTCCTGAAGGATGTGGGGGTTTTGAAGGTAGAATTTACGTCTAATGAATTGTACAATTTTGGTAAATCGACAGTCCTCTGTAGCCCTCACCCGATAACATGTAAGATGTCTCCACCCAGCCAGAATTTCATGTCACTCCCTTCTCTGCTGACTTCCCCATGCCACCACAGGCAGCGTGTGTTCTGAGGGGTCCGTCAGATGAGTTTGGCCTGGTTTTGAGTCCCTTGGAGATGGATGCGTGCAATCCGCTCTCTTGGTGTCCAGCCTCTTCCCCTCAGTGGACCGTCTGTGAGATTCACCCAGTCGTCTGCTGGATATTTTAGTCCTCAGGAGGAGTAGGGCCCCATCAGGACCCTTTTCCTCCTGCAGCTGCTTCGCCAAGTGAGGAGGGGGCTCGAGTCAGGGGTGAGGGGCCCGATTCCCTGACCACTGTCTAGACAGAGACTGTCCTCTCCTTGCCACCAGCGACAGTGTCTGCAGCCCGGGCAGTGCTGCACCAAAGGCCCCACCGGCCGTTTAGAGTCAATGACAGGATGAGCTGGAGGGGAACGAATGAAACGCAGACCCTGAGGTTTGAAGCTCCTCCAGGGCGCATTTGCGAGGTCCACCACAGCTGGGGTGACCAGGCGATCAGACTTGGTGAGATTCACCCTAAGAGGAAGGCTGGCCCCTCCAGTGGAGGCCGGTAGGTGGAATTAAACAGCAGAATGCTCAGAATTCTCTTGAGCAGTGAGAACTAGCTTCTTGTTGCTGATGCTTCTCTTTCCTTCCAGCAAAGCTGAGTTTAGATCCTCTGAACCATCAACAAACCAAAGCTTTTAGCTCATGGGGGGTCTGGGGTTCTCATTTCAAGCTTGAAAGGACCTGGAATAAGAATACGTCATCCTTAATTGGACCTCAGGCTCCAACAAGGCAAAAACAAGCTTTATCACAACCACCCACAGGCTGGAGGAGGATGAAAGCCGCCCCTCTAAGATCGGGCCGCAGGCAGAGCCACACCGCGCTTCCGACCGGCTGGCTCCCACCATCTGGCAGCTGGCCCTGCAGGTCACAGGACCTCAGACTTGATGGGAGCGGAAAGGTCACGTCATGCAGCTCAGCGTGCAAGGTCCCCTGTGCCCCCTTGCCCCTGCCTCCCTCGTCTGCAGCCCAACAGCTCCCCCCATCTTCTCCAACCCTGTAGAACCTGTGTGGCCACTCAGAAAACAAAATGCATTAAGCTGTCCAACCTGGAAGCAACGAATAACTGAAATTAGAGCTGAGCTTCCAGGAAAAAGATGTGGAATGTTGTCAAGCCTCTGCCAGTTCCGTTTCCTGTTCAGCCTGAGACCCGGCTGAGCGTGAAGCCAGCAGTGTTGGGGTTTTCTCTCTTGGTCCGTTGCAACCAGTAAACACGCTTTGAGCTTTCCTGCATCGGGACTCTCAGTTTCCCTGGCCTCCCACGTCCCCCCACACCAAGGACGTCTGACCGGGCAGGGCCTCGGGATGTCCGAGGCCTCTGTGGAACGGATGCTGGCCTCACCCTCAGTCGTGGGGCCAGAACTTCTGCCACGGGACCTTACACTCACCAGGATTCAGATCCCTTCTTTTTGTCTTTTCCAGCACCCAGTACTTTCGGTACAAACAGTAGGTGCCCCATAAATACGGGAAAAACCCATAACCTTCATGGTAGACTCTCCTTAAACAAGCTGTGCACTATTTACCATTCTTTGCACAGCTCTTCAAAGTAGAAGAACAAATTCCTTCTTAAAACTCGCCCACAAAACACAAATGTTTCAGTATTTGAGTCTATCTTATTTAACTAAAAGCACTGTCTTGGTGTAAGGTCAGCCAGGTAATATATGTCAAGAGTCTTAGAGGCATTCGTATCCTTATTCCAATATTCTACATCTAGGAGTTTATCCAAAGGAACGAATTCAAAACATGGAAAAAACCTTTATGCCCCAAAATGTTCATTATAGGATAGCATTATTTGTAATCATGAAAAATACAAACCACCCAGATGTCCAAGAGGGAGATTCTTAGGTGGACTGTGGCAAATTCTGTTAATGATAATGATGGTAAAGCAATAAAAATCGATGCTCATCAAGAGTTAATGACATTCGTTCATACATGTGTGAGTCATGGTGAAGTGTTCTGTGCAATGATTCTGTTGCAAAGGAAATAAGATTAGATACACGGCATATGAGAACGACCTTTTTTTTTCTTGAACTACAACGTGAAAGTTCTCAAGAACATATGGTAAAGCCACAGTTTTCTCTGGTGATGGGACCTGAAGTGGTGTCTTCTTTTTTTCTTTCCCAAATTTCCATAATGAGCATTTTATGATGGGAACTCCCACAGAGCCTGGCTCCGCTTTGCTGTAGCTTCCGCTCACGTGTGCTGCTGCTGCTACTGTGCTGCGCCGTTTCCCCTGCGTCCTCTTTGCCGCTGCACTGGGAGTTCCTTGAGCAGGCGGATGCCACCCTGGAGACATGGGCCATGCCTGTCGTCAGAGCAGGACGAAGGGTTCACCTGCGTGCTTCCCCCTCTGTGCTGACCGGGAAGCAGACGGACGAGGCTCTCAACCCGCCAAAGTACACAGCGCTGGCAGAGCCTGTGGCCACCACATCCCACTGATAAACTCCGGTGGGAGAATTAATATTTTTGGTCTATTAATGCCATTCCTGGAAATGACATGACTCATTTCCAAACACCTCCATTGTTCCAGCACATACTTTCCTTATAAGGCTGCCCTTGGTGGCCGAGGAATTTGCTGCTGAAGGAAAGTCCTCGTAAATCCCCAGACAATGGCCCCTCATTGTCTGCCTCTCTGGCAGGAGGACAGACCTCGTGGCTTTGGACTCACTTTCTTCCAAATGTGCACACCGTCAAGGACAGAGGACCTGTCTGTGACGTCAATAATCAGGGCACTTTTGGAGCGTGCCTCTTTTCTAGCATTTAAGGAAGAAATCAACTTCCAGGAAGATGGCCAAAGGGATAGCTTTCCTTGGGGGAAATACTCAGACAAAGCGAGAGTAATACCCAAATAAAGGACAACTAGCAAAGTCCAGCAAGGAACCCCCCAAAAATAAAGGGGAAATTTGGAGAAAAGACCAGCCCCAGTCTGGTTACCGCTAACTGCCCCCGGGTGGGAAGAATAGTGGGAGGGACCCAAAGAGGAGCCTGCGTGCTGGGGCTGGAGCAGCAGGCAAAAGCCATCACTCCAGCACATCTGGATTTCCACCACCTATTTTAAAGAGAGAGAGAGAGTGCCTGTAAAGGCGAGACAGGTTAGTGGATTCCGATACTAAGCTTGTAATTGTGATAGATACTTCACAGCATCAAGCATGAAGATGACATTGCAGAAACCATGAGCCTGGAAGAACAACCACAAAGGTTCACTTGCAGGTGCCGGGGATAACGTGGTGGCCGTGGTGACAACGCAAATGATCGTGATGGTAATCACCCCGGCTGCTGGCCGCAGGATGCACTCACTGTCTTGTGTAATCTTACTGCAACCCAGGGCAGGGTTCTTGTACCAAGTCCACAAATAAGAGAACTGAGGCCTGCAGAGATCACATGTCTGACCCAAGATCACGTAATTAGGAATCGAGCAGGGCCACGTTGCAACGCAGGTGTAACTTTCAAGCCCTTACCAGCAATGCAGCCATGAATAATTCAAAAGATGATTCCAGAAACTTTCCCGACCCAGAGTGAACCTGGCATCAATGTTACAGGCAGACAGCCCTGCCCCAAAGCAATTTTAAAGAGAGGCTCCTCCCCCATCTCCAACCTCAGACACCTGCTTGTCCAGTTTTTAGATTAAAAAAAGAGAACAGATCATATAAGCACCTATGAAGAAATGAGGGGTGATACCTGAATAGTTTGGATTCATCCCTTAGACTTTTGGAATGAGGGTACCTCGGGGGAAACGTTCAATAAAGTGTTCCAGTGCATCTCGTCTCTGCTACATAGCCCGTGGGCGCTTCAGATGGAGCACGTCTAACACATGGCTCTCGATTGTCCCCTGGACACCCATGTGGGCCCCTGACCTTCCCCTCCTGGGAAACAGAACCCCAGCATCCAGGCTTCTCCCACAGCCTCTCCAGTCCTCCTGGAAGGGAGGACATGCGCCCTCCAGTCTCTCTGAATCAGGCGATGAATTGGGCTCCAGCTCACCGGAATTTCTGCATTCCTGATGGACATCCTGTAAGTCCCAGTCAACCACAAGAGTCATCCCCTTCGATATGAAGCCAGAGTGAAAATCGCCAGCAGGTGGCATCAAACTGCAGGGGCTCTGGTGAGAGGTGGTCTGCAGACTGCGCTGGCCCCAGTCTCGACATGGCAGTAACGTCCTCTCATGATCCACCCACCTGGATGTTTGAGCCCACTTGTGTTGCTGAGGTGGGATTTTATTCTATTGCAAAATTGTAGTAATTAGAAGAAGGTGATTATAATTGAATCTAGGAAGTAAAGATGCATTTAATAAATTCTACAAAACTTCAGTCTATCATATTGCAATAATATTAAAACCAACTAAGAAAAAGAAGGATGAAAAGCTACCCAAACAGCGAAATTAAGATTATCTTCTTAAATAAACCAGAAATGGTGCCTATGTAGAAGGCACTGTGAAAAGGTAATTAAAAGCAATGAAACACAGATACAACACACTATGGTTTATAACATGAAGCTCAAGCATTATTTCATATGGCAATGTTTCCCAAATTTCAGTCTTCTGCATGCTAACTTCAAAGTTTTGCCATATCCCTATCTTGTGAATTATTCTCATTTATCTAATGCATCTTTGGTAGACTCGGTTTTTAAATTGAAATACATTTAGCAGCACCAGAAACAGTATCTTTAAAATTGCAGATTTGTTGTCCTGGCTGTGGTTTTTCTACAGTATGCTGAAATAAATTAGCAACTTTTAAAATAAAAAGGATCCATCCATGGACCACAGGAAACCTTTTGGGTAACCCCCTCCCCCAACACACACACTTTGGGACTTAAGGAAATGCATAGTAATCTACATCTTCCCCATGAAAACACAGGTGGCACAATGGATAGCGCATGTGAACAGGTGGATGAAGGCACTCAAAACAGAAAATGGAGCAGCTTTCGCCCCCTCAAAGGGCACTTGACTTGCATACAAAACATCCTGAAACATTGCCTGTGGGCACACGATGCGCCTCATTTTACTAAGGAGTCCTCCAACACAGGCAGGCAACCCCACCTGAAATCTCAGGCAATTTGCTGCCCCAGGTAAATTCTCTCTCTAGTCGGACTCCTCCTGATGGAGCAGATCTAACATGTCTATGGAAAGTTATCACCATAATTTGTGTTAACCCTGAGAAATAGAAGAATAGTATAAATATCTGAATAGTTACCAAGATGACGCTCTAAAATTCAAACTATTTTTTTACACTTAATTACTTCCTAATTTTAAAAATAATCATGTGTATTGCAGAGCACTTGAAAAATACAAGAAAACACCACTAAGGAAACGCAATTCATCCAGAGTTAACCACTGTTAAGATTTTCACACATTCTTGATATCTTAATACCTACGTAAATGCATAAATATGTCATATCAATGTAGATACATATTTTCACAAAAATGCATTCTTGCTGTGTATATGGCTCTGTAACATGCTTTTTCTACTTAGCAATATTATTAGAACTTTTCAAGTTTACTAAAACCTCGTCTGAAATACCATTTTAAAGGCTCCGTGGAATTTCATAACTGGAAATTACGGTAATTTGTCTGGCTGGTAGCACTGGAGACTTTCGGAACTGCTTGCACTTCTTCACCTCGACAACAACCGGGCCAGACGCCCAGCCCACGAGCTCAGGGGACACGCAGCTAAAACAAAGCATTTGAGGTGCATTGTCACTGTTTCGTTCCCTGCTTTAACCAAATTTTTCACTTATCTGACCAAATATTTCAACAAACAAAACGGCTCCTGAGAGTCCAATGTGTTTCTCCACTTAGGCCATTTTTGGGCCCCTTAGTGGAGGGTATGTTTTCACCTGCTTTGTAAGGGTGCATGGTGCAGTTTCGTATTTTTATACATCTTATACTTTTCCTGCACTCAGATCTACCAGGCCTCCCGGCTCTGGTTTCTGCTTTTCATATTATGCTTACATCTCTCAACTTACTCAGGTTTCTCTTACAGTCCCTTTCAAAATTTATTATTTCTTCAATATAAGTTTTGTACACATTTCTTGACCTAACTGATCCTAGGATTTAACAAATTGCGTTGCTATTTTGAACGGGTCCTCCATCCTCACCATGGTTTGCTAAGTGGTTATTGCTGGCAGCTGGAAACGCTATTGGTTTTGTATATTAATTTTATTATCCATCATTGTAATTTCCTCTCTTAGTTTTACTAATTTTGAGTCTATTCTTTGGGGTGTTTGAGGAAGTTTTGTGGCTCAAAGCTCTGATTCTGGAATCAACCAGACCTGTGTTTGCATTCCAGATATCCATTCGCTAGATCGAGGTTTTGGGCAAGTCATTATATTCTCTCTTTTTTTTCCAGCTTTATTGAGATACAACTGACAACTAACATTGTACAAGTTTAAGGTGCACAACCTAAAGATTTGATATATGTATATATCGTGAAATGATATATACGTATCATTAAGGTTAGTTAACACATCCGTCACCTCACATTGTTACCATATTTTTGTGTGTGGTGAGAACGTTTAAGATCTACTCTCTTAACAAATTTCAAGTATTCAATACAGTATTGCTAAACCTAATCACCATGCTGTACTTCAGATCCCAGAACTTATTCATCTTATAGCTGGAAGTTTGTGCCCTTTGACCAACACCTCCCCATCTCCCCCTCCCCAACCACCAATCAACTGGAAACCCCCAATAGACTCTCTGTTTCTATCAGTTGGACTTCTTTAGGTTCCACATATAAGTGAGAGCATATGGTGTTTGTCTTTCTCTGACTGACATTTCACTCAGCACAATCTCCTCCAGGTTCACCCATGTTGTCGCAAATGGCAGGACTTTCTTCTTTCTCATCGCTGAATAATATTCCATTGTGTGTGTGTATATATATGTATACCACATCTTCTTTGTCCATTCATCCACTGATGGACACTTAGCTTGTTTCCATGTCTCGGCTGTTGTGAATAATGCTGCGGGAACATGGAGGTGCAATGTCTCTTTCAGATAGCGATTTCATTTCCACTGGATATGTTCCTGGGGGGGGATTGCTGGATCATATGGCAGTTCTATTTTTAATTTTTGGAGGAACCTCCATACTGTTTCCCATAGTGGCTGCACCAATGTACATTCCCGCCCACGGTGCAGAGAGTTCCCTTCTCTCCACATTCTCATCGACACTTGTTATTTGTTGTCTTTTCGATAACAGCCACCTAAGAGGTGTGAGGTGATATCTCCTTGTGGTTTTGATTTGTATTTCCCTGATGATTAGTGATGTTGAACATCTTCTCATGTACCTATTGGCCATTTGTATGTTTTCTTTGGAAAAATGTCTATTCAGGTCCTTTGCCCATTGTTTAATTGGATTATTTGTTTTGCTATTGAGTTGTATGAGTTCCATATGTATTTTGGGTATTAACCCCTTTTCAGATAGATGGTTTGAAAATATTTTCTCCCATTCCATAGATTGCCTTTGCATTCTACCAACTGTTTCTTTGCTGTGCAGAAGCTTTTTAGTTTGATGTAGGCCCACTGGTCTACTTTTGCTTTTGTTGCCTGTGCATTTGGTGTCATATTCAAGAAATCATGGCCAAGGCCAACGTTGAGGAACTTTCCCTGTGTTCTCTTCTAGGGGTTCTATGGTTTCAGGTCTTACGTTCAAGTCTTTAGTCCATTTCAAGCTAATTTTTGTGAGTGGTGTAGGATAGAGGTCTAGTTTAATTCTGTTGCATGTGGATGCCCAATTTTCCCAACACCAGTCATTATTTTCTGAAGGCCTCGGGTCCGTCATCTGTAAAATGTGTGTGGTAAGACCCACAACACAGGATGGAGTGACAGCGAAGTGAGATAACGTGTTTAAAAGAAGGTACGATAGGTGTGCTTAGACAACCATGGCCTAGACAGGCCACGTGCCAATGGTGAGTCTCTTTTCTCTTCTCTTTCCTTTTCCTGTCTTCTCTTTCTCTTTCTTTTTCCCTCCCCCTTTTCTCTCTCTCTCTCTCCCTCTCTCTCTCTCTCTCTCGCTCTCACTCGTTCCCTCTCTTCTTTTTGATGTTGTGTCTCTTCTTTCTTTTTTGGTCTTGCTGCGTTGGGTAGAACATCTGGAAGGCCGAGTAACAGTGGAGACAGTCTGCTCCCCACGGCCCGGAAGACGCTGAGGAAGGTCACCGTTTCACCCCCCAGGGTGCTGTTGCCTGCCTCTGTTTCATGCTTCTTGTCGGGGGTTCCTCCAAGCACACACTTCTCAGCCACCTCCTCTCCCGGATTTGGGGAGCCTGGCCCCGTCCATGACCGACAAAGTCAAGGAGCAGCACTAGGAGGAAGTCAGGGAGCCTTTCAATGTTGCTTGGATCAGATGTGCATTTGTAAACATCCAGTGCCCTTGCTTGACAGAAGTCCAGGGTGGTCTTGAGGACGAGCTGGGCTCCAGGTCAGGGACTGCTGTTGGGCTCCATGCTGATGCCCACTGCCTGTGGGTCCCCCCCCGACCCGCCCCACCTCTCCCAGCAGGAGGATTTACTCTGGAGGGTGCCTTGTAATGCAGTGAGAGTTACCTCCTCCTCCACCACCTTTTCTTGCTTGCTTATCTCTAAGTCCAAAGAGATGTTGAAACACGTCGGGCAAGAACATCTGGGCAGCTTCCCGGTAGAGGCAGGCTTGTCTCACGGAGAGGATTTATGACTTCAGATGCACAGCCAGGAGAGGCGGTAAAAGCTAGCACATAGAACATACTTGAGAGCTTCCCACCAACTTAAAAAAGCAAAAACATGTTGAGGATGTTTCCTTTTATTTCCAGTTATCAATAATTTTTATCAGATAAGGTTACTAATTTTTATCGATGCCTTTTTGGCACAGGTGAAAAAACCAAAGATCTTTCCTCTTTTGGTCTACTTCCTTTTTGTTTCCTTAATGGTGTCTTTCCAAAAGCAAAAGTTTTAAATTTTTATCAAGTCCAATTTATCAAGTTTTTCTTTTATGGCTCATGCCTTTTGTGTCCTAAGAAATCTTTGCCTACTCCCAGGTTGCAAAGATTTTTCTTCTAAAAGTACTATAGTTTTTATTTTACATTTACGGCTATGACCCATTTTGAAGTTAATTTTTGTGTGTACTGTGGGGCAAGGGTCAATGCTGTTTTTTTTCTGCATATGAACATCGAGTTGTCTTAGCACTATTTGATGAAAAGACGTTCCTTTCTTCGATAAGTTGAAATGAATTGACCATATATGTGCAGATGTGTTTTTGCCGATGTGTAAAGATACGGTTGATCTTGGTCCATTACGCTTGAATCCTGCAACACGGCCAAATTCACATCCTACTTCTGGTAGTTGTCTTATCATGCACGAATGGGTGTTCACTTTTGTCAAACGTTTTTTCTGCTCAGTTGGCATGATTGTGTGATTTTTCTTCTTTTGTCCACTAATATGGTGGATTACACCGAATGATCTCCAAATATTGAGCCACCTTGCATCCCTGGAATAAGCACCACTTGTTCATGATATATCATTCTTTTTATATATTGCTGAACTCTATGTACTAATGTTTGTTTTTGTTTTGTTTTGTTTCTGAGGAAGATTAGCCCTGAGCTAACTACTGCCGATCCTCCTCTTTTTGCTGAGGAAGACTGGCCCTTAGCTAACATCCGTGCCCATCTTCCTCTACTTTATATGTGGGACACCTGCCACGGCCTGACAAGCGGTGCCATGTCCACACCCGGGATCCAAACCGGCTTCTATGTGCATGAGAAATATTGGTCTGGAGTTTTCTTTCTTGTACTGTCTTTGTCTGGTCTTGGTCTAAGGTTAACATGAGCTTCATAAACAAGTGGGAGCGTGTTGCCTCCTCCTGTTTTCCAGGAGAGACTGTGTAGGATTGGGTTAATAAGTCTTTAAACATTTGGCAGAATTCTCTAGCAAAACCACCTGTGTCTGGAGATTTCTTTTTTGGCAGTTTTAAAATTATAAATTCAATTTCTTTGATGGTTACAAAGCTATTCAAATTACCTCTTTCATATTGGGTGAGTTGTGGTGGTTCGTGTGTTTTGACAAATCGGGCCGTTTCATCTGAGTGGTCATATTTACGTAGAGCTGTTTGCACTCTCTCTCACTCCTTTGAGGTCTGCTCGGTCTGTGATGACGCCCTGCTCATTTCTGGTGGTGCTGATTCGCGTCTTCTTTTTTTGTCAGTCTTGCTGGAGGTTTGTCTATTTTATTGATATTTTCAAAGAACTAGTTCTTTGCTTCATTGCTTTTCTCTTGTCTTTCTCTGTTCAGTTTCATTGATTTCTGCTCTTACCTTTATTATTTCTTGCCTTCTTCTTGCTTTGGGTTTGGGTTTGGGTTTATTTTGCTCTTCCTTTTCTGGGTCCTTGAAGTGGGAGCCTAGATTGGGATTTGAGACATTTCCTCTTTTTTAATGTATGTATTTAGTTCTAAAAACTCCTATAAACTCTCTGCCAGTGCTGGTTTAGCTGTATCTCTCACATTTTGACACGCTGTATTTTCATTTTCATTCAGTTTGATGTATTTTTAAAATTTCTCTTGAGACTTCCTCTGTGACCCAGGAATTGTTCAGACATTTATTGTGAGCTTCCAAGTGTTTGGAGGTTTTCCTGTCTTCTTTCTACTAGGGATTTCTAGCTTGATTCTACTGTGGTCGGAGAACACACTCTGTGTGATTTCAGTTCTTTCAAACTTGTTGAGCTTTGTTTTATGGCCCAGAATATGGCCTATCTTGGTCTATGTTCCATGGGCACTTGGAAAAAAATGGGTTCTGTTTGGGCAGGATGTTTGACAAACGTTGATCAGGTCCTGTTTGTGGCGTGTTGTTGAGTTCTGGGTCCTCGCTGATTTTTTGTCTGGCTGTTCATCACTTATTGAGAGAGGCATGTTGCCGTCTCCAACTAGAATTGTGGATTTGCCTTTTTCTCCTTTCCGTTCCACCAGTTTCTGCTTTGCTGTGTCGTGGCTCTGTTGTTTGATGCGCATTCAGGAATCCCGAGTCTTTCTGGTGGGCTGACTCTTTTATCGTTACATGTGTCCCTCTGTCTCCTGCAGTTTCCTGTGCCCTGTTCTCCCAGTTTCTATTGATCTGATGCAATATGGTCCCTTCCGCTTTCTCTTGGATAATGTCTGCATGGTGTGTCTTATGCCGCCCAGTAGCTTCAGCCTGCCTCGCCGTCGTCTTGGGTTCTTGTTGGACAGCACGGAGCAGGTCACAGGTTGCAGCTGCCGATCTCGCAGTGTATTTAGTGCGCACAGGCATTTATGTTTAGTGTACATGTCCGGGCTGGCTCCTGCCATCTTTTATTTGTTTTCTGTTTGTTCTCTCTCTTCTCACTTCTCTGTTCCTTTTCTCCTGCCTGTCTGTGGATTCCTTGAACA
This sequence comes from Equus przewalskii, assembly GCF_037783145.1. Taxonomy (NCBI): domain Eukaryota; kingdom Metazoa; phylum Chordata; class Mammalia; order Perissodactyla; family Equidae; genus Equus; species Equus przewalskii. The sequence goes on from NC_091846.1 coordinate 80,556,794, forward strand.
ATTTTTAGAATTCTATTTTGGTCTATCTGTAATATTTTTCAGCATATTTCCTTGTATAGCTTTTTTAGTAGTTTCTCTAGATATTAGTTACCTCCCTTTATGTCTTTTGACCCTTTTCAGTTCATGATGTAATTGTCTTATTTCCTCCACGTTGGACAGTGGTATAAATTTTGCTTCAATTGTCAAACACAATTTAGAAAATTCAAGAGGACAAGAGGGCTTGAGGTACTTAGACCTGTTCTTGTCCGCCAGCTTCTTTCTCCCTTCCTGATGTTCAGCGTTCCTTCCCAGGGAAGTCCCTGTAACCATCTCTTAGAGCAGGTATGCTGGTGACAGGTTTTCTTAGTTTTCCTTCAAATGAGAATGCTTTGACTTTTCCCTTCAATCCTGAAGGTTATTTCTGCTGGGTACAGGCAGCCAGGTGACGTTTCTGCCAGCGCTTGAAAAATGTTGGCTGCTTCCTTCTGGCCTCTGTGCTTTCTGTTGAGAAATCCGCTGTGATCTAAATTGTTCTTTCCCCTCTGCGTAAAACATCATGTCATTTTGTCTTCAGTTTTCAGAAGTTTCACTATGCTGTTTTTTTGGGTGTGGATTTCTTTGGGTTTATCCTGTTTGGGATTTTTTCAGCTTCTTAATTTTGTAGGCTTATGTCTTTTGCCAAATTTGGGGAGTTTTCACCTATTATATATTTATTTATTCCTTTGTGTTTTTCAGCCCCATCCTCTTTCTTCTCTCCCAGGACTCTAATGACACGAATGTTAGATCTTCGTTATAGTCCCACAATCTCAAACATTCAGGTCCTTTTTGGTGAAGTCTCTGTCATTCAGATTGGGTGATTTTTAGTGTTTTAGCTTTGAGCTCACTGATTCTTTCCTCGGTCCCCTCCATTTTTCTGTTGAGCCAATCCATTAGGTTTTTATTTCAGTCCCTCCTGCCAGGAGGTTCCACCCGCCTGGCTGGTTCCCCTGGCCTGCTGGTGTGGCCTGTCTGAACACAGGCAGAGCAGGTCGCAGGAACCAGGGCACGTGGTTAGACGTTGGGAGGGCGAGGCTGGAGCCCAGCCCCGCTCAGCACAGGCTGGAGTCTGGGCAGGCCACCTTCAGCTCCAGAAGCATGTGGGCAGTCAGGCAGAACCAGAGACGTGCAAACTTGAAGAAGGTTCTGGATGCCCCCTCTTTTTTCTGGCCCTTGGTTACAATGGTTGCCACAGCCTCCCTGACTGACCTCAGACACGTTGTGTTGTCCTCCCCCGCCCTCCTCCACATCGGGCCACTTCCTGACGTGCAGACAGGCCCCTGGGCAGTGCCGTGTGTGCTGTCAGCCTGTGACGGTCTGAGGCAGATGCTTCTTAGGCTCAGCAGCAGTTTCTCTCTACGTTCTTTCATCTTCTGGACAAGGGTCTTCCTGTACTGGCACCACACGCACAGTGGCAGTGACTCTGCTGACAGGGTTCCCAGCGTCTGAGATGCGTCACTCTGTTCCGCTCAAGTGCCCAGGGAGGTCATTTCCCTCTTCTGCAGGTAAAGAGCTCATCCACGGGCAGTGAGGTCAGGGCCTCACCTGAGGTGATGTCCTGGTAGAGGCCGGTGGGTCCACCCTGGGCCCGTCTAACTCGCATGTGGCCCCGCGGCCCTGCACTCTGCACTGAGCTGGCAGCGATCGCCTTGAGGACCCTGGGGCTCAGGACCTGCACACGGCACCCACCTCCGCCCACAGGGGCTCTGCTGTGCCATGAGGAGGGCCCTCCAGCTGCGTCTGTCCTCCACAGCTTGCAAGCGAGGCTCTGATTTATTCCTCCTTTCCGGCCAACCCTGTGGACTCTTGGCACGCCAAAGGATTAAAGGCATCCACTTTGGGACCCAGAGTAAACACAGCGTATTTCCTTAATCCTTTTCACCGTGTCTGTACACGCTTTTTATGCACAAATCCTGTTTGATGGAAGGAGAACTCGTGCTCGGTTCAAACAAACCCTTAAGTTGGAAAGAATGTTCTCTTCTGCGGTGGGATGAGAATACAGACGAGTGCTTGGCGGGTTGAGCGGCTGGGGCGAGACAATGAACGGTGCTGGTATACCACCAGTGTAGACCCAGGACCGACCGACCTGCTGTTCTGGTCTCAGCTGGCCTGGCAGCGTCTGGTGTGAGTGACACAGATGTGTGAAGGGCACTTGCTTCTCAGCTGATCATAAGTCGGTTACTCACTGTCGTTGCTTTTAGTCAGCCCCCTAAGTTCCCCTTCCAGCCAGAGCCCCGCTCCCTCCAAAGCACGGTTCACAGCATCTCTGGCTCGAATTGGATCAAGCACGTCCTAACCAGGCATTCAGCCAAGGTGCCCTTTCCTGGCATCGGACCCCCGTGCTGCTGGGGGCTCAGAGTGACGGTCAGCACGGTCCCTCCCCCATCTTGTCTTTCCCAGACTGCCAGGTGCTGCCGACTCCTTGGCCCATGACTCGGTTGCAGGAAACCACAAGAGGATTGGAGAGGAGCGACGTGTCCTTGGCAAGAAGCTAGACAGTCCTGCTATGTTTCTGTAATGTTCCTCTTTGCGGTGTGGTTCCGACTGTAGAGAGCGGTTCCCTGGGAGATAAATACTGAGTGGGTGGAAGAATGCGTGGCCGTCAGCAGGTGGGCAGCTGCCATCTGGGAGGTCCACGATGCATTTTGATGTCCACGCAGCGTCGTGAAGCCGCGCTCACTGACCTGTGGTTCCTGGAGCAGTACAGTAACAACAGGCCTTCGGAGAATGACAGCTCTTTCAACATCTCACTTACCCTGCGGAGAAAGTGCTTGTGAAGTCTGGAAACTTCCCAGTAGTTTACGAAAGTCTCAGGCACACTCAGAAAAGTCTCTGTGCACAAAGCTGGGCTCGCGGAGGATGCGAGTGCCCAGCGAGTGTTTGAGGACAGTCACACCACAGCGACAGCTGGGCGAGCTATGCAAACGGAGTGTTCACGTCTGGTCTCCATTTTTCTCTCCCTTCTGGATCCAGTAGTTAAAAATTGTCTCAACCAGCACTTCACGTTTCCACTGCGGTCTGAGGGGAGGGGATGGGAAACAGGCTGCCGTCCTCCAGCGCGAGGGGAGAGGGAAAACTTAATGTTGCTGCTCCAGACACGCGAGGTCGGTGTGCTCGTCGTTCAGTCTCTCCTTCTGCTGTGAAAAGAGACGAGACAATCTGGGGAAGCCTCGCACCGCCAGTGAAGTCAGCCAACGTGTGGGAATTAGATGAAAACCAGGGGCCGAGGCGACAGACAGAGGGACACAGTCCCGGCCAGGGTTCCTGGCTGGCTGGCCATCGTCCTGCCACCTGGACTGGGGTTGAGCAGCATCTGCAGGAGGGCGTGTGGGCCACACCTGGGAGTCCTGGGGCCGTACGCGGAGGGCCCGCTGCACCAACCAGCCCCAGGACAGCCTCTCCCGCAGCCAGGGGCCCCTGGCTCCAGGCACACGCTCTCTAGAAGGTTTATGTCTGGGTATTGCCATAGGCTGGTCCACTGTCCTTCCCCGTTTTCAGGCAATGGGAGCCCCTGTCCAGGTGAGAAGCCCTTCCTTACGGCTCAGATTAAACTGATCCCTCCCTTCACCCTTTGCCACAGGATTGGGCACGTGACCAGGGCTGGCCAGTCGGAGGGCCCTGCTGGTCTGTCCACAGGGGTGGGTGGAGTGTGCCTGTGAGGAAGCTGGCTGATCAGAGCCTTCTCTGGGACCCTGGCTGGGGTCTCAAGGAAGCGCTCTCTGTGATGGAGAGGCTGTAGCTGATGCAGGCTGCCTTCTCAGCATGTGAGAAGTTTCCTGAGAATGAAACCAACTGAGAAACAGGCAGAGCCAGAGATGAGCAGAAGCAACAAGAGATGGTCAAAATGGCTTTTTTGATCCAGCCGTGCCTGAAGCTGACAGTTTGTCATACTTTACAATTGAATGACTAACCGATTCTTTTCCAGGTGTTTAAGGTCACTTGGCCAGCTCTCCATCACTTGCGCCCAAAGAGGTCCTGACTGACAGCTCTTAAAAAGGCACTGCTGGAGCATTGGATGTACTCGTGGGCATGGTGGAGACCTCCATGATCATTGTTTTCAACACACACGGGACCTAGCGAGGCGGCAGGCTGGGTTCCGTCTGCTGCAGCTCTGGGAACAGACGAGGGGCACGTTCACACAGACTGAGTGTGTTTTACTGGTATTGAAGGCAGTCCTGCACGGTGAAGATGCCATAGCACAAACCATGCGCGTGCCACAGACTTGCACACATGGACACACCTGCACATGCACACACGTGTACACAGCTACATGATGAACCTGCGGTACCACTACTGGTCATCTCTGCCATCATCAGCCCCCCACTGAGAGGGCAGAAGGGACAGGACCCTGAGGACCCAACCGTGGGGTGGATGCAGCTGTTTCAGCCACGCTTCTCTGTGGAGAGACACCGACCCGCTCCTAAGACCAGCTTGAGGGAAGATGCACGGATTCAGCAGCTGCAGTAGCAAGAGCTTGCTGACGAGAGCAGCAGATGCCAGGACTGGCCTGCCTGATGAAGCTCTGCGTATCCATCTGGAAAAGACGCACAGACGTGGGGTTGTTGGCAGAGCGGCTGAAGCAAGTGTGGCCTCTCACCAGCCTTTGAGGTACAGCTGCTGCCAGGGCCTCAGTGTGTGGCAGCCGTGGACGTGGCCACTGGCCTCGTCACCAGGCGACTGGATAGGCACTTTCCACAGAGCGTGTGCCGGGCTCATGGGCCCTGAGACTCCTGCTGTGTCCCCCTTACTCCTGAGAGCTCTTTTGAGTGTCCCCACGTCCATCCCTGTGTTGGAGCTGATCGCCCTTCCCTCCTCATGGCGGGTAACCTAGGAGCCTAAGAGACAATGTCCTCAAAGGTCCCCGTGGCCAGCATCCCCACCCCCAACTGTCACTGCTCCCCTGTCCAGCCCTGCTGTGGGCAGCCAGGCAGTGGTCACAGGGCAGGTCCCGGGAGAGGCTGTCAGCTCTTATCTCACGTTCTCGTGACCTGGGCGGGTTGGGGGCATGACTTAACTTCCTGAGCCTTGGACGGCGACTCAGCAGGGTCATCGAGGGGCCTAAGGAAGACAACTCGTGGAAAGTGCTCAATAAATTTCAAAGCGCGTCCCGAAGCTGTCCATCGCTGTTGAGGCCGACATCTGGTTCATCTCGGAGCATCTCCAGCAGCCCTGGCCCTCGGCCTTGAACTCAGGGGATCTCCTGCAGGACAGGATGTGACTCGACTCTCCACTCGGCGTGGCAGGAGGCCTCCACCAGGAGCCCCCGCAGCCCCCATGTCAGCTCAGAGGCCCGGGGGGCCACCCCCACAGCTTCCGGGGCCAGCAGCTCAAAGTGGCGGGTTAGTGCCAGCACTGAAGCTGCCAGCGAGGGTGGCTTCCAAGACTCTTGGTTACGGTGGTCCCTGTGCCAAAAAGCAGGCATGACCATGCTCTCCAGCCAGGAAAATCCACTTTAAAGACACTGTGTTGCAATATGCCTCAATCTTTCTTCCTTGCCTCCCCCCCATCAGCTTCAAGTGCACAGTCACAGGCTCCAGGGAAGAGGCTGTGTTTTTGCTCATTGTGAAACTCGCCGTCCTGGCAGGGCCCTGCCCCCGTGTTCCCTCTGCTTCATCCGAATCCCGACTTCTCCAGGGAATGCCCCGCATGGCTGCAGCTTCCAGCTCCAAAGGGCAGAATTACCCAGCCAGTGGCTCAGGGAGAGGCCGTGTCTCATTATATTTAAAATGTGGACATGAGAGGTTTCCTCCTGCAGTTTTTGCTACTTTTTAGAAACGCACATCGTTTTCCAAACAGACTGTGAGCCACCACCCCCGCCGCCCCCGAGCCCTCCACTTCCAGGAAGCCCTGGAGTAGCATCAGCCCTGCTTCTTCTGCAGCCCCGCTCTGGACAGCCTGCCCTTCCAGCCAGCAGTGCTAGAGTCCCTTAGCAGTGCTCAGTGCAGCCATGTTTGTGTGACCATCACCACTCGGGGCCCGGCCTGCAGATGGAGCTCACCGAGAAAGGACGGGCTTGGGTGGAAAATCCACTTGAAATGTTGTTGTCTTTATTCTTGGGTGGATGTAGAATTTAAGCCAACAGACATTTACTAACTGACTACTAGATCGTAAGAAGGTGCTGGGTTTATCCCCTACCGAAAGGGAGACCTGGGTAACGTGGGGCCCAGGGAGACAGAGGAGGAGCTGCTGCTGCTGGAGGTGCCTCCTCCTGTCCACCCCTGTTCTTGGGCTGTGACCTCACCGCAGAGAGAGAGCAGGCAGGAGGGGCACCAGTGGTTACAGAGCCCCCTCCCCCCGCCGTGCAGGACCTGCAGCCCCCCCTCTGCTGTGGCTCTCACCCTCCTCTGCCCTCCCCTGGAGGAGGCTCCCCTGAGAGTTCAGTCTTTGCTGCAGGAGGTGACACTTGGAGTGAGAGGGGAGCTGAGGCTTTACTGGGCTGAGCGCTGGGCTCAGACCAGAGTCTGGGGACGTTGTGTTTTCTGTGCTTGCGAGTTGGGTGGCCTTGAATTCCAGCTCTGTGTTTTTACTCCAGCTAATTCACTTGTGGTCTGAGCCACAGTGAGGGAATAGGGGCTGGCCTGGTGGCATAGTTCATGTGCTCTGTTTCAGTGGCCCAGGGTTTGTGGGTTTGGGTCCCAGGCACGGACCTACACGCTGCTCATCAAGCCATGCTGTGGCAACATCCCACATATGAAATAGAGGAAGATTGACACAGATGTTAGCTCAGAGACAATCTTCCTCAAGTAAAAAAAAAAAGAGGAAGATTGGCAACAGACATTAGCTCAAGGCCAATCTTCCTTACCAAAATAAAGAAAAAATGGGCCAACTCCATGGGCGAGTGGTTAAGTTCACACACTCTGCTTTGGTGGCCCAGGGTTTCACCAGTTCGAATCCTGGGCACAGACATGGCACCACTCATCGGGTCGTGCTGAGGCGGCATCCCACATGCCACAACTGGAAGGACCCACAACTGAAAAGATACACAACTATGTACGGGGGGTCTTTGGGGAGAAAAAGAAAAAAAAAAAGAAAAAACAATTGAAATCATACACACTGTCTTCTCTGATCACAATAGAACAAAACTAGAAATCAATAACAGAAGGAAAGGAATATTTGCAAATATGTAGAAATTAAATAACACATTCTTTTTTTTTTTTTTGAGGAAGATTAGCCCTGAGCTAACATCTGCCAATCCTCCTCTTTTTGCTGAGGAAGACTGGCTCTGAGCTAACATCCGTGCCCATCTTCCTCTACTTTATACATGGGATGCCTACCACAGCATGGCTTGACAAGCGGTGCCGTGTCTGTACCTGGGATCCGAACCGGCGAACCCTGGGGCGCCAAAGTGGGACGTGAGCACTTAACTGCTGCACCACTGGGCCAGGCCCTAAACAACACACTCTTAAACAACCGATGGAGCAAAGAAGAAATCACAAGAGAAATTAGAAAATACTTAGAGAAGAATGAAAACGGAAACACAACATAGCAAAACTTATGGGATGCAGGAGCAGAAGCAGTGCTCAGGGGGAAATTTATAGCTGTAGACACTTACATTAAAAGAGATTAAAGATCTCAAATAAACAACCTGAGTGTACACCTTAAGGAACTAGAAAAAGAAGAGCAAACTAAACAAAAAACTAGCAGAAAGAAGGAAATGATCAAAAAAGTCAGTTCTTTGAAAAGATTGACAAAATTGACAAACTCTAACAAAGAGTCCAGAAATTGGCTATACTGACTGAAAAAAAAGAGAGAAGACATAAATAGCTAAAACCAAAAATGAAAGTGGAGACATTACTACCAACCTTACAGAAAGTAAGAGGATTATAAGAGAATACTGTGAGCAACAGTATGCCAACGAGTTTGATAATCTAGATGAAATGGACAAATTCCTAGAAACACACAAATTACCAAAATTGACTAAAGGAGAAATAGAAAATCTCAACAGACCAATATGAGGTGAAGAGATTGAAGGAGTAGTCAAAAACCGCTCCCCAAACAATGTCCAGGACCAGAAGGCTCCATGATGAATTCCACCAAACATTTAAAGAAGAATTAACACCAATTCTTCTCACACCCTTCCCCAAAATAGAGGAGAGAATACTTCCTAACGCATTCTATGAGGCCAGCATTCCCTGATAACAAAGCCAGACAAAGATCCCACAAGAAAACCACAGACCAATATCTCATATGAACATAGTGGCAAAAATCCTCAACGAAATGCCAGCAACCCAAATCCAACAGCATTATACCCCATGGCCAAGTGGAATTTATCCCGGGAACACAAAGGTGCTTTAACATAAGAAAACCAGTCAACATAATACACCGTATTAGTAGAATGAAGGAAAAAAACCCACAGTCATGTTGATGCAGGAAAGGCATTTGACAAAATTCAACACTCTTTCATGATAAAAACACTCAAGCTAAGAATAGAAGGCATGATAAAAGGTATTTACCAAAAACCGTCAGCTAACATCCCACTCAATGATAAAACACTGAAATCTCCCTGCTAAGATCAGGAACAAGACAAGGATGTCCACTTCCATGACTGCTGTTCAACGTGGTCTTGGAAGTCCTAGCCAGAACAACAGACAAGAAAAAGAAATAAAAGTTCTCCAGATTGGAAAGGAAGAAGTAAAACTATCTGTATTTTCAGATGACATGATCCCATATATAGAAAATCCCAAATAATCCACAAAAACCCTCTTAGAGCTAATGAACAAATTCAGCAAAGTTATAGGATACAGGATCAACACAGAAGAATGAGTTGTGTTTCTATACACCACCAATGAATGATCCAAAAAGAAAATTAAGGAAATAATACCATTCGCAGTAGCATTCAAAAGAATAAAATACCTAGGAATAAATTCAACCAAGGAGTTGAAAGATTTGTGTGCTGAGAACAACCATACATGGCTGAAAGAAATCACAGAAGACGTCCATGTTCATGGAGTGGAAAACAATGTTGTTACTGTGGAATATTTTCCAAAATGATTACAGATTCAAGGCAATCCCATCACACACACAAATTACAAAAATTCCAATGGCCTTTTCTGCAGAAATGGAAAAGTCAACCCTAAGATTCATATGGGATTATAAGGGATCTCGAATATCCAAAACAGTGGGAAAAAAACAAAATTGGAGAATTCACCCTTCCCAATATCAAAACTTATTACAAAACAGTGTGGTACTAGCATAAGGATAGACATGTAGACCAACAGGGTAGAATCAAGAGTCCAGAAATAAATGCAAACATGTAGAACCAACCGATTTACAATGAGGGCACTAAGACCATTTCGTGGGGATAAACGGTCTGTTCAACAAATGGTCCTGCCACAACTGGATAATTGCATGCACAGGAAGGGATTTGGACCCCTCCACTCCATGTACAGAAATTAACTTGAAACAGATCAGTGACCTAAATACAAGAGCTAAAACATAAAACATAAAGAGTAAATCTTCATAAGCTCAGATTCTCAGTGGATTCTTAGATTTGACACCAAAAGCATAGGCAACAAAAGAAAAAATAGATACATTGGACTTCATAAAAATTAAAAACTTTTGTGCCTCAAGAGACATTATGAGACCTACAGATTGGTGGAAAATATTTGCAAATCGTGTCTCTAATAAGGGTTTAGTATCCAGAATGAATGAGGAATTCTTACAACTCAACATTGTGAAGACAGACAATTCGATTTTTAAAATGAACAAAGGAATTAAGTAGGAATTTTTCCAAAAAAGATATATAAATGGCCAACAACCATGTGAAAAGATGTTCAAGATCATTAGTTGTTAAGGAAATGCAAACCAAAACCACAGTGAGATATCCATTCACACCCACAAGGATGGCTGTAATTTCTTTTAGTGAAACAAGGTGGAAAGGTGGGAAAAAATAGGGGCCCTCATACATCATTAGTAGGAATGTAAAATGGTGCAGCTGCTGTGGAAAACAGGAGGTTCCTCAAAAAAGTTATATATAGAATTGTCTTGTGACTCAGCAGTTCAGCTGCCAAGTATGTGTCCAAGAGAAACAAAAACATACGTCCACTGGGAAACTCGTACATGTGTTCACAGGGGCCGAAAGTGGAAACAGCCCAATGTCCACCGACAGATGATGGACACTCTGGTCTAGCCGTATGGTGGATGTACTCTGATCTATCTAAGGGAAGGAATGAAGCGCTGACACACGCCACAACCTGTGTGAACCTCGAAAACATGCTCACTGAAAGGAGTCAGACACAAAAGCTCACATGCTGTATGCTTCCTCGTACATGAGCATCCAAAACAGCCACAGAGACAGAAGGCACGTCGGTGGGTGCCAGGTGCTGGGGAGGGGAGATGAGGAGTGACTGCTGATGGGGTTGGGGTCAGTGTCTCGAAGATGTTTTAAAACTGGGGGCGTGGGGAGGCGTGTAGTGGTTAGGTAGCGCTCCCCTTTGGTGGCCCAGGGTTCACAGGTTTGGATCCCAGGTGCAGCCCTACACACCACTCATCAAGCCATGCTGTGGCGATGTCCCACATACAAAACAGAGGTGGGCACGGATGTTAGCTCAGGGCCAGTCTTCCTCATAAAAAATTTAAAAACATAAAAAATGAAATATGGTATAGCCCTTTTCTAAAAAAAAAAAAAAAAAACCAGAGAGAGGTGGTGGTTGAACAACATTGTGGATGCACTAAACGCCACCAAATTGTACACTTTAAAGTAGTTAATTGTTTACATGACTTTTACCTCAATAAAATACACGTAAAGAGAAAAGAGTCTTATTCACGTGTGCACCTGCCTTTACATTTGCAACCGCAAGGTCCTGAGATCAATTCTGTGTACGAAGCAAACCAATCACGCCCACCTCTCTCCACCACCCCGTCCTTGTTTTGCTGCTGGATCAAGGACCAGGTCAGCCCTGGAGGCCTCGGGTCGTGAAGATGCTGCCTTGAGCCTGTCCCAAGACCTTTGAGAGCATCTGACCGTCTCTGTGCCTTCAACCTCCGGGGTTTGCTGTCGAGGCTGGAGGATGGAGGGGCTGTGGCCATGAAACCCTTAGCAAGGGCTGACGGATGGGCCCCGTTATGTGTGGGGCCAGCTGTGCTGGCAGCGTTTCCCCAGGAGCTGGAGCAGACCCACACGGCCTCAGGGCAGGAACCGGCAGCCTCTGAGGCTGTGCTCACTCCAGACCATCAGCCTCTCCGCCCAGCGTCTTTGCCCTTGTCCCCTCCCCAGGTCTGTGTCCCTTAAGTCTGGACGTAACTTCAAAGGACGAGAACTGGGCCTTCTCTCCCCTCTTCCTTCTCTCCCCTCCCCCTGCCCACTGAAGGCCTTGAGATGCTTGTCTGCGAGCAAGACCCAGGCCCGTCCCTCAAGCCACAGGCCACCCTCCTGCACAGGGTCATCTGCCCTGAGGCGGGGAGCAGGCCTCCAGTGCCGGCCCGCATGCGCGCTTCACTCCTGCTGCAGCGAGACCAAAAGTCACAAGCAGTGATGACTAAGTTAGAGATTTGGTCATGTCTGAATTTGCCAGAGTTTCCAGGTCCCCAGGCCAAGTGCAGCCTCATACTGACTCCGGCCAGACGGCCCTGCAGGCGCCTGTTCCAGGTCATTATTTCGTGGCGGGCAGTCACCCCACCGGCCTTGGAGGGTGGAGCCACTGTCCATGTCCAACTGGTTGACATCCCAGGATGCTTCTCCAGCAAGTCTCCTGGAAGCCTGCGCACACGGCCCGGCTCCTCAAGGGGGCGGCCCACCAGAGTCCTGTTCATCTAGACCCCGTTCCTGGTAGAAGAATGTGTGGCATTCTGTGCGGTCAGCCACAAAACCCCGCGGGCCTTCTTGGGAGAAAAACCTCCGAGTTCCTGCAGATGTTTCAAACGTTAACTCTAAACGTGGCCCAGAGTTGTGAGAAGGGAAATGGAAGTTCTGTTTATCCTTCTAAGCGGTGACCATTTATCACTCCTGCCAGCCAGGAGCACACTCAGTGCTCTTGCGGGACACAAGTGTCCTGGCCCAGACTGCGGCTGAGGCTGGGAAGCAGCTGCTGGAGAAAGTCGTCACATTCCTGACCCGTGAGGCCAGGGCTCTTGTCCTTAAGGGCTGGTTAGAGGCAGGAAGGAAGTTTGTGCAGAGAGAGTGACCTGTGGGGACAGGCATCCACCTGCCGAGGAGGAACGGGGACCGGGGGTTCAGGTGGGAACAGAGGGCAGGGGCCAGATGGACGGACGGAGGCCAGGGAATGTCGCCTGGAGCAGAGTCCTGAGAGATGAAGGACAGAGACGAAGTGAGCCCAAGGGGCCAGACCAAGGAGGCCAGGCTCCCGGGCGACCGCAGCCGACTGCCCAGCAAGAGGCCATGGCAGGCCTTGACCCACCTCGGCCTCAGTTCCCTCATCTGTAAAATGGAGGCAACAAGCTACCCCCACAGCAGCCGCAGTCGTGTGTGCCCAGCGCGAACCTGCCGCAGAAAGAGCCCAGAAGCTCCCGTCCGCTGTCATCTTGCCTGAAATGAGAACGTTTGCCCTGCGAGAGCTCCCCTGAGGGTCTGTTTCTCATCCTGCCCGTGGTCCGTTCCTCTCATGACCTCTGATGCTGACACTGAGTGTCACTTTCCCTGGGTCACCCGCGCCACTGTTCGTCCAGGATGGGAAAGGGCTCAGCGCCAAAGGGAGGGCCATGCGCGTGGTGAGGGGGAGTCAGGGCCGAAGGCGCGAGGCTGGGATTCGGGCCAACGTCAGGGGAAGCTGAGCCGTAGCCGTTGTAGCTGATCCACGGGCCACAGCCAGACGCTCCAGCCGAGTGAGGCGCTGAGCTCACAGCAGGCCCGGGAAGGAAGCCCAGCAAGGCACCCCCAGGCCCATGGGCCCCCTCTTCCAGCCGCCTCTGCCATCTGCTGCCCACGCCCGCCCCGTGCCTGCACCCTGGACACAGCCCACACCCGCACACGAATCTCCTGGAGCTGGAAGGCCGAGCTCCGGAGCAGCTGGTCCTAGGTTTGCAGCTGCTCCAGGAGGAACACTTGTGCCCCTGCCCCTTCCTTTCTGCGCACCCCGCATGGCCGCCCAGCTCCCCCGGGGGCAGTTGGTCAGCTCCGAGCTCTGTGTCTACCCGCGGCTGCCCCACATGCCGCTGATGCCCCCACTGGGAAACCAGGGTCCTTCTGCCAAGGGTCTGCTGAGTGCACAGCAGAAGCGCCAGCCTGGGTCGGGGGAGGTGGCCATTCCCGCCAGGCCGGGGGGCAGCCTCAGCCAAGTGGACTCACACAGCCAAGTATTGGGCCTAAAAGGAATCCTGGTCCCAGAGGGACTTTCTGGCGGTTTTACGGCCTGCTCATTGCGCACATTCCTCGAGGCGGCCCACGTTGGCCTGTGTCTCTCAGCCACTGTCACAGGGAGGAGCTGCACTGCCCGCGGCCTGGCCCCGGAGGCATCTCTTCTGCAGACCCACCCACCATCCGCCCGCGACCTCAGCGACCTCGCACCGGGAAGAGATCCCCGGCTCGCAAGTACACACCCACCTGATCAGGCAGAGGGAGGAACTGAGGCCTGGCCGTGGCCAAGAAGGCGGGGCTCAGGCGCCTTGTGCGGGCGAGGCCTCGGGATCCCTGCAGGTCGGATCCGGGAGGTCTGGGGCCTAAGGACGACATTCCTCACACAGGCCCACGTGGGGCTGGGTGGGGACCGTGGAGAACACTGCTTCATGACGCTCGCTCCAGCTGTGCGCTCTGAGCCGGGGTAGGTGACTTGCTTCTCTGAGCCTCGGTCTCCTCATCTGTGAAGGTGGGGTGGTGACAGCTCTCAGGGCAAAGGGCCCGGCGGCTCCCATGCGTGCGCATCTGTTGTCCCTGCTGTTTGACTCCTGCTCTCCAGTCCCGGCCCCTCGGTCCTGAGCATGGCGGCGTCCCCTCCCCGGCCCCCCTCTGCAGGCTATAAGGACGGGGACAAGGGGGAGAGTGGCAAGGTGGCTGCAGGAGAGGCACTGGGACTGGTGTGGCTCCCTCGTCTCCAGACGTCCGAGCTCCTTCGTGTCGTAGCTTCTCCCTGAAAGGTGAGAGGAATCGCAGCCCCTCATTGACCGGTGTTCACTGACGACACCACCAGCCAATGCAGCACAATCTCCTCCCCGAGGCTGACCTGCCATGGGCCTTGCTGGACGTGTTAGGCAGGACGGCCAGGCCATGCAAACCTCTTGGTGGAGACGCTCTGCTGGGTTCCCTCGGTGCCGGAAGACCAGGAGATCCGTGCTCTCCGGGCGGGGGGGGGGGTCGTCTCAGGGCCACCGAGCCCCAAACCGCCTGCAGGCTCCATTCTTGGCAGCTGGAGCACCAAGCTTGGCTGCCCTGCTCTCCACAGTCAGTTCTCTGCTCCTCACCTCCAGGGGAGCCTGATCTTGAGGGCCGCGGACCCGGTGGGCACTCCTGAGACGGCTCCAAGGCCAAGGCGATGAAGGTGGCAGCTGGCCTCCCCTGGGCTGATCCTGGGAGGTGATGCACAGGATGGGCCTTGAGGGACTGCCAGTGGCTCGGGGGAGCTGATGGATAGATGGGCTGACCAGGCCCTGAGGGAGGAGAAAAGAGACTGAGGCAGTCCTGGCAGGACTCCAGGGTCGGCCAGCACACCAGGGAATGACGCAGAGCCGTGGGGTGGTCGTGAGGTCACCTGGTGAGAGGGTAGGTTAGAGAGGAGACCAGGGAGGCAGTCTCTGCTTTGATCGTACATTTACTGACCAAATGCTTGTGTTGAAATGCACTGCATGCTGATGGGGATTTGGGGCACCCCAGCACCCTGAGGTCCCCTCTGGACCACCACGCCATGTCCCTCTCACCCGTCCTCAGCCTCCTGCAGGTGGAGTCCAGCTCTGCACTCTTCCTTCCATGTTACACCTGCGAGATTTGTTCTGTAGGGACTGACGTCGTGGGTGGAATTCCTGTCTCTGTGTCCTTCTCCAGTGTGTAGACCGTCGGAATTGTCCAGGCTGAGAGGATGAGGCCTTAATTAGGGGCGGGGCAGCCCCCAAGAGAACACAGTCAAGAGGGAGATCTCCATCCCTTTGCTGGGACTCCTTTGGCTCCCGGATAGGAACGCTCTTTGTAAACTTCAGACTGTTCCAAAATTAGAAGCCGTGACTGTTTTATTATTATTTCTATATCACGTTCCAGAAGTAACATGGAAGTAACACGTGGGTCACTGGCATGATGAGCGTCCGCTCTTTGCCCTTAAGTCCAGTCACACCCGCGAGGGGCCAAAATCGTGAGACTGCGCCCTCTGTTAAAGAATTCTTCATCCTGCCGACCTCGGTCGCTCGCCCTCTCCACAATCAGACGTCGTTCGTTGTGGGTTTTGTCCATTTTTGGTTTTATGGAGAATAGTTGACGTAAAATGTGCAGATTTAAGAGGATCAGTCTGGTGAGTTTTGACCTCAGATACGCCCATAAAGTTGTCACCAGAATCAAGATGAACGTGGACGAGTCTGCCACCTGAAGATTCTGCCCGCCCCTCCCCTGCTCCTCTTGCCCGGGCAACACTAACCTTTCTGTCACCGTAGGTTAACTTGCACGTTCTGGAACTTTCCGTAAATGGAATGATACACTGTGTACACTTTTATCGCTTGACCTATCGTAGTTATTTTCAGATTCATCCAGTAGTTCATCCTTCGTAATGCCGAGTAGCACGTGTCCCGATCTGTCCGTCCACTCGCCTGCCGGTGGACGTCCGGGTTGTTTCCACATTTTGGCCACCACGTACCTTCACGTACAGTCTTTGTGTGGATACAGCCAGAAATGAAACGTCCGTGTCGTGTGGCCGTGTGTGTAAGTTTCAAGAAACTGCCAAACTGCTTTCCAACATGGTTCCTCTCTTCCAGTCCTGCCTGTGGCCTCGAGGGTCCAGTGGCTCCACGTCCTTGCCGACACTTGGCTGGCCAGTCTGTTGGTTTTAGCCGTTTAGTTGGTTTGTGGTCGTTGTAGTTCCTCGAGGTTTCAGTTTGCCTTTCCCTCATGACTAAATGCTGCCCCATCTTCTTCTGCACTTCTTTGCATCCATACATTGTCTTTGGTGAAGTGTTCACTCAAATCTTTTACCTATTTCTCAACTGAGTTTTTTGTCTTCTAATTGTTGAGTTGCAAGATGTCTTTACATATTCTGGATGGAAGTCCTTTGTTGAATATGTGCTTTTTCAACCAATGGTGTTGGATCCATTGGTATCTTTACGGGGGAAAAATGTGGACCCTTGTCTCATGCAACACACACACACAAATAATTCAAAGTGGATCACAGGTCCAAACATGAATTCTAAAACTATAAAATTTCTGCAGGGAAACACAGGAGAAAATCTTTTGCTCAGGGAAGGCAAAGATTTTTTAGGTAGAACACAAAAAGCATGAAACAATTTAACAAATGGATAAATTAGACTTCATTGAAATGAGCCACAGACATGTTTCCACGAAGGAAGAAACCAGGCGAACCATGAGGACATCCTCCGCTGCACAGCCTACCCTCCGCACTCTGGGTGTTTGCCCAGACAGACAGCCGTGTCCCCACCAGATGCATCCACGTAGCCTTGTTTGCAAGAACAGCTGAGACCACGAGTGACCCAGTGTCCACTGTCCACCATGGAGGCCACACGACGGGCACCACGCAGCCGTGAAGACAAGCGTGTGTGCGATGTGGGGGACTCTAAGCCCCATGCTGAGCAACGGAAGCCGGGCCAAAAACGAGTGTGCGCTGTTTCTGATTGTGTAAAGTCACAGCACGAGACTGACTTCCGTGATGGAGGGGACGGCTGGTTTCGAGAGTAGGGTGGGCGGAGCGGTGAGCTGCGTCCTCTGGGGTGACGGAACGGTATCATCCTGATCGCGTGCCAGTTTCATGGGCGTGTACACACGTCCACAGTCACTTTGCAGGCCTGAGGTGTACGCAGCTTATTGTAGTTGAACTTTAAGTCAGAGAAGTTAAACCAGAGAAAAAATACTTTAAAGAATGTGAGTAGGTGGCCCAGGGTCAGAGGCTGTGGCTGTTTCTCGGTCCTCGTGATTAGTCGGGGTGGCCGGCATCCCTCTGGGGCCTGCTGGTGCCAGGCATCCTTGGGCACAGCCCCGTGTCCAGTGCTGTCCCTGCCCCGCCCACCCCGAGAGCCCTGCCTCCTTCTCGTCCAGCATTCAAGACCTTGGCAGCATGGCACTGACCCGATGTTTCAGCCTCATCCCTGTCTGCTCCTGGGTGACCCCGGGCATGTCCAGCGCCCCATCTGCGGGCTCCGTGACCTGGCTCTCTCTGGCTGCGGTGCACACATTTGATGCTACCTCCCTCACGCGGCCCAGCCCAGCCTTCCTGAGCCCCCAGCGCGGGCCCCCGCTCCCCATGGTGCCCACCCCACCCAGGACCTGGTCACGCGCCTGGGCTCCAACGGATTCGCACGTGAACTAACTCAGAACTAGTGGGTGACGTGGTGCCACCTGAAGATGCTTGGGTGAGGGTCTCCAGGAACCCACTGTGAGGAAACGGAATAGGAGGAGAACCCGCTCCTGAGATGGGCCTGGGCAGAGCCGTCCTGTGCCGGCATGTGGACATGGTCCGGCCCGTGGGGGGCTGACCAGGCCCTGGCGACATCAGGGGCCAGCCTGGTGGTCAGCTCTCCGTGTACCAACTCAAGGGAGCCAGCACGTCCTTCCCTCCTGCCAGGCCTCCCCCTCCTTCCTAAGCCACGACCGTTCTTGAGCCCTCCTCTCCACCGAGTCCCGCACCTGGCCTGGCAGAGGCCCGTCCTCCTCGCCTCCCTGGGGTCTTACCTCCGGTCAGGGCCTGGTCGCAGCGTCCGCGATGCTCCAGCCCCTAGGAGCACCTTCAGCTGCTTGGAGGAAAAGTGGAAAACAGCCCGAAAAGCCGTCTTCATTCCTGGCTGTTGTTTTTCTCCAGTAAACTTGGCCACATGTGCTATTTAACCAATAAAGGTTTGGCTGCAGCCCTGCCGTGAGACAGGCCTGGCGAGGCTGGGACAGACAGGCTGGGGGCTGCCTGCAGGCTGAGCAGCTTCCCAGCTGCAGCCCTGCCTTCATTGCATTTCAAATTGTACCCCAAAATCCTCCACAGACCTCCAGCTTCCTCCCTGAATGAGGAGGGATTGGCAGAAAGGTCCAGACACCTGCCCAAGGCCAGACCGGGCCCCCCAGCTTTCTCGTTCCTGTGGCAACCACTGTTTTGGGCAAACAATCCAGGCCCCGGGATCCTGTTTGGGCCGGGAATATGTGTCCACTTGCACACACCCCCGGAAGAATGCCTGGCACAGAGGAGAGGCTGCACCAGGCACTGTGGTGCCCGCCCGGCTCTGCGTCGGCTAGACCAGCAGCCGCACACGTTGTGGCCTGTGCTGTGCGAGACGCCGCCTTAACGTCCATGGAGTCGCGTGTCCCGAGCTGACAAGGGCAGCAGGGGCCTATCGGGCAGGGTCTTCCGGCGCATCAGACATGCGCACAGCCATTTCCTCAAGCTCGAGGGCCATGTCAGAAGCTTGGACACAACTTGACAGCCAGGAAGGGCGAGTCAATCAGGCACCAGCCGGGGGCATGCAAGACTTCTGGTCGGAAGAGCCCCCAGGGCACACGTGTGTCCCCGGCCCTGGGTCCAAGGACTCAGCTGACTCCTGAGCACGTCAGAGAGCACGATGGTGCCATGTGGGTTGCAGCCACATTGCCACCAAAATGTCTGCTGTCGCGCAGCCACATGATGCACAGGGCAGCCCTGACCACCAGGCTGAGGTCT